>NW_028263370.1:12250663-12624413 GCF_051168715.1 Poecilia mexicana | reverse complement strand
CAGAGATAGAGAGGAAATATCAGTGAGAGAACCACAACTTTCAGAGCTTTTTCAAGTTCGAGAAGCAGGAGAAATCCTAACTTTTAGTCGTAGAACTAGATCTGAGGATAACACAACTAAGGCCTTTAGTAAAGAAGGTAGGAGTTATTCTGAGAGTAGTCAGCCCGTTAATATATTAAGTATTCCTCCTTCCAAACCTACTACCGTTATCCAGGAGAAAGCTTTATCTGATTGGATTTCTTCAAGTTCTCCTCCAATAAATGAAACATCTGTGAGGTCTTCTTTAGAGACTGATGAAATGAGCAGCACTAGTCACATGAGTTCAGATTCTGTTATATTTACATATGACATCCCAGCCTCCCAAAGTTCAGATTCTGATGGCAGTCAGTTGCCAGTTGTACATCCATCCTGCGGAACAGAGGATGTGTTTGAGTCCAGGCCTGCCTGGGATGACACAGTGGAAACTCAGATGCAGAGAATCGGTGATGATCAGACTCCAGAATTTACATCAGGTATGGTTTGAGATGAATTAGGCTTTTGGTCTATCTTCTCTCTTCCGCAGCGAGATCCGTTTTTTTTTTTTTTTTTTTTTTTTTTTTTTTAAGACAAGATTCTCTCCATTACCCATTTACTGTTATGTTTCAACATTGGGATTTGTTTCTTCACATTTTATATTGTTGCCATATTTTGTTTGTGTCCATGTGCACGTGGGTAATAGTGTATTACATTTGGTAAGTTATTGCTGTGTCTGAGGACAAAGCAATTCTTAGACTGAAACTAGAAAATTTTGATACAAGTCTATTGCAATATTGGGATTATGTACTAATAACCCACTTTTACTAATGTTAATCAACTCAGTGAACCATTTGCATATATTGACTGACACATTAACAACACTGCTTACACTAACGGCCAAAAAGCATGTTTTGTTTATGTGATTAGGTAGTAACTGTGCTTAAGCAAACCAAGTTTTGTGTTATCATTCATATAGACATCACATGTCCTCATTGACGTTACAGCCTATAGCATAGATTCCTCAGGAAATCACATTTTGTATTTATCCAGAATGATATTTTATGTAATGTGTTTATGCTGCATTTACTCTTTAAAAACAGTTGCTGTCTTCATTAGCTGGACATCCCCATTTATGTTTTGGCTGTGATTGAATCTTTTAGCTGACTGGCAGGATGACACTGACAGGAAAGAAGAAACATTAGCGATCATTGCGGATCTTCTTGGCTTCAGCTGGACTGGTAAGCCATTCATTTTCTACAGCTATTTACTGCTACAAAGAAATGTTGTCAATGCATTGATAGCAAACACAATAGATTCTTTTTAAAAACACGTTTATGGATTCAGTAACATAAATGGAGCAGGGCGCATTAACCGTCTGCTGTATTAACTAAACCTTACTGACACCAAATTGAGGCCCCATACCGTTTGGCATCTGAGCTTTTTCAATTCTTCATAGCATAGGCATTCACAAAACACCAGAGTTTTTGGTTCATATTCCACCATAGCATCATGTTGTTACTGCAGATTTATTAACTATACAATTACTGTGATGTTCTTGTTCCACCACATCACAAAGAATACTCTGTTGGATTGGCAGCTATAATTGTGGGTCTATTGGATTACTGTAAACTCACTCCCATGTTTAAGAAACAGGCTTGAGAAGATTATAACTTTGTTAAATTGTGTATTATCCTACTGGGAGTAGCCATGTTGTAGATGAGTACATGCTGGTTATAAGGAATGGAAAATCCCCTTTCATGCCCATTCTGATGCTCAGTTTAACCTTTCCCAAACAACCTTCAACCTGTGTAGAGACTTAAATCCATTAGGTTGCTTCCATGTAATCTGTTGATTCATTATTAGTGTCAACATGCAATTGGAAATATACCTAATGAAGTGACCAGTGAGCCAAAAATTGAAAAAATATCCTTACTTACACTGTAGACTTTTTTTCATTAATATTAGGTCAAACTAAGTGTTTCGTGTTTTAAGTTAATTAGGTTTAGCTAAATTATTTCTATTCTCTAAATACCAGTCATGAAAGACCAAAATGATTTTGGAGAAGAAGTTTACATACACTAAAATATTATGCCTTTAAACAAATTGGAAAAGCCCAGATAAAAGTGGCTTCGTAAGCTTCTAATCCTTCTGCTATTTTACAGCATTTGAATTGATTGGAGGGATATCTAAGGATGCATACATAAGGCAACATCTCGAACACACTGCTTCCTTCTAGGATATAAAGGAATATTAAAAGAAATCTTTCAGATTATCAGAGAAGGCCTCCAGAAATCTAATTCATCTGTACATATAATTTGTAAATGGCTGAAGGTGCCGTTTCATCTGTAGTATGCAAGTAAAGAGAATATGAGAACACAGAATTGTCATAATTTTTTTTTTTTTCAAATTATTCTGGCAATTAGTAACTATAGCTAGAGAACAGGAAATGTTTAATCTGATTTAATGGCAGTCAGTGAGTGAAAATGTTTGTTTTCATACAGTGCATGTCAATGTCTATTTTTAAAACAATCTCATATCTATGTCCATATTACCAAACCAAAATGCATTGTATTTACTACAAGTATGTTTCTTCAACCTTTTTGTCTGTTCCTTTGTTTTTAATAACATCAGAGCTGGCAAGGGAACTGGAATTCAATGAGGATGACGTTCAGCAAGTCAGAACAGAGAATCCTAATTCCCTACAAGAGCAGAGCCATGCCTTGTTGCAACGATGGGTTGAACGTGAAGGCAAACATGCTACAGGTACCTTTAAAAACTGTATTAAATGTTTTAATTTGAACATTTCTAGTTGAGTTTTTTTTTTTTTTTGGCAGTTATTTTTACAAACTTTAGGCACTGCACATTTAAGACATCAGAAACCAGATTTGTTGCTTTACTGCTCAAAAAGGTATTTTTTAAAGTTATTTTTTAAGTCACGCTTGCCATCACATAGTTGTTAACTGAATGTGAAAGAACACGTGATGTTTCTTTGTCAGTGAGAATACTGTAAATACAATTGCTAAACATTGTTAATCTGCAACAAAAGCACTGCGAAGGCTTATTGGAGTTGGTCTATTGTTATTATTTCCTGGCACCTAGTGAATGCATACAGGACTTTTGTTTCTGTTGTATTCCTGCTAGGAGATTATCAAAAATGATTTCTTAATTCATTATCCACAATTCTTAATGTTTAAACAAAATATATGTTTTTCTGCAGAGGATAGCCTGATAAAAAGACTAACGAAGATCAATCGGATGGACATAGTCCATCTTATTGAAACCCAGATGAACAAGTCAGTTCAAGAGCAAACATCAAGGACATATGCAGAGATAGAAAAGACTCTTGACCACAGTGAAGGTAACAGAACCTTTAAGTCATTTCAATCACCTAGCTCTGTTATGTGTGTTAACATGTACTCTAATCCAGGGTCTATTTTTTCCAGTCTCAGTAGCTCTATCTTCAGTGCAAGAGGATACAGACAGCCCAAGAATTGTGAGGAGGGTAGAGTCAGACCGCAGACCACCACCAGCTGTGTCTGAAGAAGACCTCTCAGTTGCCTCCTTATTGGATATTCCTTCATGGGCAGAACCTGCAGGACAAACTCACTCAGAAAGCATGCATGGAGACTTATTGGAGGAGCCCGAAATCCCACAGTAAATCAATAATTAGAATTATTATTGACTCAGCAAATTTGGTTGGAATTTAAATGTGAACTGTTTCTACAGACCTCGAGCATATAATTTAAGAAATCCCATCTTAAAACTTTAGAACGCTTAAGTTTGCAAGACAAATTAAATGTAAAGTTTTCCAACTTAAAATAATATTGTATTGTTATGATAAGCCTATTGTGGTCCATCCCCTCAAAATCTGAATTTTTCATTACATTCCTAGTAATTATCTTTTCATGATGTTTTAATCTTGTAATCAAAACCATGTTGTTTGGCCTATTCTTTTCTCCCAACAGTGAACTGAATCCTAATCTGTGGACCTCAGAAGATGTGATTACACAAGAATCCACTAGTCACTCAGATGAGCAAGTAAGTACACAAGTCAGTACAAAAGAAGCAACACTGAAGAGCCAAGCATCTCAGGTGAAACGTCAGCAAGTTTCAAGTTGTAATGAAGGGGATTGCCTCAGATCTGGCCGAACCGGCCTCTCATTCAAAGGTGACTGTTGTCAAACCTCACTGTTGATGCAGTGTGTTTGTAAGGATATGGAAAGCAAGTCACCAGAAGTTATGAAGGGACCATTATCCATTTCTATCAGAGACTTCAGTTTGAGCCTATCTGAATCAGACAAAGCCGAAAGTGACTTTACTGAGCTTTCTGATGAGTTCAACTGCACTCCCCTGCTTGGTAATACAGAAGTGACTAGAACTAGCCTAAGAAGACTCTATGAACCAGTATCACAAACCATGGTAACACAGTCAACTCTGGCTCAAGATGACACAGATGTAGCACAAAAAAGTAGGGCATCTCAGAAGGAACCTGATGATGTACTATGTAGTAATTACAAGATTCCACATGTTTCAAGTTGGGACTTGGAAGTTAAAGCTGTCAAGTCATGCAGGAACAAAAATCCAAAAGACCAAGTACAAATGGATGATATACCCTTCATTGATGAAGATGACATTAAGTCAAGTGAATCTGTTTTCAGTTCAGCGAGGAACAGCATGGTGAAATCTGACAAAAAATTGAAAATTCAAACTATTATGCCATATAATCATCCAAAGAGCACTTGCACTCATTTGACATGTGACTCAACTGATAGACGTACTAATTTATGTCCTTTTCCAGAATATAAAGATACTGACATTAAATCTAAAACATCCCACACTCCTGAGCTGAATATTACTCCCTCAGGTTTTTTCTCACACATTAAACCTGAAAATGATAGGATAACAGAGACTTCACAATCTGTTGTTTTAGATTTCTGCCCTTTCACTCCTAATTATTTGGTGTCTGGGGAACAGCATGACTCATTTTCACCAATTAGTGAAGCAGACCCTTTCAAAGCTGACATGTGGATGACAAACACAAGTGTGTCCAGGCCGTCATCTCCTGAATCTGTCATGTCGGTTAGCGATTACAGAGCAATGTCACCTGATTCTCCACTAGGTACCAAATGGTTTTTACCTGTAGACTTTTCCAACACATGGGAAGGCTGTCGAGAACTTTCGACAATGTCTGACAGATGTAGCTCAACAGATATTACTCAGATTTACAATGAGAACACATTGCACAGACAGACATCTGAAGATAAACAAAGGATCTGTCCAGAAGAGTTCACAGTGCCTGTGATTTCAACTTCCTATTTTTCAGAGTCTTTTGAGTCACGGAATTGCAGTAGGCCACTGTCCTCAAACTCTCAAGCAGCTAAGCTTTCTGAAGCTGTTTCACATAAGAGGGTAGAAAGAAAAACTCTGTCACCTGTGTCTTCAGAAATTGAAAGTGATGATACTTTAATAGAGTTTACATTACTTGATAGAAAAGTATTTTCACCAGAATTATTAACCTCTAATCAAGGAACAGAGAGAGATTGTAGACCATTTTCGCCAGATTCTCAGTCCTCTCAGTGCAGCTTCTCATTTCTTGATCTCATGTTCTCAGAACCAACTCGCTCCCAACTGAGGAGCCAATACTGTGATTACTTCTTACATTATTCAGGAGAGAACCAAACATCCCCACCAATGATAAAGGGTTTCCATGCTATTATGCCCAGTGAGGAGGTGTATCCAGATATATTCTTGACAAAACAATTAGAGAATTCAGATAGAAAATCTCCAACAAACTGGACCATGTCAAATGATAATCTTCCGTCATATTTTCCATGTGTACAATACAGTGTTCAGAGATGTGTAAACTTAAAATCCTATAGAAGTGCTCCTATTCCATATCCTAATGATTGGACTGGAGATCAGATAGAAGAAGAGGAAAAACAAAGAGCACCTGACAACATAAGTAAAGAAGCGTTTTATGAAAGTGAAAAGTTAAAACCCTCATATTTAAGAAGTGAAAAAATAAAACTCAAAACAACAAAGGATAGAAAAGAGTCTAACCTGTGTTCCTGGAATTCTGTTCTTGACCCACAGTCCTCTAAAACGGTATCAGTACTAGGTCAACAAGAAAATGATATGGCAAATATATGGCAAACAGAAGGTATGGATCCATATCTGGAGGGAGACTCTGCAGAAAAGGGAGCTAAAAAGAAAGACACAAAAGTAGATAAAACAAACAATTCTGTTGAAAAAGCAACAATACAAAAACAAATAAAAGTCTTTGAGCTGGTAACAAAACCAAGATATATATTATATTTTCAGAATACACCCGAAACACTATCTAACAAAAGATTATCATTATTTGAGGAAAATGAGACTGAAGAAAGTGTTAACAATTTTAATCATACAAAGATGAATGAAGACATTGAAAGCAAACTGCATTCAACCCTCTCTTGTTCTCCAGATTTAGATTCCAAATACTCAGGTAAATTGGTAACTTTCCCTCAACAAAATACAAAGGCCACGCTTTTGACAAATGGACAAGCCGAACTTTCAGGTGTAACAGTAGCTTCTTCTCCACTGCTCTCTACAGTGAGACCTCTGACATATGCAGAGGTTGTTCGAGGTATTTCCTTTCAGTCAGAATCAGAACCTTTGTCGGATCTTGGGGAGTTGGATTCAGAAGATGTTTCATCTACTTTCCAAGCAGAGGAGCTGTCCAGCCCTCTAATTGAGGACGATTTGCTATCTGAGTTAAGCAGACATTCTCCTGAATCAATGGAATCTTGCAGTGACTTTAGGCTGGTGTCTTCAGATTCACCAATTCCTGATTTCAGATGTTCTCATGTTGAATGCACTGCAGAGTTAACAGGACGCAGGTCATTTACACCAGAATCTACATTGTCAGATTGGGAAGGCACTGATTTGTGTCTGGAAAGTCTTTTTGAGGACAATAGACAAGAGTCCCCTCACTCAGTTGTGTCAGACTTTGAACTGGATAAGTTATTCAGCAGAACTTTGTCCCCAGACTCTTTGTCTTGTGATGTGGATTTTTCACAGCTAAATGACTGGTTGGACAATTTTAGAGCATCCTCAACAGAATCTGCAGCAGCTGGTGAAGCTCAGATGTGGTCTCCTGTTCTTACATTCCTTCAGTCACATGGTCAGCATTGTAACTATTACCTAGAGTACACAGGAAATAGGCCAGTGTCACCTCTGTCTATATTGTCCGACGTGGAAGACTCTGACTTTTGTCCCTATGACATGTTTGTTGACAACCGAACAGATTCACCAGATTCACTTCCTACACAGTCTAAACAATCAGATGTAGTTGCTTCTCCACTGCTCTCTACAGTGAGACCTCTGACATATGCAGAGGTTGTTCGAGGTATTTCCTTTCAATCACAATCAGAATCTTTGTCAGATCTCGGGGAGTTGGATTCAGAAGATGTTTCTACTTTCCAAGCAGAGGAGCTATCCAGCCCTCTAATTGAGGACGATTTGCTATCTGAGTTAAGCAGACATTCTCCTGAATCAATGGGATCTTGCAGTGACTTTAGGCTGGTGTCTTCAGATTCACCAATTCCTGATTTCAGATGTTCTCATGTTGAATACAGTGCAGAGTTTACAGGATGCAGGTCATTTACACCAGAATCTACATTGTCAGATTGGGAAGGCACTGATTTGTATCTGGAAAGTCTTTTTGAAGACAACAGACATGAGTCCCCTCACTCAGTTGTGTCAGACTTTGAACTGGATAAGTTATTCAGCAGAACTTTGTCCCCAGACTCTTTGTCTTGTGATTTGGATTTTTCACAGCTAAATAACTGGTTGGACGATATGGGAGCATCCTCACCAGAATCTGCAGCAGCTGGTGAAGCTCAGATGTGGTTTCCTGTTCTTACATTCCTTCAGTCACATGGTCAGCATTGTAACTATTACCTAGAGTACCCAGGAAATAGGCCAGTGTCACCTCTGTCTATATTGTCCGACGTGGAAGACTCTGACTTTTGTCCCTATGACATGTTTGTTGACAACCGAACAGATTCACCAGATTTACTTCCTACACAGTCTAAACAATCAGATGTAGTTGCTTCTCCACTGCTCTCTACAGTGATACCTCTGACATATGCAGAGGTTGTTCGAGGTATTTCCTTTCAATCACAATCAGAATCTTTGTCAGATCTCGGGGAGTTGGATTCAGAAGATGTTTCTACTTTCCAAGCAGAGGAGCTATCCAGCCCTCTAATTGAGGACGATTTGCTATCTGAGTTAAGCAGACATTCTCCTGAATCAATGGGATCTTGCAGTGACTTTAGGCTGGTGTCTTCAGATTCACCAATTCCTGATTTCAGATGTTCTCATGTTGAATACAGTGCAGAGTTTACAGGATGCAGGTCATTTACACCAGAATCTACATTGTCAGATTGGGAAGGCACTGATTTGTATCTGGAAAGTCTTTTTGAAGACAACAGACATGAGTCCCCTCACTCAGTTGTGTCAGACTTTGAACTGGATAAGTTATTCAGCAGAACTTTGTCCCCAGACTCTTTGTCTTGTGATTTGGATTTTTCACAGCTAAATAACTGGTTGGACGATATGGGAGCATCCTCACCAGAATCTGCAGCAGCTGGTGAAGCTCAGATGTGGTCTCCTGTTCTTACATTCCTTCAGTCACATGGTCAGCATTGTAACTATTACCTAGAGTACACAGGAAATAGGCCAGTGTCACCTCTGTCTATATTGTCCGACGTGGAAGACTCTGACTTTTGTCCCTATGACATGTTTGTTGACAACCGAACAGATTCACCAGATTCACTTCCTACACAGTCTAAACAATCAGATGTAGTTGCTTCTCCACTGCTCTCTACAGTGAGACCTCTGACATATGCAGAGGTTGTTCGAGGTATTTCCTTTCAATCACAATCAGAATCTTTGTCAGATCTCGGGGAGTTGGATTCAGAAGATGTTTCTACTTTCCAAGCAGAGGAGCTATCCAGCCCTCTAATTGAGGACGATTTGCTATCTGAGTTAAGCAGACATTCTCCTGAATCAATGGGATCTTGCAGTGACTTTAGGCTGGTGTCTTCAGATTCACCAATTCCTGATTTCAGATGTTCTCATGTTGAATACAGTGCAGAGTTTACAGGATGCAGGTCATTTACACCAGAATCTACATTGTCAGATTGGGAAGGCACTGATTTGTATCTGGAAAGTCTTTTTGAAGACAACAGACATGAGTCCCCTCACTCAGTTGTGTCAGACTTTGAACTGGATAAGTTATTCAGCAGAACTTTGTCCCCAGACTCTTTGTCTTGTGATTTGGATTTTTCACAGCTAAATAACTGGTTGGACGATATGGGAGCATCCTCACCAGAATCTGCAGCAGCTGGTGAAGCTCAGATGTGGTTTCCTGTTCTTACATTCCTTCAGTCACATGGTCAGCATTGTAACTATTACCTAGAGTACCCAGGAAATAGGCCAGTGTCACCTCTGTCTATATTGTCCGACGTGGAAGACTCTGACTTTTGTCCCTATGACATGTTTGTTGACAACCGAACAGATTCACCATATTCACTTCCTACACAGTCTAAACAATCAGATGTAGTTGCTTCTCCACTGCTCTCTACAGTGAGACCTCTGACATATGCAGAGGTTGTTCGAGGTATTTCCTTTCAATCACAATCAGAATCTTTGTCAGATCTCAGGGAGTTGGATTCAGAAGATGTTTCTACTTTCCAAGCAGAGGAGCTATCCAGCCCTCTAATTGAGGACGATTTGCTATCTGAGTTAAGCAGACATTCTCCTGAATCAATGGGATCTTGCAGTGACTTTAGGCTGGTGTCTTCAGATTCGCCAATTCCTGATTTCAGATGTTCTCATGTTGAATGCACTGCAGAGTTTACAGGACGCAGGTCATTTACACCAGAATCTACATTGTCAGATTGGGAAGGCACTGATTTGTATCTAGAAAGTATTTTTGAGGACAATAGACAAGAGTCCCCTCACTCAGTTGTGTCAGACTTTGAAATGGATAAGTTATTCAGCAGAACTTTGTCCCCAGACTCTTTGTCTTGTGATGTGGATTTTTCACAGCTAAATGACTGGTTGGACAATTTTAGAGCATCCTCAACAGAATCTGTAGCAGCTGGTGAAGCTCAGATGTGGTCTCCTGTTCTTACATTCCTTCAGTCACATGGTCAGCATTGTAACTATTACCTAGAGTACCCAGGAAATAGGCCAGTGTCACCTCTGTCTATATTGTCCGACGTGGAAGACTCTGACTTTTGTCCCTATGACATGTTTGTTGACAACCGAACAGATTCACCAGATTCACTTCCTACACAGTCTAAACAATCAGATGTAGTTGCTTCTCCACTGCTCTCTACAGTGAGACCTCTGACATATGCAGAGGTTGTTCGAGGTATTTCCTTTCAATCACAATCAGAATCTTTGTCAGATCTCGGGGAGTTGGATTCAGAAGATGTTTCTACTTTCCAAGCAGAGGAGCTATCCAGCCCTCTAATTGAGGACGATTTGCTATCTGAGTTAAGCAGACATTCTCCTGAATCAATGGGATCTTGCAGTGACTTTAGGCTGGTGTCTTCAGATTCACCAATTCCTGATTTCAGATGTTCTCATGTTGAATACAGTGCAGAGTTTACAGGATGCAGGTCATTTACACCAGAATCTACATTGTCAGATTGGGAAGGCACTGATTTGTATCTGGAAAGTCTTTTTGAAGACAACAGACATGAGTCCCCTCACTCAGTTGTGTCAGACTTTGAACTGGATAAGTTATTCAGCAGAACTTTGTCCCCAGACTCTTTGTCTTGTGATTTGGATTTTTCACAGCTAAATAACTGGTTGGACGATATGGGAGCATCCTCACCAGAATCTGCAGCAGCTGGTGAAGCTCAGATGTGGTTTCCTGTTCTTACATTCCTTCAGTCACATGGTCAGCATTGTAACTATTACCTAGAGTACCCAGGAAATAGGCCAGTGTCACCTCTGTCTATATTGTCCGACGTGGAAGACTCCGACTTTTGTCCCTATGACATGTTTGTTGACAACCGAACAGATTCACCATATTCACTTCCTACACAGTCTAAACAATCAGATGTAGTTGCTTCTCCACTGCTCTCTACAGTGAGACCTCTGACATATGCAGAGGTTGTTCGAGGTATTTCCTTTCAATCACAATCAGAATCTTTGTCAAATCTCGGGGAGTTGGATTCAGAAGATGTTTCTACTTTCCAAGCAGAGGAGCTATCCAGCCCTCTAATTGAGGACGATTTGCTATCTGAGTTAAGCAGACATTCTCCTGAATCAATGGGATCTTGCAGTGACTTTAGGCTGGTGTCTTCAGATTCGCCAATTCCTGATTTCAGATGTTCTCATGTTGAATGCACTGCAGAGTTTACAGGACGCAGGTCATTTACACCAGAATCTACATTGTCAGATTGGGAAGGCACTGATTTGTATCTAGAAAGTATTTTTGAGGACAATAGACAAGAGTCCCCTCACTCAGTTGTGTCAGACTTTGAAATGGATAAGTTATTCAGCAGAACTTTGTCCCCAGACTCTTTGTCTTGTGATTTGGATTTTTCACAGCTAAATGACTGGTTGGACGATTTTAGAGCATCCTCAACAGAATCTGTAGCAGCTGGTGAAGCTCAGATGTGGTCTCCTGTTCTTACATTCCTTCAGTCACATGGTCAGCATTGTAACTATTACCTAGAGTACCCAGGAAATAGGCCAGTGTCACCTCTGTCTATATTGTCCGACGTGGAAGACTCTGACTTTTGTCCCTATGACATGTTTGTTGACAACCGAACAGATTCACCAGATTCACTTCCTACACAGTCTAAACAATCAGATGTAGTTGCTTCTCCACTGCTCTCTACAGTGAGACCTCTGACATATGCAGAGGTTGTTCGAGGTATTTCCTTTCAATCACAATCAGAATCTTTGTCAAATCTCGGGGAGTTGGATTCAGAAGATGTTTCTACTTTCCAAGCAGAGGAGCTATCCAGCCCTCTAATTGAGGACGATTTGCTATCTGAGTTAAGCAGACATTCTCCTGAATCAATGGGATCTTGCAGTGACTTTAGGCTGGTGTCTTCAGTTTCACCAATTCCTGATTTCAGATGTTCTCATGTTGAATGCACTGCAGAGTTTACAGGACGCAGGTCATTTACACCAGAATCTACATTGTCAGATTGGGAAGGCACTGATTTGTGTCTGGAAAGTCTTTTTGAGGACAATAGACAAGAGTCCCCTCACTCAGTTGTGTCAGACTTTGAACTGGATAAGTTATTCAGCAGAACTTTGTCCCCAGACTCTTTGTCTTGTGATGTGGATTTTTCACAGCTAAATGACTGGTTGGACAATTTTAGAGCATCCTCAACAGAATCTGCAGCAGCTGGTGAAGCTCAGATGTGGTCTCCTGTTCTTACATTCCTTCAGTCACATGGTCAGCATTGTAACTATTACCTAGAGTACACAGGAAATAGGCCAGTGTCACCTCTGTCTATATTGTCCGACGTGGAAGACTCTGACTTTTGTCCCTATGACATGTTTGTTGACAACCGAACAGATTCACCAGATTCACTTCCTACACAGTCTAAACAATCAGATGTAGTTGCTTCTCCACTGCTCTCTACAGTGAGACCTCTGACATATGCAGAGGTTGTTCGAGGTATTTCCTTTCAATCACAATCAGAATCTTTGTCAGATCTCGGGGAGTTGGATTCAGAAGATGTTTCTACTTTCCAAGCAGAGGAGCTATCCAGCCCTCTAATTGAGGACGATTTGCTATCTGAGTTAAGCAGACATTCTCCTGAATCAATGGGATCTTGCAGTGACTTTAGGCTGGTGTCTTCAGATTCACCAATTCCTGATTTCAGATGTTCTCATGTTGAATACAGTGCAGAGTTTACAGGATGCAGGTCATTTACACCAGAATCTACATTGTCAGATTGGGAAGGCACTGATTTGTATCTGGAAAGTCTTTTTGAAGACAACAGACATGAGTCCCCTCACTCAGTTGTGTCAGACTTTGAACTGGATAAGTTATTCAGCAGAACTTTGTCCCCAGACTCTTTGTCTTGTGATTTGGATTTTTCACAGCTAAATAACTGGTTGGACGATATGGGAGCATCCTCACCAGAATCTGCAGCAGCTGGTGAAGCTCAGATGTGGTTTCCTGTTCTTACATTCCTTCAGTCACATGGTCAGCATTGTAACTATTACTTAGAGTACCCAGGAAATAGGCCAGTGTCACCTCTGTCTATATTGTCCGACGTGGAAGACTCTGACTTTTGTCCCTATGACATGTTTGTTGACAACCGAACAGATTCACCATATTCACTTCCTACACAGTCTAAACAATCAGATGTAGTTGCTTCTCCACTGCTCTCTACAGTGAGACCTCTGACATATGCAGAGGTTGTTCGAGGTATTTCCTTTCAATCACAATCAGAATCTTTGTCAAATCTCGGGGAGTTGGATTCAGAAGATGTTTCTACTTTCCAAGCAGAGGAGCTATCCAGCCCTCTAATTGAGGACGATTTGCTATCTGAGTTAAGCAGACATTCTCCTGAATCAATGGGATCTTGCAGTGACTTTAGGCTGGTGTCTTCAGATTCGCCAATTCCTGATTTCAGATGTTCTCATGTTGAATGCACTGCAGAGTTTACAGGACGCAGGTCATTTACACCAGAATCTACATTGTCAGATTGGGAAGGCACTGATTTGTATCTAGAAAGTATTTTTGAGGACAATAGACAAGAGTCCCCTCACTCAGTTGTGTCAGACTTTGAAATGGATAAGTTATTCAGCAGAACTTTGTCCCCAGACTCTTTGTCTTGTGATGTGGATTTTTCACAGCTAAATGACTGGTTGGACAATTTTAGAGCATCCTCAACAGAATCTGTAGCAGCTGGTGAAGCTCAGATGTGGTCTCCTGTTCTTACATTCCTTCAGTCACATGGTCAGCATTGTAACTATTACCTAGAGTACCCAGGAAATAGGCCAGTGTCACCTCTGTCTATATTGTCCGACGTGGAAGACTCTGACTTTTGTCCCTATGACATGTTTGTTGACAACCGAACAGATTCACCAGATTCACTTCCTACACAGTCTAAACAATCAGATGTAGTTGCTTCTCCACTGCTCTCTACAGTGAGACCTCTGACATATGCAGAGGTTGTTCGAGGTATTTCCTTTCAATCACAATCAGAATCTTTGTCAAATCTCGGGGAGTTGGATTCAGAAGATGTTTCTACTTTCCAAGCAGAGGAGCTGTCCAGCCCTCTAATTGAGGACGATTTGCTATCTGAGTTAAGCAGACATTCTCCTGAATCAATGGGATCTTGCAGTGACTTTAGGCTGGTGTCTTCAGATTCGCCAATTCCTGATTTCAGATGTTCTCATGTTGAATACAGTGCAGAGTTTACAGGATGCAGGTCATTTACACCAGAATCTACATTGTCAGATTGGGAAGGCACTGATTTGTGTCAGGAAAGTCTTTTTGAGGACAACAGACGAGAATCCCCTCAGTCAGTTGTGTCAGACTTTGAACTGGATAAGTTATTCAGCAGAACTTTGTCCCCAGACTCTTTGTCTTGTGATTTGGATTTTTCACAGCTAAATAACTGGTTGGACGATATGGGAGCATCCTCACCAGAATCTGCAGCAGCTGGTGAAGCTCAGATGTGGTCTCCTGTTCTTACATTCCTTCAGTCACATGGTCAGCATTGTAACTATTACCTAGAGTACCCAGGAAATAGGCCAGTGTCACCTCTGTCTATATTGTCCGACGTGGAAGACTCTGACTTTTGTCCCTATGACATGTTTGTTGACAACCGAACAGATTCACCATATTCACTTCCTACACAGTCTAAACAATCAGATGTAGTTGCTTCTCCACTGCTCTCTACAGTGAGACCTCTGACATATGCAGAGGTTGTTCGAGGTATTTCCTTTCAATCACAATCAGAATCTTTGTCAAATCTCGGGGAGTTGGATTCAGAAGATGTTTCTACTTTCCAAGCAGAGGAGCTATCCAGCCCTCTAATTGAGGACGATTTGCTATCTGAGTTAAGCAGACATTCTCCTGAATCAATGGGATCTTGCAGTGACTTTAGGCTGGTGTCTTCAGATTCACCAATTCCTGATTTCAGATGTTCTCATGTTGAATGCACTGCAGAGTTTACAGGACGCAGGTCATTTACACCAGAATCTACATTGTCAGATTGGGAAAGCACTGATTTGTATCTAGAAAGTATTTTTGAGGACAATAGACAAGAGTCCCCTCACTCAGTTGTGTCAGACTTTGAAATGGATAAGTTATTCAGCAGAACTTTGTCCCCAGACTCTTTGTCTTGTGATGTGGATTTTTCACAGCTAAATGACTGGTTGGACAATTTTAGAGCATCCTCAACAGAATCTGTAGCAGCTGGTGAAGCTCAGATGTGGTCTCCTGTTCTTACATTCCTTCAGTCACATGGTCAGCATTGTAACTATTACCTAGAGTACACAGGAAATAGGCCAGTGTCACCTCTTTCTATATTGTCCGACGTGGAAGACTCTGACTTTTGTCCCTATGACATGTTTGTTGACAACCGAACAGATTCACCAGATTCACTTCCTACACAGTCTAAACAATCAGATGTAGTTGCTTCTCCACTGCTCTCTACAGTGAGACCTCTGACATATGCAGAGGTTGTTCGAGGTATTTCCTTTCAGTCAGAATCAGAACCTTTGTCGGATCTTGGGGAGTTTGATTCAGATGTTTCATCTACTTTCCAAGCAGAGGAGCTGTCCAGCCCTCTAATTGAGGACGATTTGCTATCTGAGTTAAGCAGACATTCTCCTGAATCAATGGGATCTTGCAGTGACTTTAGGCTGGTGTCTTCAGATTCGCCAATTCCTGATTTCAGATGTTCTCATGTTGAATACAGTGCAGAGTTTACAGGATGCAGGTCATTTACACCAGAATCTACATTGTCAGATTGGGAAGGCACTGATTTGTGTCTGGAAAGTCTTTTTGAGGACAACAGACGAGAATCCCCTCAGTCAGTTGTGTCAGACTTTGAACTGGATAAGTTATTCAGCAGAACTTTGTCCCCAGACTCTTTGTCTTGTGATTTGGATTTTTCACAGCTAAATGACTGGTTGGACGATTTTAGAGCATCCTCACCAGAATCTGTAGCAGCTGGTGAAACTCAGACTTGGTCTCCTGTTCTTACATTCCTTCAGTCACATGGTCAGCATTGTAACTATTACCTAGAGTACCCAGGAAATAGGGCTGTGTCACCTCTGCCTATATTGTCCGACGTGGAAGACTCTGACTTTTGTCCCTATGACATGTTTGTTGACAACCGAACAGATTCACCAGATTCACTTCCTACACAGTCTAAGCAATCAGATGTAGTTGCTTCTCCACTGCTCTCTACAGTGAGACCTCTGACATATGCAGAGGTTGTTCGAGGTATTTCCTTTCAGTCAGAATCAGAACCTTTGTCGGATCTTGGGGAGTTGGATTCAGAAGATGTTTCATCTACTTTCCAAGCAGAGGAGCTGTCCAGCCCTCTAATTGAGGACGATTTGCTATCTGAGTTAAGCAGACATTCTCCTGAATCAATGGGATCTTGCAGTGACTTTAGGCTGGTGTCTTCAGATTCGCCAATTCCTGATTTCAGATGTTCTCATGTTGAATGCAGTGGAGATTTAAGAGGACGCAGGTCATTTACACCAGAATCTACATTGTCAGATTGGGAAGGCACTGATTTGTGTCTGGAAAGTCTTTTTGAGGACAACAGACGAGAATCCCCTCAGTCAGTTGTGTCAGACTTTGAACTGGATAAGTTATTCAGCAGAACTAAATCCCCAGACTCTTTGTCTTGTGATTTGGATTTTTCACAGCTAAGTGACTGGTTGGACAATTTTAAAGCATCCTCACCAGAATCTGTAGCAGCTGGTGAAACTCAGACTTGGTCTCCTGTTCTTACATTCCTTCAGTCACATGGTCAGCATTGTAACTATTACCTAGAGTACACAGGAAATAGGCCAGTGTCACCTCTGTCTATATTGTCCGACGTGGAAGACTCTGACTTTTGTCCCTATGATATGTTTGTTGACAACCGAACAGATTCACCAGATTCACTTCCTACACAGTCTAAACAATCAGATGTAGTTGCTTCTCCACTGCTC
Organism: Poecilia mexicana; assembly: GCF_051168715.1. Lineage (NCBI taxonomy): Eukaryota > Metazoa > Chordata > Actinopteri > Cyprinodontiformes > Poeciliidae > Poecilia > Poecilia mexicana. Next base: position 12,607,181 of record NW_028263370.1, on the reverse strand, counting down.
TCTACAGTGAGACCTCTGACATATGCAGAGGTTGTTCGAGGTATTTCCTTTCAGTCAGAATCAGAACCTTTGTCGGATCTTGGGGAGTTGGATTCAGATGTTTCATCTACTTTCCAAGCAGAGGAGCTGTCCAGCCCTCTAATTGAGGACGATTTGCTATCTGAGTTAAGCAGACATTCTCCTGAATCAATGGGATCTTGCAGTGACTTTAGGCTGGTGTCTTCAGATTCGCCAATTCCTGATTTCAGATGTTCTCATGTTGAATACAGTGCAGAGTTTACAGGATGCAGGTCATTTACACCAGAATCTACATTGTCAGATTGGGAAGGCACTGATTTGTGTCTGGAAAGTCTTTTTGAGGACAACAGACGAGAATCCCCTCAGTCAGTTGTGTCAGACTTTGAACTGGATAAGTTATTCAGCAGAACTTTGTCCCCAGACTCTTTGTCTTGTGATTTGGATTTTTCACAGCTAAATGACTGGTTGGACGATTTTAGAGCATCCTCACCAGAATCTGTAGCAGCTGGTGAAACTCAGACTTGGTCTCCTGTTCTTACATTCCTTCAGTCACATGGTCAGCATTGTAACTATTACCTAGAGTACCCAGGAAATAGGGCTGTGTCACCTCTGCCTATATTGTCCGACGTGGAAGACTCTGACTTTTGTCCCTATGACATGTTTGTTGACAACCGAACAGATTCACCAGATTCACTTCCTACACAGTCTAAGCAATCAGATGTAGTTGCTTCTCCAATGCTCTCTACAGTGAGACCTCTGACATATGCAGAGGTTGTTCGAGGTATTTCCTTTCAGTCAGAATCAGAACCTTTGTCGGATCTTGGGGAGTTGGATTCAGAAGATGTTTCATCTACTTTCCAAGCAGAGGAGCTGTCCAGCCCTCTAATTGAGGACGATTTGCTATCTGAGTTAAGCAGACATTCTCCTGAATCAATGGGATCTTGCAGTGACTTTAGGCTGGTGTCTTCAGATTCGCCAATTCCTGATTTCAGATGTTCTCATGTTGAATGCAGTGGAGATTTAAGAGGACGCAGGTCATTTACACCAGAATCTACATTGTCAGATTGGGAAGGCACTGATTTGTATCTAGAAAGTATTTTTGAGGATAATAGACAAGAGTCCCCTCACTCAGTTGTGTCAGACTTTGAACTGGATAAGTTATTCAGCAGAACTTTGTCCCCAGACTCTTTGTCTTGTGATTTGGATTTTTCACAGCTAAATGACTGGTTGGACGATTTTAGAGCATCCTCAACAGAATCTGCAGCAGCTGGTGAAGCTCAGATGTGGTCTCCTGTTCTTACATTCCTTCAGTCACATGGTCAGCATTGTAACTATTACCTAGAGTACCCAGGATTTAGGGCTGTGTCACCTCTGTCTATATTGTCCGACGTGGAAGACTCTGACTTTTGTCCCTATGACATGTTTGTTGACAACCGATCAGATTCACCAGATTCACTTCCTACACAGTCTAAACAATCAGATGTAGTTGCTTCTCCACTGCTCTCTACAGTGAGACCTCTGACATATGCAGAGGTTGTTCGAGGTATTTCCTTTCAATCACAATCAGAATCTTTGTCAGATCTCGGAGAGTTGGATTCAGAAGATGTTTCTACTTTCCAAGCAGAGGAGCTGTCCAGCCCTCTAATTGAGGACAATTTGCTATCTGATTTATGCAGACATTCTCCTGAATCAATGGAATCTTGCAGTGACTTTAGGCTGGTGTCTTCAGATTCACCAATTCCTGATTTCAGATGTTCTCATGTTGAATGCACTGCAGAGTTAACAGGACGCAGGTCATTTACACCAGAATCTACATTGTCAGATTGGGAAGGCACTGATTTGTGTCTGGAAAGTCTTTTTGAGGACAATAGACAAGAGTCCCCTCACTCAGTTGTGTCAGACTTTGAACTGGATAAGTTATTCAGCAGAACTTTGTCCCCAGACTCTTTGTCTTGTGATGTGGATTTTTCACAGCTAAATGACTGGTTGGACAATTTTAGAGCATCCTCACCAGAATCTGTAGCAGCTGGTGAAACTCAGACTTGGTCTCCTGTTCTTACATTCCTTCAGTCACATGGTCAGCATTGTAACTATTACCTAGAGTACCCAGGAAATAGGGCTGTGTCACCTCTGCCTATATTGTCCGACGTGGAAGACTCTGACTTTTGTCCCTATGACATGTTTGTTGACAACCGAACAGATTCACCAGATTCACTTCCTACACAGTCTAAGCAATCAGATGTAGTTGCTTCTCCACTGCTCTCTACAGTGAGACCTCTGACATATGCAGAGGTTGTTCGAGGTATTTCCTTTCAGTCAGAATCAGAACCTTTGTCGGATCTTGGGGAGTTGGATTCAGAAGATGTTTCATCTACTTTCCAAGCAGAGGAGCTGTCCAGCCCTCTAATTGAGGACGATTTGCTATCTGAGTTAAGCAGACATTCTCCTGAATCAATGGGATCTTGCAGTGACTTTAGGCTGGTGTCTTCAGATTCGCCAATTCCTGATTTCAGATGTTCTCATGTTGAATGCAGTGGAGATTTAAGAGGACGCAGGTCATTTACACCAGAATCTACATTGTCAGATTGGGAAGGCACTGATTTGTGTCTGGAAAGTCTTTTTGAGGACAACAGACGAGAATCCCCTCAGTCAGTTGTGTCAGACTTTGAACTGGATAAGTTATTCAGCAGAACTAAATCCCCAGACTCTTTGTCTTGTGATTTGGATTTTTCACAGCTAAGTGACTGGTTGGACAATTTTAAAGCATCCTCACCAGAATCTGTAGCAGCTGGTGAAACTCAGACTTGGTCTCCTGTTCTTACATTCCTTCAGTCACATGGTCAGCATTGTAACTATTACCTAGAGTACACAGGAAATAGGCCAGTGTCACCTCTGTCTATATTGTCCGACGTGGAAGACTCTGACTTTTGTCCCTATGATATGTTTGTTGACAACCGAACAGATTCACCAGATTCACTTCCTACACAGTCTAAACAATCAGATGTAGTTGCTTCTCCACTGCTCTCTACAGTGAGACCTCTGACATATGCAGAGGTTGTTCGAGGTATTTCCTTTCAGTCAGAATCAGAACCTTTGTCGGATCTTGGGGAGTTGGATTCAGATGTTTCATCTACTTTCCAAGCAGAGGAGCTGTCCAGCCCTCTAATTGAGGACGATTTGCTATCTGAGTTAAGCAGACATTCTCCTGAATCAATGGGATCTTGCAGTGACTTTAGGCTGGTGTCTTCAGATTCGCCAATTCCTGATTTCAGATGTTCTCATGTTGAATACAGTGCAGAGTTTACAGGATGCAGGTCATTTACACCAGAATCTACATTGTCAGATTGGGAAGGCACTGATTTGTGTCTGGAAAGTCTTTTTGAGGACAACAGACGAGAATCCCCTCAGTCAGTTGTGTCAGACTTTGAACTGGATAAGTTATTCAGCAGAACTTTGTCCCCAGACTCTTTGTCTTGTGATTTGGATTTTTCACAGCTAAATGACTGGTTGGACGATTTTAGAGCATCCTCAACAGAATCTGCAGCAGCTGGTGAAGCTCAGATGTGGTCTCCTGTTCTTACATTCCTTCAGTCACATGGTCAGCATTGTAACTATTACCTAGAGTACCCAGGATTTAGGGCTGTGTCACCTCTGTCTATATTGTCCGACGTGGAAGACTCTGACTTTTGTCCCTATGACATGTTTGTTGACAACCGATCAGATTCACCAGATTCACTTCCTACACAGTCTAAACAATCAGATGTAGTTGCTTCTCCACTGCTCTCTACAGTGAGACCTCTGACATATGCAGAGGTTGTTCGAGGTATTTCCTTTCAATCACAATCAGAATCTTTGTCAGATCTCGGAGAGTTGGATTCAGAAGATGTTTCTACTTTCCAAGCAGAGGAGCTGTCCAGCCCTCTAATTGAGGACAATTTGCTATCTGATTTATGCAGACATTCTCCTGAATCAATGGAATCTTGCAGTGACTTTAGGCTGGTGTCTTCAGATTCACCAATTCCTGATTTCAGATGTTCTCATGTTGAATGCACTGCAGAGTTAACAGGACGCAGGTCATTTACACCAGAATCTACATTGTCAGATTGGGAAGGCACTGATTTGTGTCTGGAAAGTCTTTTTGAGGACAATAGACAAGAGTCCCCTCACTCAGTTGTGTCAGACTTTGAACTGGATAAGTTATTCAGCAGAACTTTGTCCCCAGACTCTTTGTCTTGTGATTTGGATTTTTCACAGCTAAATGACTGGTTGGACGATTTTAGAGCATCCTCAACAGAATCTGCAGCAGCTGGTGAAGCTCAGATGTGGTCTCCTGTTCTTACATTCCTTCAGTCACATGGTCAGCATTGTAACTATTACCTAGAGTACCCAGGATTTAGGGCTGTGTCACCTCTGTCTATATTGTCCGACGTGGAAGACTCTGACTTTTGTCCCTATGACATGTTTGTTGACAACCGATCAGATTCACCAGATTCACTTCCTACACAGTCTAAACAATCAGATGTAGTTGCTTCTCCACTGCTCTCTACAGTGAGACCTCTGACATATGCAGAGGTTGTTCGAGGTATTTCCTTTCAATCACAATCAGAATCTTTGTCAGATCTCGGAGAGTTGGATTCAGAAGATGTTTCTACTTTCCAAGCAGAGGAGCTGTCCAGCCCTCTAATTGAGGACAATTTGCTATCTGATTTATGCAGACATTCTCCTGAATCAATGGAATCTTGCAGTGACTTTAGGCTGGTGTCTTCAGATTCACCAATTCCTGATTTCAGATGTTCTCATGTTGAATGCACTGCAGAGTTAACAGGACGCAGGTCATTTACACCAGAATCTACATTGTCAGATTGGGAAGGCACTGATTTGTGTCTGGAAAGTCTTTTTGAGGACAATAGACAAGAGTCCCCTCACTCAGTTGTGTCAGACTTTGAACTGGATAAGTTATTCAGCAGAACTTTGTCCCCAGACTCTTTGTCTTGTGATGTGGATTTTTCACAGCTAAATGACTGGTTGGACAATTTTAGAGCATCCTCAACAGAATCTGTAGCCGCTGGTGAAGCTCAGATGTGGTCTCCTGTTCTTACATTCCTTCAGTCACATGGTCAGCATTGTAACTATTACCTAGAGTACACAGGAAATTGGCCAGTGTCACCTCTGTCTATATTGTCCGACGTTGAAGACTCTGACTTTTGTCCCTATGACATGTTTGTTGACAACCGAACAGATTCACCAGATTCACTTCCTACACAGTCTAAACAATCAGATGTAGTTGCTTCTCCACTGCTCTCTACAGTGAGACCTCTGACATATGCAGAGGTTGTTCGAGGTATTTCCTTTCAATCACAATCAGAATCTTTGTCAAATCTCGGGGAGTTGGATTCAGAAGATGTTTCTACTTTCCAAGCAGAGGAGCTATCCAGCCCTCTAATTGAGGACGATTTGCTATCTGAGTTAAGCAGACATTCTCCTGAATCAATGGGATCTTGCAGTGACTTTAGGCTGGTGTCTTCAGATTCACCAATTCCTGATTTCAGATGTTCTCATGTTGAATGCACTGCAGAGTTTACAGGACGCAGGTCATTTACACCAGAATCTACATTGTCAGATTGGGAAGGCACTGATTTGTATCTAGAAAGTATTTTTGAGGACAATAGACAAGAGTCCCCTCACTCAGTTGTGTCAGACTTTGAACTGGATAAGTTATTCAGCAGAACTTTGTCCCCAGACTCTTTGTCTTGTGATTTGGATTTTTCACAGCTAAATGACTGGTTGGACGATTTTAGAGCATCCTCAACAGAATCTGCAGCAGCTGGTGAAGCTCAGATGTGGTCTCCTGTTCTTACATTCCTTCAGTCACATGGTCAGCATTGTAACTATTACCTAGAGTACCCAGGATTTAGGGCTGTGTCACCTCTGTCTATATTGTCCGACGTGGAAGACTCTGACTTTTGTCCCTATGACATGTTTGTTGACAACCGAACAGATTCACCAGATTCACTTCCTACACAGTCTAAACAATCAGATGTAGTTGCTTCTCCACTGCTCTCTACAGTGAGACCTCTGACATATGCAGAGGTTGTTCGAGGTATTTCCTTTCAGTCACAATCAGAATCTTTGTCAAATCTCAGGGAGTTGGATTCAGAAGATGTTTCTACTTTCCAAGCAGAGGAGCTATCCAGCCCTCTAATTGAGGACGATTTGCTATCTGAGTTAAGCAGACATTCTCCTGAATCAATGGGATTTTGCAGTGACTTTAGGCTGGTGTCTTCAGATTTGCCAATTCCTGATTTCAGATGTTCTCATGTTGAATACAGTGGAGAGTTAAGGGGAAGCAGGTCATTTACACCAGAATCTACATTGTCAGATTGGGAAGGCACTGATTTGTGTCTGGAAAGTCTTTTTGAGGACAACAGACGAGAGTCCCCTCAGTCAGTTGTGTCAGACTTTGATCTGGACAACACTTGTATAACCAGAACAATGTGTTCCTATTCGTGTTTCCCATCACTTACATATTCAGCCGTTTCTTTTACTTTTTCTTCACTGGATAATTCTACCAAATGTGAGACATTTACAGCAGATTTTCATGACTACCAAATTGAGAAGCCAGGATATCCCTTTCCTTACCAACATCCATTCGTCAACAAGGCCGCATCTGCCTCAACTTTTCTTCCCTATGATAAGTATTATTCTTTTCAACAATCCCATTTAAAAAGCAACATTCTACTTATTTCAAAGTTACATGATCCCTTCTATAAGGGACCATGCTCTCACTGTACCTTCGTGCCTCCCCAGTCTCTGTAATTTTTCCATTGTTTATCTAAATGAATATAATCCTTTTCATCTTCTGAAATGCCCCCTATAAATTATTGCATGTTTTTAAAAAGTTTTTCATGCCGTTTTGTTTTAGTGCCACTAATTTTAGTGTGCGCGGTTACCAATCTGTATGGAGAGGTATGTTGGTCTAAGCACATGTATCAATATAAATAGACAATCATTTGAGGAGTGTGCATTAAGTCCCACACAAGCCCACTCAATAGTATTTTCATGCTCTCATCTCTGACCACTTCTTTTTTTACCTGTTCTCAGCTAGCTGGCATGGTCATTTCTCTGCTTTTTTGCAACTCTTTCTTTCCTCGTTTTTTTAGATTTTCTGTGAAAATACTGAGTTCACTGGAATTAAGAGCAACCAATAACAACAAGCAAGTCAAAATACTGCAGCAAATGATAAAAATATAATAAAATAAACACTTGAATTTTGTAATATTTAGTAAAGTACTTCAAACTTTTTTTGTAAGGTACTGAACAATTTTTAGATTTTATTGTAGATTTTTGGAGGAAGACCAATCTTTTTCTTCAGATATTTTCATATTTTCAGACTTGATGATAAACATCTACTTGTATTTTCAGATGTGTTTTCCTCAAAGTTGACAGTAAAAGTATAAAATATTTGTCTTGGATATTATATATGTATTTCCTAATAAAAATACAAAGAGTTTGCAGGAGCTAAACTCCTTAAGACAAACATTTTTACATATCACATAGTTGCTTAAAAAACTTCAAAATATTTCCTAAAATTCACAATATTTGTATGCTTAACTAATTTTTCCCAGTGTGCCAACTTCAAGTGTTTCTTTTAGTTTGGCTGTTTGGTATTTTGATTTTTTGATTGTTGTTGGTTATTTTTCATTCCAGCAAATAGAGCATTTTCAAGGAATACTCTGATTAGATTAAAAAGACCACACTGGTAGTGTGATTTATAAACTTATACCTGAAGTTGTGAATACATTTTCTGGGTCGAGCGCAAGCAAACTAGAGTTTTCAGAGGTTAGTGTGTGCCACAACACGTTTGAATGACCTTGTGTGAAAATTAAATGGAGGCACCTCAAATTACTCTTTATATACATAGGTATATGCTCTCAGATCAGCCTCACTGTGTGCTTGGATCGGTCACTATATGCTCATGTTGGTGGCACAAAAATAACTCCATTTTGGCATGTTTAATCTTTTATCCTATAATTTTTTAAGTCTCCAAATAAAATCACCAAAAGTTACCATGTCTGTTTTTGAAAATGAATTAATTTTCAAAAACGGATCAATGTTTCTTATATGAAACATTCTTATAAGAAACAAATCAATGTTTCTTATAAGAAACAAATCCTTCCCCAAATTTGATGCATGCAGTCGGATATTTATGAGGACAATGTGCAACTGGCTCCACCAGAGCTCTCACAGCATTACACAAAAAAAGTTGTGTCATTTAAATGTATTCCCCAAAACACAACCTAAGATGCCAATTTCTCCTCCGATAGCCAATACATGATGAGCACCATGGCTGAATTACGAATATAATCTCATGTTACTGTTTGCGTTTGTCGCCGCCATTGTTTTCAATGATTTCTCGTGTGAACAAGCTTATTCAATTGTGAAGTAGTGGGAAATAGCAATACAGTGAGACAAAAGTCCTTTAAATTGGAAGTGAGACTAATATGAAGACTTATGTGAAAATAAGCATGTGAAATATTTACATATTAACTATTTTTTAATATGTGGCAATTAATTATTCAACACTAACCTCATAATAACATAAACCAGAAAAATTGTAGGAATTCTGTGATGGAGAGAGTCATGTGATCATTATCATTTCTTGCGAGTTATACTAATAGTCACGACTACTAATTGGTGGCAGCGACCACCAAGCCATGTAGTGGCCATCAGTAGCAACATGCTGCAGGTATTTCTCAGGTTGTAACAGTAATGATCAGCCTACTTTTCAATGTGAAGTCAGAACTCTTATGTTGACACAAGTTATTTCACTGACATCACTTGTTAGTGGTTGCTTTAGTTTGAAGTTGAATCACATGCCATCTGTAAAAGCAAGGGAGTGGTTTCCTCATGCTGGCTTTGATGTACATGGTCAAGCAAAACAAAGACTGAGTGAAAAACCGTCCTTGTGTGGAGAGTGCCTGAATCTAGAGTGCTTATTAGGACAACCTCTCCCTCAAGATTTCTCCTCAAAGGAAATCCATGTTCAAAGACAACAGAAAGATCCCTTGTTGTTGGTAAGAAAGCACAAGCACTTGTTTGTTCATGAGTGCAGTGTTGGTTTCAAAATTTTTAAATTAATGTGGCGCTATAAAAAGTCATACTGTTGATGCTTCTTTAGCATTTAACAAGTAAAGGCTTTATTGTCGCATGTTTGCTTTTCAAGCATTGAGACGATTCTTCAATGTAGCAAAACTAATCTAAATCCCTACGACCCCATAATAATTGAGATGAGCTTCAGTTTTTTTCATTCTATTCTTTCTTAACTGCAGTAACGGTTGTAAGTGGCAACAGGTGGAAGCATGTGTTGAGTGACACTCGCTCTTGACTGAAATGTGTATGTTTACATTATATTTAAACTATATATCCACACAGTATTGTCTAGGCATACCTCTCCACTGACACAAATGATAACTGCCTTACTCTTTCTATCTGATCTCAAAAAGGATCTTTCCTCAAGACACAAAAAATAAAAAATTGTGTATTAATTATTCTGGTTTCACATAATGCAATTTGGGTAAAATGTGTTTGTGTGTTAGTGAAGGGGTATAAAGCTCTGCTGAGAAGGAGCTGCTGTTCTGTCTTTCAGGGAAGTTTAAGAACCTCAACAGACAATCCTGATGCTATAAAAACCGTTTTATCATTGCACATGTTTTGCTTCTTGGAAACAACTATATTTAAAAGTTATATGAAAGTTATATAAACTCATCATCCCCTTCACTGCTAGTCATTCTAATTTTAATATAAATTTATTTGTGCCCTTCTGTAATGTGGAAAACTATGGTATTATGCAACCTTTTATAGAGTCTGCTTAAACTACTGTGTGACCATCTATCACACTAGAACAGATCTCTCCAATCTGACAGAAAAATGCTGTAAGAAAAGCCCTCCTGTTCAAAGGTATAATCTTAATACTCATGCATGTTGGGCTACAAATAAATTTTTAACAGGCTTAACTCTTGCGCTTTCAACTACAAAAACCATTTTGGCTTGAGTGTTGCTTCCCAAAGGCACTTCAAAAAGTATTTATGCATTTTTTTCCCCCCGTTCCATTGTATTATTTCTTTCAGGTATCATCTTCAACTTTCAAGACAGATATTCCTCAAGCCCCAAAACACAACAATGTTGATATGGGACAAATTCAGGGCATGCAAGCAGAGACACTTTTGTTGACACATGATTCAAACACAGCAATGACAACATCTCACGATGAACCTGTGTGGGACGTAGTGAACACTGAATATGACATTACATCAACCAGCCAAAGTAGCTTTCCACAGGGAAAATATGAATATAATGAGTCATACTCTGAGACTCTAGAATCACAAGAAAACTGTGATTCTGTACTTACCGTCAAGTCCTCAAACTCTAGCCCAACATCACAGAAATGTGGATTTCCTCAACTTGATCAGATGTTTTCTGATTTGAAGGAAATGAAACTCAAGTTATCACCAGAAAAACTTGATTCATATGCATCTGAGTCCTCTGATAGCAGCCCCGAGGAGAAAGAAGCTTACACATATGCAGAACTTTCACCTGAAGAGGAATACCCTACTGAAAATATAAATAAAGTCGGTGTGTTTCCTGTTCCACAGCTTACAGAAGGTATTGCAAATGTAGGACAATGTCTTGATACAAAACATGCATCTGAGTCAGACTCTGACATTCATCAAGAATCGAATTCATCACCAACTGAAGCTCCATCAATCCCTGAAGTCCATCAAAAATTTGGTGAGGAAACTCAACAACAAAGCTTTGGACACTTCCAGTCTTGCCAAAGTATTCAGAGTCATACTGAAACATTTTCTTCTTCGAGAGACACACTTGAGAAAAATCTGAATGAGTTCAACAGGAAAAACCTTATGACAAACACCTATTCAAATTGCGAAGGACAATGCCTACCTTCACAGTCTTTAGAGTCAAGGGGCACAACAGAAGAAGCCTCTGCCGAGACTAACCAAGATCAGCGTTTATGGGAGGGAACCTCCACTAAAGCCATATCTACCCAGCCTGTGTCTGATTTTACTCCTGACATAGCTACAGCTTCGAGACATTTCAGCTTTGATGAGCTGATACCTTACCCCTCTTCCAGGAGTGTAGAAAAACTTTCTGATGAATATTTTGCCCCTGAATCTCCTATATTCAAACTCAAAACTGAAACCTTCTCATCAGGGTCTGATGAGGAGTACACCAACCCACTAGAAGCTGCAGAGATCTCCTCTGCTTCGGGGACCTATGCCAGGACCCCTCTCAGAATTGCTGATGAAGCACAGTGCAGAATGGACAGTCCAAACCTGGAATACTCTGACATGGAGTCTTTTTTCGACTGCAAACAAGTAGTGTCGGATTTGTCAGAGAATGAACTTGATGCGCCTGAGACAGCTGTTAGTGCAGGTCCAGCTCAGCATCAGTTCGACACAGGGACACAGGAAAAAGCAAAGCAAAAAATGCTCCCGTCTTCTGGAAGTGAAGATTATGAAGACGCTCTTTTGGTTCATGAGTCGTACAATCAGGAACTTGAAGAGAGCAGAGAATCACTACATCACTCAGAGACATCAGATGAAGAATTCTCTCTGTGCAAAACTTCTCTACCTTCTGGAACTTACTGTACTGATAAGTCTCTGCAAAGGGTAAGACGAGCGTAAAAAAGATCATCCGAGTATTGTGTTTTTTTTTGTTTTGTTTTTTTATGCCAGAGCCGAGTAATAATGTTAATTAGATTTGCCTCATGAAGAAATGACCGCTAACCCTCTGGCTGGAAAATTTTAATCTACATTTCGCTATGAACCACATTTATTTTATTTCCAATTTAACAAACCCTAACTCAGCATGTGTCACTGCAGCTTTACTTAGCAATGTCACCTGGTGATGATTTGTTCTTTCAAAATTTCAAGCATGACATTTTTCCAAATGTTTTTTTTTTTTTTTTTTTTTCCCCCAAGTGCTATGTTATATCTTCCAGTGTAACATCCAACACACTGGAAAGTGCATTTTTCCACTCCGCTCCCGGCTTGCTTTGCTACAAACAAAATCTTTATGTAGGGGGAGTAAATGAATTGATTCTGAACAGATTTGTATTGCTTGGTCAGGAGGTCTCTGCAGAATTTGGATCAATATCAGAAAGTTCAGATGAGGAGTTTCTGACCACCAGAATAATACGAAGGAGAATTTTCATCAAGGTATCCTATTAGGCATGGCTGATGATGCGCTGATTTGGCATGGAAACCTTGACTTTACTGTCTTTTTCTACCAAATAAAATGAATGAACATGTGTGTTTCAGGACTTTAACTTCCACTTTGTTTGCACAGATGGCTGAAGGTCTTGGAGGTGTTTTATTCTGCTGTGAGCACGTCTTTGCCGATTTCCTTTGACGGAATAACCCTTAATGTTTTGTTGCCGTTTCCCTAATTTCCCAAACTTTTCTTATGAACCTGAAATGCAAGTACTACGTTTCTGCCCCATGTGTTGCCGAGTGCGGTGATAAACACACAAACTCGTTCTGAACCAAACTGCCCTTTCTGATTGACAATTGTTCTGTTTCTCAAACAGGATGATGAATTAGCTCACCTCCCTACTCTGTCCGTGACTGAAGAAAAGTACCGAGATGAAAATGGGCATTTAGTTGTCAAAAGGGTAAAGTTGGTTTTCATTTGCTCTAATTTCTGTTGCTTTCTTTTAACCTTTAAACCCACTACTGGGTTTTGTGCAGCTGTTTCAATGTGTAGTGTTGATTAGATGTCATCCTGTCGCTTTTTTTGACATGCAAACAATTTTCTCACTCAGGTTACACGAAAAGTAATCCGCAAGTGTGCTTCTGTGGATGGTGAAGAGATACCGTCAGAAGGAGCTTCTCAGGACTCTTTGACTGTAGCAGACGAAGACGGTTACTCCAGGACGGCAAAGCGGACCGTACTAAAAAGTGTTGGAGACCACACAGAGGTGCATGTACTCTCAATATCTATAACGTACCTTGAAAATGTATTTTTCCCCTTTTAGATTTCTTGTTTATTTGAATTGTTTTCACATTTAAATATTTCTGAACTTAAACTAACTTTGCCCCATGAGAGAGGGAAGTTACTTGTTCAAATGAGGAGCAGTTTATTTTGGCAAGCTTTTTGTCTTTAATAAATGAAATTAGAATTTTAAAACGCTGGTTTTGTGTAGTAATATTATCTTTGTCATATATGGAAATTTGTTTGATGATGTGAAACATTTAAGTGTGACAAAAAAAACAATGGGATAAATATGTAAAGGGTCAAATATTTTTTCTCAGCACTGTATGCAATAATTATAATAATATGACATTTACATTGTTTGCAAAAGATTGTAAATATACTGATAATATTTTATGCCCACCTAGGTCACATTTTTAAAAAGTGAAGGCTTCCTGTCATCCAGGCAAGAAGAAATTGTTTCAGAAGAGAAAACTGTGGTTGAGGGGGAACGGACAGCAACTTCCCAGGGAGATCCGTCTTCGGCCTCAAAGCTCCCATCAGCTCAAAATTATTCCAAACAGGTTCGTAAAAAAATTAGATCTTGCAAACTATATTGATCTGTGATGGAATAGCAACCTTGCCAAGTTACACCGGTCTTGTTTATTAGGCCCTGTGCAATCCTGAACAAATAGGTGGCTTTTAGCAATGGATGGTTAAAAAGAACAAATATGAAAAAATGAGAAATTCTTAAGCTTAACTTGAAAACACAATCAGAAAACACTGAGCTCCCTCCTGTAGAAGAGAGATTGCCCAATGTTCATTTTAAGTGATTTACCATTTTGAGTGATTTGGCTTTTGCAGAACTTTGTTCTCAATTTTTCTGTTGTTTCAGCCTGAACTATGTCATAAAATATCTTAACAAAGGCATGTAAAACTATTTTGAGCTAATCTCTTCTCAGCAGTTATTAATTATTGGTAGTAGGAGCAGATACAGTAGAGGCAAAGTCACACACTCATGCTGTAACTGATATAGCTGATACTGATATATCAAGCAGTTGCAGATATAATCAAATCCACATTGTTTTATTACAGAAGAAGGATTGGAAACTGAAAAGCATTAGACAGAAAAACATTTCCATTTCTCTGGTTCTTTCAATTTTATCTTTAAACACCTCACTGATGCTGAAAATACCTAAATTTGAGTGTTCTTCCCACTGTAATAATTAAATGTAGCTGTTAGCACTTATGTTTAACATCTTCTTATTCTGTCGTAAGGGCCCACATGCGTAAAGGTTCAACCCACAAAACGGTGGTGGAAGGATCCGTGCAGCACGAAGACGTCCTCATTTCGCAATTGGAGGACCCAGGAGAAGATCAGTTGCCTGTGATCAATAGTAGCAACTCCACCAGGTTTTTAGCTGCTGCCATGAAAATGAGGACAAAAGACAAAACAGAGGTGGAAGAGCAACTGAATGACTAACTCTCCCCCCAGATCCCCAGCTCTGTCCACGCTAAAGTCCCTGCTAATCCTATGCATTAGCCACATGCAATCCCAGTGTGCACCTCAGAGACACCACAGTCTTCCCATTTCAGTCCTGGAAGATGAATTTTTGTTTTCCAAATTTTTTCTCTCTCTTTTTTTTTCACGTTATCAAATCATGATTTTTTTTTTTACATTATTTTCTGAAGTTGCTTTGCCTTTTTATGACCAAAGAAAGCCTTCTGTTGTTTCCTTATTGAATTATTCTTAATGTCTGGGTTGTTGTAGTTTTGCTTTAAACACATGGAAGAGCAACAGGAAAACAGATGATAAAAACAGAGGAATACAGTCCAAGGTAAAGAACAACTTACCTTAAAATAAATTCAGCTACCGATGTCTTCGTAGGGGTTCAGAATTAAACAAAAAAAAAAATATATATATATATATAATTTACATCACTCTGGTCCTAACATGCTTCTTTCACCAACAGCTCGAGTCCTTTTCATTTTTTTTTTCCTTGACTCAGGTGGTCAGGATGTCACAAACAGAAAAACGGACTGTGCTGACAACAAAATGTAACTGCTGCTGTTGTGTTTCGTGTAGACTATGTGTACTCTCGTCTTTAGTAGCCAGAAACATATATTATCTATTATATGAAAATAGCTGACATCTGTAGCCTAGGAATTAATAATCACTCACGTGAAGTAAAACTGGCATGGCTAATCAACACGTGTCAGTGAGATCCCGGCTTTGACTGCTTTTGCCGCTCTGTGGATTGTCTTTCAGACTTCTTTTCCTTTCCTCTGTGTGTCTTTTTGTGTGTAATTACATTTGTTCCTCGGCTTTCTGATCTTGACTCATGAGCTATGGATGATGAATGTGTGCCGATCAAGCTGCAGCAGTGGTGACTGGTTTCACTAGAGTTTTGCAAGCATCACCACTTCAAAAGCTATTTAAATTTCAGGTATCCATCAGGAAAAGAAAAACATTCACACGTTTCTGTGGAGCATAACCAGGTATTTGCTGAACCATTTAATGTAAAAAGCTTTATTAGCTCTTTTTTTTTTTTTTTGTCTTTTTCATTGAGAAAATATTTAATTGAGTGGATGAGTGTGTGCTTGTTTATTTTACATAAATCGCTTTTGCACTCCTGAATGTCAGGTGGGAACCCCTCCACGCTTTTTGTGCACAGACCATAAGGGAACAGGAAATGGGCAGTTTCGTTGCAGAGGGTCGCAGGTTGTGGAGGACGATGAGATAACACAAGATAGCTGAACGGTGTCACTGTGCTTATCTGGGACATGTATATCACTCTCACTGTTTACTTTGTGATTTAAAGAAAACATGCAAAATAGTGGAAGTTCACTGTGACAGGTTTGCTTTTAGTTTACTGAAACAGCATTGTTTTTTGATGACAGTTATGTGCATATACAGCTCATAATTATATAATTATCTACAAGGGCATGAATTATTGTATTAAATTTCAAACGGACTAAAAGTAAATGGCTGCAGTGTATCTATGACTGGTAGAAAATAAAAACCTACAACCACATGGTGTTGGAACTCGACCATACATCTTTGCACAATCTCTCTAATTTGCCCAGAGTCCTGATACAATCTTCTCTTCCCTTCACCCCACAGCTTTTCTGTAGGCTTGAGGAGAAGGTCGGCTCTGTGAAGAAAAAGTGTGAAATGTTGCTGCACGGTTTGACGGGAAAAAGAATAGCGCTATCTGCTGGACAGACATAATAATTTAAAAATTGGTACAAAATAGCCATGAAAGAAATCCTAACTGAAAATGATGTGTTTTAGTACCTTCAGAAACTGAGACCAGAGTTTACATAATAAATATCATCTGGCAAATTCAAGCAGTATACATTTAACATTGTCAAAATGGGTTGAAAATTACATATTAAATGGCACAAATGAACCAAAGTTCTCTTAAGTTTTAACATGGTAAAGACTGAATTACAGATGTTTTAGTTATAGAAGGTAACTATAACTTTACTTCTGCAATTTCCCCCCCCCCCCCTCAAAGCAAATGTGCTTAAAATAAATGGATAAAATTAAAAATAATAATAAATCACAGTGAGATAATGCAGTTACTCTATCTGCAATAGAGATTAATTTATTTTTAAGTTTTTTACACACTTGGGGATTGCCAAGTTGTTTGCATCCTACAGAAAGATACAGTGGATTCTGTGATACCTTTTTTAGTATCTATTCTACATCACATTATATGATGAACATATTTTAAGACTAATAGTTGCAAAGGATAAAAGTTATACTGCCCTCTGGTGGCCATTAAGGGAGTTTCAGCATCAGGTTCATAAAGTCCAGATATGGCTTTAAGGTTTGGCGATGGAATAAAAGTTGATTGGCGACCTGGTTGGGGTGTAGCTCACCTTTGAATCCCTACAGATAGACAACACTCCACAGAGAGAAAACACTAAAGTTCACCATGAATTTATGGCAGATTTTTCTATGTCAGGTGTAATAGAATCTGCAAAAACTGTAAAGGAATGAGAAACTAGAACTCAAGAAAAATATTCCCATAGTGCATAAGCTGTTCAGTTCAGCATGTTGGAATTCGAGCATTTGTAAACAATGTGAGGCTTTTATTTCTGTTCTGAGAAAAGACTTGCATCAGAAGACCCAAGAATTTGTTTTTTTTAATGAGTTGTCCCTGGAGCCCAATTTGTCAAAAAAAAAAAAAAGTGAGTGAACTTACTCCCATTTCTGGCTAAGAACACAGCCATGAATAAGGAGTAGAATCAAAACATATTTCAAGACTTACTTCTTCTGGCAACACAGACTCAGTTTGAAAATTAAATTTTTGCAGGATGACTGAATAACAAAGTGGATCATGAATTCTGGGTCTACTGCACATCCTCAGATCTTAAATATGTTTAAAATATGTGGCAAATTATAAAAAGGCAGATAAGGAGAAGCTAACAAACTTATTAACTAGAGCAAGAAAAGAATGGGTCACCATCAGGATTTAGCTCAAAAGTTTGAATTTCAGAGAGAAATGTAGGGATTAATTTTAAAAGTGTATGAGATAGTTTTATATTTTATGGAAATGTGCCACAAATAATAACTATAAAATGTTATTCACAGAACAGATGTAAACACATTTGTAACTATGCAATAAATGTTTTCATTTAATAACTATAATTTTATAAAATGTTAAGCTGCAACTCAGAGATATTTAAAATGAATGAAATTAAAACCAATCTGTTATTACAAAAGAGCCAACTGGCAGTTTGGGAAAAAAAAAATTTATTATCATGACAATATTTCAAACTAAAGCCGGTTTTCTCATAATAATGGTTACATTACAGTACCAATCTGGAGTTTACAGACACTTATCTGAAAGCAAGCTCAACTATGTAAACATTCAGATCTCCCAAATCAAATAATTTTACTTGTTCTTTTTAAAGGGGGAATGATTACACAGAATAGACCTTTAATACGTTTTAAAAACAGTCAGGTGCACTACTTTGAATTTGTTGACTTTTTCCAATTCACAATGAGGTAAAAATTACAGATACAGGCTCAAGTAAGATAAAACAAGCAGCCCCATGACAACATGTGTTTTGTAATTAGGCTTTAGCATTTGGATGTGTTTATGTTGAAGAAAGGAATTCTTTCTTACCTCTCACAAATCTATGGTGATATTAGCATCACTTAAATATAAAAACCGGCATTCATGCATCTTTTGGTTTATACGATGGGCGTAACCCTTGGTGATTCCTGGGTTGGTGCTGAACATCCTGACCGACTTCCAGAAGCTTGTTATTGACTACAAAAACCACATGGATAAGACAAAGCTTGTTAATTAACCAAACATTAACAAAGGTTCCTGTATAATTGAGCCTGCATCGATATTTTGGACACTTTGTGGATTAGAGAAAAGCCGCAAATTAAATATTGTGCACAACATTCTTGTTTACAAAATTCATTGTTGTTTGAGGCAATGACACCTTTAAAACAGGAAGAGCTTAAATCGTTTAATTTGGAAGATCAGAATGGCTTAAATGCAACATTAAAAGCCCCAAATCAATTACATCTATGCCAATGAGGAGTGTAAATCAACTTTTGACTGGCAATGTTGCTTGATTACCATATCTTTAGATAAATAAAGAATATCAAGTTAAACTCAGTTGTAACAGATACACAGCTGTTCTCATTCTCAACATCTGTATATTTAAAATTCAAGGGTATACATAGAGTATATAGATCTAAATCAAAGAACGCACGCATTTTCCACACTAAGGTCTTACACAACAGTAGCTCTACAGCAGAAAAGCCAATCAACCAGCCACACAGACATGAGTTAAAACCCATTTTTCATCACACTTTTTAGCTGATATATTTATTTCTTAAACATGTTAAGCCATCCATTGCCATGCTGGCAACAGGTACACACAATGTAAGGAGTAGTGCAATGCACTGACATCATACTTTTTGTCAAATGAAACGCTTATCTTTTCCCTTTCGAAAAAGAAAAGAAACCAGTTGGAGACAGCAAACAATGTGGACAAGAAAGACACCGTCATTGTTCTGCCATGGGGACACAGACAGCCAGCCGAAGCTCTGCTCCACATAGAAGACATCCCAGCTTCCAAGGCCGTCCAACTATTCACCCCACATTTTCCCTCCAGTGTCATCCGGTCGTCACTTGATGCGACTGAAGTTAGATGCCAGGGCCTTTTCTTTGTCTTTATCATACAAATCCTCTCTCTGCAGCTGGCAACACGCAGGTATGACAGCAGAATGACAACAGAAAGCCGACACACAGGCACACGATACAAGTACAAACTGTGAAAAATTATCTTGTGTTCGTTTCCGTTCATTTTTTTTATTTTTTTTTTTATACAAAATGTTTGGGGTACTTCGGCAGCCAACGTTTTATTTCCCTCCTGTTCAACATGAGGTTTAGATAAGATGTTTTTTTTAATTATTATTTTATAACACTTTCGTGACACTGGAGGACATTAGAAACGGTTTGGGACAGGACTGATGCACAACAATAACAAATGCAAACAAGTCTGTGACTGACAAATTAAAACAGCAGATATTTTTAGTTTCATATGATCTTACTCATGGTAACACCCCCCACCCCCACCATGCACTACACAATAAATCTTGGATTTTCATATGTTACATATATGCTACATTCTCTTATTTCTTATTTCACTGATATAAAGGCAAACATATCTCAATGCAAAGTGTAAGCTACTCTGCTTTTTTTTACATTTAAATTAGTACTATAGATTGAAATCTGACTATTTAAACAGTATGACAGCTCATAGCAAACAGAAATGTAGCTCATAAACTTGATTTTACAGAAATTCTCAAGTCTTCTGATAGCAAGAATAGCAGATTCAGTGTTTGTTTTTGTTTGTTTTCTTTTCATCAACAATCACGTTGTATATATACATCACCAGAACTAAAGCAAGCTCAATTTTTGAACATTCTGATCTCCCAAATGGTTTTCGAGTTGCACACACAGAAATACACGTAAAAATACAGAACTAATCTTCAGGAGAGGTTACAGTAGAGGAATTTTTAAACATCTCGTTTTATCTTTAAAATGTATACCAAAAACGTTTAAAAAACAAACCAAAAAGGAAAAACAAAATGTTCTCAATATGTTTGTTTCATAATGTCCAAATACAGTGTGCTGCCACCCAGTGGTGGGTTTGGATATTGTCCGTTCAGAAAATACCATAACAGTAAAATGTAATAATGCTTGTATCCTGTGCGACGTCACGTCCTTATGGAAGGGTCAAAGGTCTAAAGAGCTGTCAGGAGGGTTGGCTAGTTGACTGCTCCACTAGATTTTTTTTTTTCACACACTGATATTCCATTAACTGTAAGAAAAGACAAAAATATAGGACTTAAAGAGCATAAATCATTCCACAATAACTACATTGAAAATATGGTGTAGATTTAGAAATACTGCCATCAAGTGCAGAGACATAAATAATATGGCTGCACAGCCATTTTAGGGGTAAAGTTTGGTATAAAGGTTGTTAATTTGTGAACCTCTTTTGACATCAGGCTAATTGGGAAAATCATGTTTGTAATACATGTTTACAAAAAAATGCCAATTTAAATAATCAAACAAAACTAATGTATCATGGATTTTATCCAAATTCAACACAAAATCAAAATTTTATTACCAACTTCGGTAGGTTGGTAATAAACCCATCTATTGGGTTCAAGATATCTATTGAACCCAATAGATATCTTCACATATTGGTAAATCAGGTGTGGCCTCAGACCCACTTGATGCCACAAATCAAAAGGTTCATTAGTTTGTACTTTTTTAAGTTTGCTGTGTTCTTTCATAAAGACACAGAAATAGAAAAATAACAATGTGTTCATCTATGCTGTATTTACATGAAGAACATATCAAAAGTTGGGTTTCCAAACAGGAAAGTGACAGATTTATTCCATTAAACCTAAGCTCAAAATTCAATAAGGGTGCCAATCAGGATGTAGACGATAAATTATGACTCTTAGTCATAGAGCAGAGGCAACATGCACCATCCTATATAAAATTACTTAATTATTAGTCAATTTTTCCTTGCAGTTTTTTTTTTCTTTTTTAAAAAATGACAGGGTTATATAAATATGTTCCCATTTCCATACGTCTGTCAAGTCACATCATGTTTTTTGAGTGCTTCATGCAACATTGCTAAAAGTCATGACTTTAAGGCGTTTAGTGTTTTACAATTGGTGCTGCTAACACAACTGACAGTGGAAGTGATCATGTGATCATGTGTCCTTCGATGCAAAATCAAAGGTATATTGGAGAAAAATTGGACCAAAATTAAATTTTCAAGATATGATAACCTTTAGTAAAACTAATAGTTGCATGGTGTCGTTATATCATTAGAAATTTTTAAAAACAAAATACAATATCTAACATCTTTTAAGTATAAACAGAATTGCAACAATTATTCTGACTGCTGATTAACATAACATGCATATTAACATTGTTACATTTATCAATAAAACAACCCAGACTAAATTTAGCAATTATTTTGCAACTCGAATTTCATTCGAATGTGTCTTTCCAATTTGTGAGGGAAATATGCTTAGCCTTCTTTTAGCCAGCAGAGTTCAGTGTACAGCAACACGAGGCAAAGAGACGACTCTGCACCACTCTATGCTCTGTACAGGTTGGGGAAACTGTACAGAGCATCTGACTTAAAGTCCTACGTACCCTAGGAATGCGGCAGGTAATTTTATTGGCTCAGTTAAATCTTTACTCATTATGAATTAAGTGCAAACCAATGAAAAAGTTTCCTATGGAAGCCTAACACATTTCTAAAATGAAATATTTGGTAAAAATATACACTGTTTATACATACATCCACCCTTTTTAGGATGAATTAGGATTATCATTTATTGCATGAATTGTATTCTTTGAACTGGTATGTGTGCCTTTAGCTAAAGCAAGAGTCTTGCTTATCGATTTCTTATGGCCTCTTACTGAGAGGGGATGCTGGGTGAGCCCGAGCGATGGAAGTGAATGTTCTGCCACTTTCCATCACGACGTTGCCACACACGGGTCTCCTCGGACTGCATGGTGCGCGGCATGCCACTCCCGTCCATGTACTGGGTCAGCCGGATATAAGCAATGCACGCAGCGTTTTCCCCAATGAGATGCACGTGTGGGTTCAGGAGGATAGTGTGCACCGGCTTATTTCCTTTAGACAGCGCTGTGAATGAGAGATTACAAAGAAAACACGGTGAGTAAGTACTGTGGAAATCCACTTTTTTCCCCGTCACTTACAGGTAATCCATTATAATGATCTAAAACCAATTTGAATTACACCAAAAGCAATACACTGTTTCTTCCTTGTAGTACAAGCTAATAGTGCGTGAGGAACCCAAGTCTCCATATGTTGATGTTGGAGAGCGGACAAACAGGGGCTTGCCAAGTGATTGAGGTTTCTGGGACATATCTGGTTTATCTGAACTATTTTTACCCGGGCTGAGAACATTCTGCCATTTACGGCAGTCATTATTCATGAGTGAGTTTTTTGCTCCAAGGTTAGTTCATGCCCTTGCAGAGTGGGAGCAAACACAAACAGCAAACTGATCAGACTAAATATTGATACTGAACACCCAACTGATGCCATACAAACGTCCTGAATTTATAGTTCTGTCAGTTGCATCCTCTCCTGCACATTTTGTAGTGGAACCACCTTAACTATTAATTTAAAGTAAAATGGAAAGATGTATTATAAGTGTTAGTTGCTTGGCTATTTTTAGGTAATCTGCTTGCTTTTGCAAAAACTATCAGTAGCTCCTTCATGCTGCTCCAGTTTGAGCAGCAAAACTGGGCAATCGAGGAACCTATTTACAGCTAACCTGAATTACTTTCTTTAAAAGCGCGAAGCAGGACACTGGCAGTGAATTTTTAGCACAGTTTGCGCTTCAAATGAATTCTCCCCAAGCATTATGCACTTACTTTTTTATTATCTTAATTTAATTAAAATGCAGCAAAATTCTGAGTGTATGCGTATAGAGGGTAAAGGTTTGGGAGCGAGATAAGAAAAAAAGTCAAACAAGAACATTGGGGTGTGTTTACTGCACGATCCCATTGCTTTCACTAGTATGTACCATTTTACACATTAGGTAAACACTTCAGTTACCAGAAAAGAAACAATAAAAAAGGAAAGCTGTTGCTTTAGGGTTGAGAATATTTGCAAGAGTGAAAAAGTAAAAAGAAAATCCAACTTCTCTTTAGTTTTTGTTTGCAGGCTTCTTGTCATCTTTTGGTGCTTTTTGTTTCTTTCTATTTCTGTTATGTTTACAAGACTAATTCAAACAAGTGCTTTGAGTGTGTAATTTCTTTCAGTTCCCTCGCTTTAGTTTCATCCCAATTGCAAACAAAGAAAGCTCTCCACATTGTTACGAGAACTTGTGCAATAGCTTACATCGCACTAATGTAAGCCACCACATTAATTTATCTCTTTGTTTGAAAACCCTATGACCATCGGCAGACGTCCAATAATTTGATGGAAACAAAACTGCCTTCTAATTTTTCTCCATTGTTCATGTTAGATGGAGAAACTTGGTGTTCTGTACTGCAGTGGATGTCACTGGTGACAAAGAAAAGCATTGCAACTTTTACAAATTACCTTTAATTTGTAGTAGAAGCCACCAATTTGTGTTCTGTAGAAAAATGTTAATAATTACAGCTAATGTTTTTTTTTTTTTCTTAGTTGCCTTAAACACACCATTCTCAAAGTAGAAGCGATGGAAGTCGTGTCCTTCCACCAGATTACCCAGGGCCTCAGGCTCAAAGGACGTCAAACCAGGATCACAAATCTTCCTGTTGTGTATAAAAAGGGAGTCCGTCATGAGAAAATGGAGGAGGCAGCTGATTACAAACGGTTAAATATTACTGTGCATATGCAAAATGTGAACTTACGCATAGGCTTCAAAGTCTCCATTATTTATAGACTCAATCAGCTGCTCAGTAACTTTTATAATTTCCTGTTTACGAGCTACAACAAGAAAAAAGAACGGAATGTTAAAAAAATGAGGAACAAGTCATTTTTTTAAGCAAGTAATGTCTTAGTGCAGATAGACAATTTGGCGTCGAATAGCATTAAATGAGTTCTAGTCTACACGTTTGCAAGATTCCAAAACAGGTATTAGAAATGGAAGGCGCTCAAAAAAAGTCCTAAAATGTTTCAGTATTTATCTTATTCATGATAATTTATGTTTTATATCTGAAGAGAGAAAAGAAGAAAGCCTTCCATGACTAATAGTGACATCAGGCAGGAAAAGAAATGCAGGATGACGGGATTTCTTTCACCCAACAAAGCTCAAAATAGACATACAAACCAATGCTCAGATGCAATGTAATTACTACAAAACTAGCTGTAACTAAGTAATATTAACAATTACCTTTATTGTTATTGGTGCAGGCTGGGGGATATTGAAAAAATTACTTAAATTGTGCAACAAAAGAGACATGTTACAACAAAAAGTGCATGTAGGTTAGTCCTCAAGCTTCATTTCGTTCACACATGAACAACAATACTGAATGTATGAGTGCATAATTAAGTGAGCAATGTACACGGGACTAAAGTTAAATGAAGGCAAAACATGAAGTACAAGGCAGAGTTTTAAATTAAGAACAAAAGAATAGAATAAAGAATTGATTTAATTAAACTGGATTCAAGGAGCAAATATTTAGGAGCAACAAGAGGATCTTATTTAAAGTGATGGGGTATGAGAAGTACTTATATATTTATTTATGCAAAACTACAGACTATGAAACTTGAAATGATCACAGGATCTGAGACACTTCAGACAGAGAGGTCATAATCCTACAAAGATAAATGAAACAGGGCATCTCCCCTTTTGCAGAGGGGACTTACTCTGAACTGAGGAGGTGGGAGTCTGTCCCGAATCAGACATCTGTGAGGAGCGACTCTTTGAACTCAAGACCCCGCTCACTAAGCTGCCCAAACGGAGGGCTGACAAGATTGCATGAGTGATGAGAGTGCAATTTTGTGTCCAGTGTTTGTGTGTTTGAGTGGTGGGTGTGACGAAGACAAACATGTTTGATCAGGAAAGGAATTTACAGAGGAGATAAAATGACGAGAAAGAAGAAAAAAAGGTGAGGGGGCGGGGGGGTTAAATTATACTAAAAACATAAATGTTAAAAAGAGATGCAGGCAATTTTTAAAAGAACAACATTTCCTTTTTCCAAATACCCAACAGCATTTGTTACCTTTCCGCTAACTGTGTGGCAACACAATCAGAAACCCCAACTGAGGATTGATCAGTCTGAGCACCGACTGTAATAACTGGTGTGTGGCGAGAGCCTCTCCTACCTTTAACATCTTCATCCTCAATGGTGGTGTTGGCACTTTCAATGGATTCCTGAAAAACAAAAGATATGTTTTTTCTAACTGAGTAGGTCAAAGTGCCTTTGGTAAAGGAGAAAGCAAAAAAAATAAATAAATAAAATAACTACTGGATTGTTTTCCTTTAACCCAAATGTTGGGTTCATTCTGTCTGGGACAGAAGTCAGGTCAAAACATGGGTTTGTTGGGTTAGAAAAAGAAATAAAAGAACCCTCATCAATTTTTACACATCACCAGTTTGAGCTATACAAAGACTCAGACTGAACCTTTGTTATAACTTTCATTTTATTTTGCTTAAATTAATTTGAATTTCTTTAGTAAGTAAAAATACCATATTACTGTGGAATATTCTGGAGGAATTCCTATTCAAGACTTCCACTATAAGTAAGCAGCACTGAATACAAATAAAGCCTTTCACTGACGCTTTATTAAGTAAATGTGGCTGGTTGAAATTTTTTTTTTATTGCTTATCTAGTATTAAATTATGACGGGGAAAAAATAACTGGCTGAATGTTCTGTCTAATCCAGTTTTTGTTAGCAAAATACAATCACTTTAGATATAATATAGCAGATATAACTCACAAAATGATTACTCTGTGATAAGTCATTTATGTGTTACATCCCTTTACCATCTGTGTTTCCCAGTGAAACATTTCTAGACTCGCCCATGCAAGTGGGTGGGGTCTGAAAAGTTGAATTTGGCTCTGGAGCTGCAGCATGTGTTAAACATTTGTCACTTTATCCAAATTTTAGGAACCCCAGCCCAGTAAACTGAGCCAAAGACCTATCCCAGCTCTGGGGTATTAAATCAACTTAGGAATGGATAGGTCTTTATTTTTTGACTGTGAATTGGATTAGCCAAAAAAAAAAAAAAAATTGGTTAGGGTTTAATTCAGCTGTTTTTGTATATTGATGAACATTGAGATTTTGTTGTTATACCTTATTTCCATCTACAGGGTTGTGGATCACCGTTGTCTGTGGCTCCTAAGGAGAACAAGAGAATGAAGAGCATGAGCAAAAAACCAAATTAGTTAGGGTAACAATGAATAGCACAGACATTGTCCATGAAAATGTT
This sequence comes from Poecilia mexicana, assembly GCF_051168715.1. Classification (NCBI taxonomy): domain Eukaryota; kingdom Metazoa; phylum Chordata; class Actinopteri; order Cyprinodontiformes; family Poeciliidae; genus Poecilia; species Poecilia mexicana. Next base: position 12,580,705 of record NW_028263370.1, on the reverse strand, counting down.
TTTGTATATATTTTTTTGTGTGTAATTTTGAAATTTAAAACTATAGCCTGTGTTAAGCATCACTGTCTGTCTGTCTGTCTGCCTGCCTATGACATCATTGTCTTTTTTGTGTCTGGCAGGAGTAATCAGATGTCTGGGCTTCTGCAGAATAGATCCTGATGACCCCTTCAGTCCCTCTAATCACACATCAGCAGCTTTTACTGTATTTGTGTGAGTGTGTTCTGTGTGTGCTTGATAATGAAGACAGACAGGAGGATAGAGAGATAAAAAAAAAACAGATCATGATTGATTACGCATGTACATGTGCCTCATGTACATGCGTAATCAAACCGTCAACGAATGAGGGAAGAGAAAATCTTTCACATCATGCAAAGCGCTGGTCACATGGCCAGACACAGAAAGCTTATAAGCAGACACTACGCAAAAGCCACTAAACAGACGGCCAAGGAGCAAATATCATCATACTCCTCACAGCCATGCACAGGCAAACTATATCAGGAACAAATCCTCAGTAATGCAGATGTGGATTCTAGTTTTATATGCACAACTGGTAGGAGTAAAGAGACATGGAAGTTAGCTGGAGAACGGTATGAGGGAATAATGTTGGGACACGGAGAAGAGGGATAGGCTGGAGATTTGAGGTAAAGGTCGCCCTAATTAGAAATTTAGGACGGTATGTCTAAAGGATTATTGCTAAAACACATCTCAGTTTTAGACCAATTAAGGCCTAAACACAACATGCATGCTCTGCCAATCAATATAAGTGAAAAATATGTCAATGAACAGTCTTCACCTTTCATGGCTTGTTGTGTCAGAGATTCTGGACATGCTGTCCACTCAAATTATTGAGCACACTTTACAATTCAGGAGAAACTGGCTACTTGGCATGACTGCTGTTTCATCTCATATTTACTACCCTTGAATTTGTCAATATTTTTTGTACGTCCCGTTAAGAATTTTAATCTAGTCGAGCTGTGTAGAGATCAAGCAACAGAGATTGTGAACCTGTACCTCCTCCAATCTGGATAACGAGCTTTACACCTTTTAGTAAAAAAAAAAAAGAAAAGAAAAGGTGTGGATGTTGATGAGACTGATGAGTGTATATACCAGTGCAGAGGCAGGGCCAGTGTCTTTAGGACTGGTCACTGTGTTGGCTTTGTTGTTGACCTGCAGGGGGTAGTGTAGAGGGGACATGACACATGTACGCACTTTTTGAACTAGCACACCATATTTTCCAGCCATTTCGAGGAGATAAACCCAGCTCCTCTACCCCAAAACATGTGACACCCTACTGTTACTTTAATCACACAGACTATACCTTAAATTCATGACTTCATCATGTTTTCATCATGTTAGGCAGTCAGATACACAGCTCAACAAAAACAACCTAGCGAGGTTTTATTCTCATGTTTTGAGATGTCTGACAAGCACTGGCATGGATAAGATATTGCTTTGACTAAACCTGCAGCCCTGCAAAATGGCAAGAATGAAGATTCCATGAGTTTAATGTGCTGCACTCAGTGAACCTGTTGCCACGAGTGGATGTGTAAAATCTGCAAACATAACTTTCTATTTCCCTTAGAGTGATTAGAAATTATCATTAAGCACAGTAGTTAGTAAATCCCAAAGGTTTTTTTTTTTTTTTGCTTTAAAATGAACACTGTAATCTGGGTAGGACATGATTCTAAGATACAAGTTCTGATTTTCAAGGAAAATAGAGAACAGCACCTAATACAGTATTGAAATGGAGGGCAAAGGAGGAGTGGGTCCAGTAGAGTAAAATTAAACATCAGACGTTAACAGTAAAATAAGTCAGCTAAACTGACTGGTACGGAAGTACTACTAAAACAAATTGTGTTGCAATCTAAGAACTTCCTTTATAAATCTGGGATTGTGAAAGGCTAAAAAACAAGTTGATTTATTCTCACTCTATTGTATTTAGTATTTATTCATTTATTTCAAACAAAAAAAAAAGCAACAAGTAGGACAAAACAAAAAACTTGCATATATAACTGAGAAAAAAATAAGTTTACCACTTCTTACCTCACCCATGCTTCATTAAGGAAAATTGTACATTTCGCAATCACATTAACAATGAACTAAAATGTTTTATAAAAGTCTGTCACTGAAAAGCATATACTTTCATTTTTAGTTTGATTTTCTAAGTACTGCACAAGTTTAAATAAAAAATAATATTTTTCCCCCCTCTTCAAGCTGCCCAGTAAAACAAAAACATCAATACAATGTTATACACACGTTAAATGTGGATCTTTAGTCCACTCCAGATATTCCTATTAAGACTCGGGAAAAAGGTTTTAGATTGGAGTCAAAGAGGTTCAAGGGAAAAGAAACACATTTTAAGAGGTAAACTTTAGTCTGTCATCATTCCACAGACACAACTGCTTTATAACTTAATAGTGAATGAAAAGGACAACGGATGACAACTACTGGGTGGTAATAATGACTCAATTCTCCTTACTAATGTTTTACCAAAGAAGGATGGATTTCAGGATTTCCAATGAAACATTTATTCCTGCATATTTGGGAATAAAAACAGTTCCAAAGAACATCAAGCTCCCTTTCTACAGCTGAAAGACAAGTTATTTGGAAATTTCCAATGAAAAAGAATATTTTCTCTAAAATTATGAAATCTCAGCCATTTGCCAAGTTGCATCAGATCACAGGATAAAGACTACCAAATACAGAATCACATCTGTTAAATTAATTAATAATTAAAATTGTGTTTGAGACATTAATCGAAAAGTTTAATTTACAAATAGCGAAAATTCCCACATGTAAAAGACCAACCAGGTCATACACAAAATAAAACCTTACATTATTTAATCTAATGTTGGCTGTCAAAATAACTGAAATATAGATTGTATTTAGTATTTTAAACATTACTTCTGCACGTTCTTGGTTTTGTTCATTTATGGTGGTGCATAATGTGTTTCATGTTGTTCAGCTAAGGCTGTAAGCACCTAGAATCTCACAATGTAACCAGATTTTTTTTTTCTTTCCTTTTTGGAAACATTATTATTGAAATGGATTTTTTTTTTCCTTTTTGCAAGCTTTAACAACACATACCTCTCAAGGGAACGTTTGTATGTATTCTGAACATATTCAAAAAGAGGGGAGAATCAACTCTTCATCTGGGAAACAAAACTTTGCTGAAGATTTTCTTTTTTTACGTTTGGTGTGTTTTTAATATTTTCCAGACTACAATACAGGTGTAGGCATAATTTCCTCTTATAATTAGTGTGAATGTGGCTTTTGCCCTTAAAGAGAAAAAAACCTAAGACATCCTGAGGACAAATGTTGTACCGCAATAACCTGTATGTGGTAATACTCCATCGCACTACTGTGTGTCTGTCCTGCCCTTTTAAAGTAAAATGGTCCTAACACTGACACATAATACTTGCATTTGTAATTTGATCTCCAGATCAGCAGGGGCACCATGATTTTTTATGGACAAAGAAATCAGTGGCATAAGAGCCAACATAGAGATTCAAAACATACAATACACAGTATTGTTTATATAGATATAATGCAGATGTGGCAGCAATGACCTGATAATTAAAATCATTTGATCTCATGCTATGCTATGCACATGCTCTGTGTGGAACCATAAAGCTTTGGTCACCTCAGAATGCCAAACATTTGACGTAGCTCCAGCAGCAAACCAGCTCAGCCTATGCCATTTTCAGATTAATTCAGCTCATACTGTAAACTGTTAAACACTTAAAATGTGCACAGACTTTTCAACTTTCACCCTGCGATGCTCAATAACTAAGTATGCAAGAACACAGTAACCCATTGTGGATTTTGCGCCCTTCATCCAGCTCCAAATTTATTTAACAAGGACACATTACTAAATCAGACACCAGATGTGATGTAGAATATTATATTTCCCAAAATGAGCTTCATTTAATGATTTTTAGTCAAAAAAAGTGACTTTAGATTCATCAGCACACATATTAAGAAGTAGTGTGATGACAGCTGAAGTGCCAAACACAGTGACCCAGCTTCAAAGCATAAACATAGAACTCCAATCTAAAATGAACACCTATTTGAATAATAAAAATACAGACAGAATTATTAGCTGGAGTCTCTTAAGAAACTAATAAAAGCTTGCAGTGATGTCAGCAAATATATCACCATGTCTGATGTTGAATAGAAAATAAACCGACAGACCAATAGAGGTGCTATACTTTGTATTATAAGGACTACCAAACACATGCAACATGGTAAATTTAGGAAACATACATAGGAGAAATTAAATAGACAATTAAGTGGACCAAACTTAAATACTGTATGGGCTCTACAACCAGCCTTAAAAACAAGCATTTTTCATAGCTTATGCTGACTGTCCCATAGTTTGGTAATCAAGTGCATAATGCATAATTAAAACCATAAGGCCCAGGCACAATTCAACATTCCATTCAAAACAATGCAAAGGGAAAGAAAAGGGCCGCCGGCCTCTTCAACTCACCTTAACGCCATCTGGTTTTTTGTTGAGCAAACTTTTGGCTGCTGCATGTGCCAAGAAAGAAAGAAAAGTTCAGAATGAGGATTCATAATCATAGTCCTGTGCCTGAGGCCTCACTAACATGCAGCAGGCATATTTAACCATCAGTGCTTAACTTTAATTTACATGTGCAAATACAAGTGCAAGAACTATAAAGTTATACTACTACAAATGGTTCTAATACCATTATCACTTATGCAAGGCAGTTATCCTACTAGAGATTCATTCATAAATAAGGGACTGAAGGGAAGGTTGTAGGTGAGTGAATATAGTTCAGGTGAAAAGATGAATTAACATATCAGTAAAAGACTTACATTCTTAAAGTGACATATACATGCACCAGAACCCCAAACGTTTAACACTATAGATGCACCAAGACATTGGCTGGAAATGAGCTTGATAGGCCCTGACTGGTGACTGGCTTATTGTAAAGCGAAAAAAAAAATCCTGTATTTTTCCATTTAGCTACCACATAATTTCAAAGGGTAATCCGATTGCAGTGACAGCAATACTGAAGAAGTACATATCATAAAGAAAAACTATTGGAAGCACAACAGTCTGCTATGGAGAACTAAACTTTTGAGAGTGCTGGTCATTTAGCTGCTTTGCGATTTTAAGTGCATTCTTTTTAACTTTTGGGGAAATGTAAAGAAGCTTCTTGAAACTGGACTTATATCAAATTAACATATAGACCCAAACAGAGCTTTAGCAATTAGCATACTTTAGCAACATTCATCAAATTTCTGTTTTATTCTTTTCAGCTCCTCAACTTCTCTCTGTTAAGGAACATGCCAATTTTAGCTATTTGGGGATATCTGAGTTATGGTAAGGGTTCACATTTTCAAGAGAAAATAGGAACTTATGTCTTTAGCAAGTTATGCTAATGGTGCTAATCTTTCAAATAATGCTAGTCGCTATCAGCTAGAAATGTCAACTTCATAGTCAAATTTTGTTTGTTATAAACGATTACTAAAACACTATAAATCAGTACACACCCACTGCAGGAACACTAAAAAAATATTTATTGAAAAATATGAATTATGGCCATCTAAGATGAATCAGACTTATTTAAAAATCTGTATCAGCAGGTCAGATATTTACGAAGCTAATGACCATAAACTGGCCATAAGTCTCTGACAGGTGCACTTCTATTCAGTACCATCTCTCTGCTTTAAATATACCTTTGTTTATACTTTGTTCTTAACTATTACTAGCATTTTAAAATCCATGCCATATGCTGTTCTTTGTAAAGTACCTCTTTTAAAATTTTTATGGTGCAATACTAGTTTTGTTAAAAGAAGAAATGCAAAAAAAAAAAAAAAGAAAGAAAGAAATTGTCTCCTTGCATGCTTCACAGGCTGTTAGGACAGAAGGAGAGCCTTAAGATAAAAAATAAAATAAAAAATTGGTTGGATCCATCCCCACACATTTCCTCATCATCCCAAACATCTTACCTCAAATGGATACCACAATCCAAACACAGAAACGGAAATAAAAATTGAAAAAGGGAGGAAAATTGTGAATATAAAGAGAGACACAAATGTGTTGATGCAATTTACTGTAAAAAGTGGAAAGTGAAAGTGGGCTAATAAAACCCAGAATATTAGTGACGGGTCAAAAGAAATACATGCAAGAGAGAATATGAAAAAGCAGAAGAAGAGTGACTGAGCAACAGCTGGAGAGATAAAGTGAGATGAATATGTTTACCACTGGCCCATTTGCTCTAAAAACCATCCCTGCTCCATACTGAAACATATTAAATTCCAACTCCAGCATGCATTGAAGTCAATCAATAACAAATGCAGTTTTTATAGAAAAATTCCCACCATCAGTGTAAAAGGCCAATTTGCTCTAACAACCAGCCAATATATTTAATGTCCAAGATACAATTCAGAAACCAGTCATGGGGCACCAGGCTGAGAAAAACATACCTGAGAAGTTTCTTGTGACCAGCAAAGTGGTCAATATTGCTCCCTGCAGTTACAGAAGAGGACAGAAGGAGGAAATGGCAATGGTCAAAAAAGAAGAAAGGAAGGAAGATTGATTAGGAGGTTTCAGCAAGAAGAGAAATGCTCAGCAGCAGTGCGGCATTAGGGATTTGGAGACACGTCATCATTTTGAAGTTACTGTGAGATATCTTGGGAGAGGCTGGGGAGGAATGGGCAGATGAATTACCCAGCATGAGTAGAAACATCACTAATTGTTTGACTGCAGTATCACCTTGAGTTTCCTCCTTGCATTAAACTTCTTCAGGCACTCCACAGTCTCCTGCCTGTGCATCATGGAGGCTACGGTGGACCGTTGCTGCAAGGAAGAGGGAAAACGTATAGAGTTAGAAAAGAGTGCAGACAATAACAAAGCTGAATCAAGGTCTGTATAATTATTCATCTATGTTTTCTTGAAACATACGCAGATCCAGGGGTGTTTGAGGGCCTCTGCAGCGGTGATGCGCTTACTGGGGTTGATAGTTAGCATCTTGTTAATGAGATCTTTGGCCTCGGGAGTTACAGTGTCCCACTCTGGGGACGGAAACTGTTAATAAGAACACAGGAGCGTTCAAAGCTCTTGTATCCAACAGAAAAAACAATATATTTTTGACACTTTTGAAACCATAGAAAGATCTAAATGAGATGGAGAACTTGTTTCTTTGACTAAGTCGCTTTATGTGACGATCTGGTTGCATACGCAAAATCTTTGCACAATGATCTGTTTATATACAAAAACCACAATGTACGTGAACCAAAAGCAAACTATCAAAGTTTTCTCAGCCAACTGTCAAGGCCTAATAAATTTTAAAGCTTTGATCTGAATAAGATATTTTATCTTATTTAGATAAGATATTCAGATTGTAATTCTTTTTTTCTAAAGAATTACAACTAAAATCAACAACTCAGTGAGAGTTGGGATTTCCAACACTCCCTGAGTGTTGGAAAAACCAAAATTCATCCATCTCAGCTCCTGAGTAAACCAAGGGTCATTTCTGGGTGGGCCACCGCACTTAATTCTCTTTAAAGCATCTGTCAGAAATGACAGTAAATTCCTCCAACTATGTCATTCCTGTAAGCAGGAAAGATTTTTCACACTTCATGAGAAGTACCACCCATTGTATGAACTATCAGTCACAAGCTCATAGGCAGTCATGCAGCTGTTTAGTATAATCAATTCCTATTCCTAAGTTCTGTCTGGTAAACTAACCCAGTAAAAAAGAAAAACAGAACTTGTAGATCACCAAAAGAAGAAATATGTTGCCATTGTTGCGTATGTTGATGAATAATGTTCCTTTGCGACTTTGACCTTATGTGAGTGTTTTTATCTCAGGAATAAAAAGTGTGTATACATAGGGACAATGAACAATGATTAACTTTCTGTAAATGCAACAGAGTTAGTAAACAGGCTATTTTTCATCTGTTAAAGCTGAAGGACCTGGACAGAACCCTGTTTGCTCAGCAAGAAAATTAAGAAAAGCCCTGGTTGTATTTGAACCCAGAACCTCCTTGCTGAAAGGCAACAGGGCTAACTGAACCATCTTGCAGCCTGGCTCAAGATTTAGCAAGTAGAACTAAAAGCTTATGTGGAGCTGTGCCCACATGATCAGTCCTGCAAATCAGTTCACCTTGGATAATGTTACCTTTCGGAAAGCTTGGAAAGAAAGGCAAAGTGTGGGAGGGAGCTTGACGATAACCTCTGAGACACTATGATATTTTTAACCTCTCTCCCTGACTAAAGTAACAACAGAGTAGATTTTATTTGGTGGATATTTTATCAGAAGGCATTTTGATCTTACAAAAATCTGGATTTTGCCCCAGTAGAGCATCATTCTCAGAATACTTTTAATAGGAACTGCAATGTAGTTTTAATGTGCTGCATTTCTGTAATATTTTCAGGTTTTATTACTTGCTAACAGCAAAAACAGAAATAGAAAATGAATGGGAGTTGTCTGATGGTGAATCTGGCAATGTGTGATATAGGACATGTGTGTCATGATGTGTGGATGAGGGGTGAGGGAGGACGCAGGCAGACCCCAGGATAAAGGCGATGGTGATTTAATGATGAAAACACAGGGACACAAGAAGCTGGCAGAACAGACTGGTAAGACACGCCGAGGATCCGATGAGAGACAAAGACAACAGGTGGGTTTAAATACACAGGGAGGATAATCAGAGAAACGAGACACAGCTGGGAACAATCAACAGGGAAGGTACAGAGACTCACAGGGGAACAGACTAATAAACACAGAAAAACCTCAAAATAAATACACAGAAAACACATCACAACAATGTGACTACCAAGAACATAAATCTGGTAAACAATTTACAAATCAGGCACAAATGTGTTTTTTTTTGATGACATTATGCATGACACATAAACAATTTTTTTAAAGATATTTTGTCATTGGTAAACATAGTGTTTATTTGCTTTGAGGTTCTGAATATTGCAGCAAAGTCATTTTAATCTTACCTGTGCTAACCTCTCAAATATTATGTTTTAACTTGCAAAAACCTTTTTTGAAGCTCGATTGTGTATGAGGAGAACATCAGTATGTCCACAAAAATGTCTAAAAATAATTGGTGTTTACGTTGTAGTTTCATGTAAGGTATATATATTTGTGGACACTCACATCATAGGCCCCTGCCTTGATTTGTTGGTAGAGGCGATGTTGATCTTCATCCCAAAAAGGAGGGTAACCCACAAGGAGGATGTACAAAATCACACCTAAAAAGAGATCACTTGTAAATAAATATAAGTAAATAAAAAGGCAACAGGATGGCTGCAGCCATAGCAGCCAGTATTGATTCAAAAAAATTATACAAACACAATTTACACTGCAACAACATCTGGAAAAAATATGAAGCTGTAGAGTTGCATTACAACAGAAAGCCACTGGCAATGATTTAGCTAAGTCATCAACTGTATGGAACATGAAACAGTGAAAACATCTGAAACTCGTTTACCACAGGCCCACATATCAACTGGTTTCCCATAAGGGTCTTTCCTCAGGACCTCTGGGGATAAGTACCCAGGGGTGCCGGCAAAACCTGCAGAGTTTAAAAGTAGAGAGGGGGAGACGTAGAAGGGATGATATGTTAAGAATATTTCTTCTTTGCTTTGGAAAGCTTCATGAGAATGATTTGTTTATTCACATTGTGTTGAAAGGGACTGTGTTGATACACATCTGCTGTGGAAAGCTTACTTTGGCTGCTGTGTTGTTTTAGCTGGATGATACTGAAATGAATATGCAGGACGCTTAATTTGGTGAAGTGGGTTTGGATTCCTGGGAAACTGAGGTTGGATGTGTTCTTACACAAGGGACAACAGGCTCTGAATTCAGACTTCCCTGGAACCCATTTTAAAAGACATCTAGTACCATGACAGAGTGAGCGAATAAGAAATGCATATTGCAGGAAATGCTTTTGTTTTAATTAACTTTTGCAAGGAGACTAATTTCACAGCAATTAAATAAGATTGGATGCAAGTTCTTTTATGTAATGATACAGAACGACAGGGAAGCATTTATCACTCAGCTTACTTGAGTTTGATAAAACTCATTTTAACAAAGCTACTGTTGCCAACTATTACCAATTATTAGCTCATGTTCTGCAAATTTCACTGGCTAATAAACCAAATGCCCCCTTTCACAGTAGAATATGCATATCTTTGTCAGAGCTGTAGTCTGTGGCTTACATGCAGCATCACTTTTGCTCCTGATCACTGGAGATAAAGAATGCTTGTGAAACCAGTCTCTGACTTTGAGTCTTGATCAAGCCTTGAGTCTTTGGAGCACAAGTCCAGGACAAATCACAAGATTTGGTTTTGTGACTTGTAAAATGAACTCGAGACCAAATCCTTGTCTCATGTCCACACCTCTATCTTTATTTGACACTTAGTTATGGTTCCCATGGACTTAAACCCTTATCCTGTTCCAGAGTCTGGCTTGTTAGTAACTTGGGGAGTTTTGCGAACTATTAAAGTAAAGAAAAAATGTATTCCTCAACTAAAAGTGGAGAAACAGATGAATGGATACTCACCAAACCATGCCTGTTGGTCCCCCTGTACCTCGATAGCCAGCCCAAAGTCAGCCAACTTGACCGCCGCCCCCTTCAGCTTACTGGCCAACAGAAGGTTCTCAGGCTGGGGGGGGCGGAGTCAAACAGGTTAGAGGTGAGAGGTCAGACGCTCAGGGATCATGCTGCCCACAGACACAGATCTAAAATCAGATTAGCCAAACCAATACCTAATCAAAGCTATTAGGTCTTAGTGACACTAAACTGCTCTTAAATCAGTGTCTGAGGCAACTCCCTTTCTGTCACACAGATGACAGAGACACAAAACGTGCACAGGACTGACTCTCAAGGTGACCACGGACATTTTGTGTGCTGGGACTATGGACTTGTCTCCTGAGCCTCATGGATTAAGAAAGAGAGGCTTGGTGAAGAACGAGCGTTCTTTCTATAATGCCACAAATATACTGATAAAATCCATGAGTGGGAGCAAAGCCCACAGCGAGGAAAGAGATACAGGGGAAGGAGTGGGGTAACAAGAGGCGTAAAAACATGACTCAGCCACATATATATAACTACAAACACGTTGGAGACTGGCACAGTTTAGTAGAATCAAAGATGTTTATGAGCCCACAGTATACACACACACACACACACACACGTACGCACACATACACATTTTCTCAAAAACACACCCTTGCACACATACAGTGGAGCAGAAAGGTCTTTGCTAACCTAAGGCCAGTGAGACAGTGTGCTCTAATGAATAATACATTTGTTAACATTTACAGACTCCAAACACAGACAGCCTGCAAAGCTGGCGGTTTATGGCAGGCGTACAGCTCACCGGGCACAGACACTCACATCAGCACACAGACTTACATGACAGTGAAGGAAATCTTGATATTATGAGGCACATATAAGCTTCACCATTTCAGTAAAGGACATCTTTCCCAACAAATTCAGCAACTTTAAAATCTTACAAGAGTTAATAACTTTTGAGTTTTCTTTCCCCCTAGATCTAAATGTCATCACATCCTACTTGTAATTATGCTGATCCTTGATTAATTCTGTTCCCATCAATGCTGTGCAACACAGTTGCAGACAATCATTAAAAAAGAAAAAATACAACGACAACGCTCAAGAGAATATCAGTTTTCAGCAAGAAGACAATTCTTGACCTTGGCATTAGAAGAAAAAAAAAAGATCTTTTAGAAATGGTAGCAAATGGAAATGCACAAACTTTCAAACGTAAGCTTGATTGACCCTGACTAGTGATTGGACCACATGAAACTTAAAAATGTCTAAGTACTACAGGGTCATTCTTATAGCAACACATTTTGGGGAAGACAATGCTGACAAGTGTGTTATCAGATCCTGTGGCATAGACCACTTGTTTGAGACTCTTATTTTGAAGAGCAAAAGGATGTTCTGGAGTTGTTACCCTGTTGGATTGACAGGCCTGGCTACCAAAGATGTCTTTAGCTGAACATTTTGAGGAAGCCTCCAACATATGTGGAGGTATTTTAGGTACTCAGAACAAAAAAAGAGAGACTATGACTAATTTTGTGCAAAATCCACAACCATATGCTTCAAGGTGTCTCAGCTAATCAAAATAGCGTATTTACAGTTCTTCAATTAGTCTGGATTGCCTTTTATCATCTGAAGTCAAAAATATAAAATGACTAGACTGATTAAAACTGAACCATATATTTTACAGCCACTGCTCTTTGATAATATCTCTGTTCCCAACATCTGTTATGATATGTTAGTAATGATTTGCTTAAGGGATGAATGATATTAGGAAACCTTGCATTAAGTGATTATAAAGGTGAATGGTGTGGTAACATAACTTGCGATGAGTGAACAAAATGTTAAAAAGTGTCACTGACTTTCTGCCCAGGGTTCATAGCAAGCAGAGAACAAATGATGACTAGTCCAGCATCCAGCTACTAAAAAAGTTATTTCCACCTCGGCAACAAGAATTTACTGGACAAGTGACTTCTGGCCAACATCTCCTGTTTTGGCACAGAAACAACCCGGATGCAATTTCTCACTGACTTGGTCACCTCACCACCTCATTGCCATTAAAAAAAAACTTTAATTGTCAAATATATTACAAGCAACATATTGTGCAACCCGTGATCTACTAGGCTAGGAAGGTTCGGGAAAAAAGTATCCTGAATGATGCTTGTAGTTCTTAAAGAGACACAGCAATTGGCTAAAACAATAGCAGTGAGTTTAAAGCTTTAGAAAATCCAACAGATTTGAAATAGAGCCCAAAATGATGCATGTCTAGCAAAAATACCGGAGTTTCTAAATCTTGTCCCCTGCTTCATATTGTCTGAGTTTGCAGCAATGCCTTGGTCATACAAACCTTCAAATCCCTGTGAACAATCCCATTAACATGGCAGTGATGGACACTCTCCAGGATCTGCTGTATGCAGTGGCTGAGGAAAGAGAGATGAAAAGAATTGCGAATGGAGGGATAAACCACAGAGAGAGATGGAGGTAGGGAGTTACAGGAGGAGGGAAAGTGATGAAAAGGGGAGAGTGGAAAGATAATTTAATAAAACTGCTTTTTCCTCATACAGTTTACCTGATTGAAGACAGGTCAAATGATAAGAAGACCTTACACATCACATTCAGTCTATGAAATCACATTATAAGGCCAAAGCCATATGACCTGTATGGCAAGAAAGCTAAGACAAAACACATGCACACTCTTTCTGTGCATTTCTCTGGGGAGGCCATCTTCCAGCACAGAGCTGGCACTATAAGCTAGGTTGGTCATGATTAATACTGCAGGCTTTGTGTCATTAATCATTTGTATAAATAACTCAAAGATGCCTCAGAGAGAAGGCAGCTGTATCATACCTCTGAGACGGCCATATGTGAACACACAAACACGGCCTCATATACACACACAATATTCTCTACTGTAGCAGACAAAGATGCATTATGATTGCTATGCTCAGCAGAGTGTGTCTGTTGGAAAGCATGTGTGCGTGTGTGTGAGTGTGTGTGTGCGTGTGTGTGAGTGTGTGTGTGTGTGTGTGTGTGTGTGCGTGCGTGCGTGCGTGCGTGTGTGCGTGCGTGCGTGCGTGCGTGTGTGTGTGTGTGTGAGATGGGGGGACGTGGGTGCTACCTGGCATCAGCTTCACTGTAGTACTCCCTGGCTACGATGTCCTCAAACAGCTCTCCGCCTGTCACCCTGCAGGGACACAGTGACAACATGAGTTTGTCGTGATCTCGTCCTTCTCGTTACAAACTGACGGAGAGCGTTTACTTTGTCCCTTATCTGTACTTATTTGGCACGCATAGTACTTGTAGCTAAAGTTAAACATGAGCAGGCAGCACAGTTTCTCAGAAGTAGTAAGAGGAGATTAAAAGTGTCCCTATTGATTAAAGTCTTATATGTATAAAGTAAACGTATTGGCTTTTTGCTAAAGTTACCAGCAGCAGGTCATTGTTGCTGTGTGAGGTCAAAACAGCCACCAAAGGAAGGCCAGCTGCTGCAGCCTGATTTATCATGTTTCATGTATTTATTCAAGCTAAAAATTTGCTGCTTAGATATTCAGGTCAGCTTCTTTTTCTGTTTATTAATAACATGGTATTATAACTTGACATCTGGAGATAAGATAGATAAATGAAAAGGAGGATCTCTCTGCAATTTCTCAACTTAACATGGGCAAACCTTTGAGCTTTTATCCTCTGAATATCTTGCACTTTCAAACACCCATTAAGATGTTGGATACAAATACTTAAGCAAGTCCACAGTTATACAGTTGTCTAAAAAAAAAGTTTTCTAACTTTCATCACAAGTAAAATTATTCTTAACAAAAATAAATAAATAAAAACGTCTTGTTGTGAAAAACAGTATCATAATCAGCTTAGGCTTTCTCCAATAAACTCTTAGGCAGAATTAAGGTTGTTCTTTGCAACCTCTGTGTGTTTTGTAAAAGAGCTCCAAAAGGTGTGTTTTAAGTGAAAATAACACAGGACAACACAATAAGAACAAATCCGCAGAGAATCGTGCATTGAGTTTACTTGTTTCAGATGGATTTGAATCTGGTATTAGTGTAAATGTATGTTTACTTCTAAACCATGGCTTTTTCCAAACACTTTTCAAATTTCCACCCCTATATAAGAATGTCTGATGTTTGCTTATAATACATACAGTAAATATCCCAGGAGGGAACTTTTTTTTCCCAAAACCTTAACCTGATTATCAAAGAGGAAACCATATCAAAACATTAAAGTAAAAAAGAAAGACATAAAATCTGTAATTACTGCAGAACCAAATCTGACAAGTTTATGCTATGCTGTATGAAAACCTTTGGGTCATTTGGCAGAAACTGATTCGTTTAATCTCAGGATGTTCAGAAATAGCAGAATCTCTAACAGCATCTCTGAAGTATTGTTTAATCTCATTCAAGCAAGGAAAGGTGCAAAATGGGACTGTGCTTGTGGGTGTGTGAACAGATAGGCAGGAGGAGTCCATTACTCACAGATCAAACACCAGATAGTGGAAACCCTCTTCTGATATGCTGTCATGGAGTCTTACTGTGGAGGAGATTTCACAAAAACATAGTCAGCTCACGTAGGAAATCAAACAGTGATAAAGAAAGAAAAGCACCAATCCCAGTATCAAATGTGGAGCTGTTTGGGAAAAGGACTTTTCTAAATTTAGGAAGAGTTTTCAGTTAAAGTTGCAGTAGGTAACTTTTATGTAAACAAGTTTTTTTTATATACATTTGTTAAAATTGTCATTGTCCTGACAGTATAATGAGAATGATAAACTTCCCCAAAAATTGACCTCCATCCAGTGGTTCTACTGCCACCTGCAGAAATCATTGCTCCCAGTCATAAATGACCAATCAAAGCCAGGAGGAGAGTCTCAGGACTGTCAAGCATGCTTCTATACATGCTGCTCACACCCTCCCAAAACAGGGTGTGAGCACTGTTTTGGGAGGGTATAATCAGGGTGTGAGCACTGTTTTGGGAGGTGCTCTTGAGCAAACTGACAAGCTCGAGCTTGTCAATTTGCTGCAACTGTGCTGCAACTTGGACAAGCTTAATCGCCTCACAGGAGGTGTTGCACAGCAGGAAGCAAGGAAGAAAGTGTAAGTAGCGTCTACGTGAGCTTGATTGACAAGCTTTAGCCCCTTCTCCTGGCTGTGATCGGTTGTATTTTTGCAGATAGCTATAAAACCAGTGTGAGGAGGCAGAGGAGTTAAATTTTTTTTCTCAGATTATCTGCCTCATATGATACCATGAGGACATAGTTTTAACAAATACATATTTATAAGCTAACTACTGCAGCTTTAAACTGTTTTAAACTGCCTGCTATGCTAGTTGAATATGTCTCAATAAAATGAATCTAAATTTTCAGAAATATTGAGCTCAATGTGATAATAAAGAAACAAAACATAAGAAGAGAGATGCAGGTTCCATCAGTGGTGAAGTGAGGATTGAGGAATCCAAGAGGTCAGGGGTTTTTAGCTGGAGGTTCCTTAAGTCTTTCAAGAAGATTGCACAGGCACAATATCATTAGATACTCAAACACACAGACCAATCCACCCACGCAAATTCACTCTTCACTTGCATTATAAACAAACTGCCTCGAAGATGAACAGCCATTGCAGATATCGCAAGAGACCTGGGGGACGAAACGGGTGTGTCCTGGTGTGTTTTAGCACTCACCGATATTCGGGTGCTTTAGTAAACGACAAATCCTTGCCTCTCTCTCCAGCTTTTGGTGATCTAACAGAAAAGCAGAGGAGACACAAACGCACAGACATTAACAGTATTTCTCATGCTCCATGGTGATTGGCTGCATAAATGATCCAACATGAAGCTGGCTCCAGCTCATGTTTGCCTCGATGGAGGACACAGGACAGTGTTAATGTCACTGTCAGCGTGTTTATGTTGAGTCCGTCTGCGCGTGCTGGCTTTGCATCAGCTTGCTCTTTTGCTTACCAGAACTAAGAGGCTTGACAGAAATAATGTGACCTGATATGTGCTTGGTTACACGCCACACACAGCAACATAACAGCACAGTCAAGGGGCACAGTAAGCTCGAAATGACCTCTGGTGTGTAAGTTGACAAGTAGCTGAGAAAAAAAAAGTGAAATATACCCGAAATGACAGGTAATGTAAGCGTGTCAAGGTTACGAATGAAATAAAAAGACATTTCTGGACAGTTCCATTTTGATCAGTATTATGAAATGTTCAGATTAATTTATTGTTCTGGTGATTTATGTAGAGTGAGCGATGATCCAGTTTTAAGATTCAGATTTTTGTTTTTTGAATATATATATTATTGGTTAGTAATTTGCCTCTTGATTGCACTGAATGACTGTCTGTATAGGCAGGATAAATATTTTTTCATCTGCTTTATGAACAAATGCAAGAACACTAACAGGACACAAGCACACAAAAAGATCGCAATCTGAATGTTAAAATATTTGATCAATTTGGACATAGACTTGGTTACTGGTATGAAGGTTCTCTGGGAGAAAGTGTGTTAGTGTTTTTCTCCTACTTTGTGGAGCGTAAAGTGATTCAGCGTTGCCCCTCCCACACATGTTGCTGCAGACTGATGGCCAGTAGGCTTAAAGACTAGTGTTATTTCTATATTTGCAATAAAACTAAACAATTAAATGCCATAGCTATTATAACATTGATGATAAATACGTTGTTTTACCACCAAAAGAAATAATTATTGATTTTCTGGTTTTACTTGATTAATGTATGATTTTTTTTGTTTTGTTTTTTTATTTTCCCACATTTTTGTGTTGAAATGTTTTTATTAGTCTGCCATCATAGTCTAACCTTATCCATTTTATTCCCATTAGCTGCAAGCAGAAATACAGGAATAAAGGCTTGTACACATTACTCTGTGTGCAATGAATCTATATAATGTGTGTCGCCGAGTGAATAGAGTTTCTGAAATAAATTAACTTTTCAAATTTGTTGAATACAACTGTATTGTGACGCCATTTGGAAATCAGTACTCAGTAGTCGCTCGTTGCTAATTTTCTGAACCCTGTCAGTCAGATCATTGCAGAGACAGAACATCATCTTGGTATTTCCCACACTTGATGGGATCAATTTGTCTCAAACTGGCTTTCAGAACCGTCTTCCACATTCTTGCTGCATTGAACTGAGGTCTCCTAAGTTTCCTGATTCTTGGCTGATGTTGGTAGCACCTGGTGTGGTTTTCTGCTGCTTTATCTCAGTTGACTGCTTAGGTTAAAAGTGTACATTCAGAAATTGAACTCAACATAACAGGTGGCTATTTGAGTTAGCATCGCCCTGCTACAATCGAATACAATTCTGACCATTCTCTTTTGATCTCCCTCATTAACAAGACATTTTTATCCACACTGAAACTAACAGCCATGCAGTAATATGCAATAACTTCCCTTTCTTCCCTCATACTCATGTGAAATTTGAACTTCAGCAAGTCGTCACTAGATGTGAAAGTATATTGAGTTCCCGCTATCTGCAAGACTTGACCAGATGTTTGAGGAACATATGTCCCAATGCATCATCCAAAACTTTACACTGGAGCTGTGGAGTAATTTAACACTGGAGACAACGAGGGAGAAGATGAAGAGGAAAAAAAACAAAAATAGCACAGATAATAGGATAAAAATATATAATGGAAGGTTTTTCAACTATTTATTTAAATATTAAAGATTAGAATATGATAGAAATTCTGTGCATCTAGTAAAATTATTACTGCCCCAGTAATATGCATTTGGGTATCCATGCAACATTCTATTCATCCAAGTAGCCTTTATGCCAACCCACAAACCATTTTCACACAGCCCCACTAGTTTTGTATAGTGCACATTTCTCATTCATTTCCTACAAGAGTAATTAGCAAAAATTATTTGCTAAAAATTATCTGCAAAAATTATTTTCCAGAATAAGACATTAGTCCTAAAAATTATATTTTGTTCATGACACGTGTCAAAGAAAACTTTTGAAAAGTTAACACATTATACCACGCCAAGAGGAAAACACTAAAAAGTACAGAGGTGACTGCGTGGCTGCCTGGATGCAGCACAGCCCCAAACAAGATATGGCAACCCAAGCAGGCTCTCACGTCTCTCTGCAGGGTGATTACACTGATTTCATCTGACTTTATGAACATAGAGTGACACACAAATGTGTCTGTCAGAGAATACCCCGGTCTACTGACTGGACTGTGAGTCAGAACAGCAGTTGTCATAATGAGTAACATGTTATGGTTTTAGAAGTGACCCATTTCAACTTTCCCCCAGGAAAGAAAAACCAAAGAATGAAAAATATAGCAGCAGGTGAACACATCCAACACGTAAGACAAGTAGGAGGCTTTTTTTTGTTTTCTGTTCTTTTGTCAACACATTCAAATCTGAAGCAAAAGAGGACGTAGTGGTTTGTTTTTACATTCCTTACCATGAGTGAACAATTGACAGAAAAAGCACCAAATCACAAAAACATTATTTTAGAAATATTTTTTTTCATCTCTATTTAAAAACATACAAACCAAAAAACATTGTTATCCCAATCAACCTAAAAACTGTTGCTTCAGACCATGGTGGTTACGTGAAATAGGGGTTAAAATGGACACATTACCAATTTTGCTTTCTTGATGTTGGCTCTACAAGTCTACACTGCAGTAGACGTTCTGGTTGAACATTAAAGCCTGTTAATATATTACCTGAAGCGGAGGTCTCTCTTGACTTCTTAATTCGACACGAATCCAAATTAGTGCGTTTTGAAAACTGAAGGGAACAACTGCTAACACCCAAGAGAGACCAAGGTCAAAGCAGACTTCTGCCATCATAAGACACCTCTGATCTTAAAGGCATCAGTCGTTTGTCCTATTTTATGAACCTTTAAACCACCATCATATTGTAAGTATTACTATCACAAACAATTTCCATGTTCTATTTTCCAATGCACATTTCAAACAGGGAGATTGTTGGTGACGCACTGCCTCCTACCTCCACTTACTGCGTAAACAACCAATGGCTTCAGTGCTAATGCTGACCAAATGCAAACATGATGAGGCTCATAAAACAGAGTTTCCATAAACCACTAGGACATGAAGGTAAAAATCCACCATTTTCTAGTCTCCTTTTGGACTAGCTATTACCTTAATGTTCCAGGACAGACTAATTTGGACTTATAACTAAGAAAACAATTCTAACTGCTTTCACTGCTTTTAACACAACCTCACTTAAATATCCTAAATTACATAATGCCTTAGAGAAATCACCTTGTGAAAAGAAGCACCTCACTCCAGCACACAGAGCCTAAAACAGCTACTTTGTGGTGCTGCAGAGTTTCCATATTGCCTGTGAGGACATGTCCATTTAAATAATATTTCACTGTACTGCCAAATGTAGACAAAAACAGAAGAGCACAGAGCCGCAGACAGAGCCTGAAACAAGGACAGCTCAGTGGACGGTGTTTTATTAACATGACCCTCAGAGCAAGGTCACTAATTGCTCTCTCAGTCTCACTATGTTACTGAAAAGTACTTATTTAGCACCTCTCCTATTCTATCTGTCTCAAGCCTGTTTTCAGCTGTAAATTTCCAAAGATCAGATCAGCTGGATTGACCCCAACTTCTGGTTTTCTTACATGAGTGACAGTTATTTTCTCTGTTACGTGAAGATTTGTGCCTTTGGTTATTTTTGTGTTGTAATGATTTTAAGCTGTCTTTGGTTGTAAGAATATAAAACAAATTGCCTATATTTTTATCAAAAGCTGTTATTTGTTCGTCTGAGGCACTTTGTGGAAAACACATTCCACACACTGAGGATTTATCAGGCATTTCGGGGGGGGGGTTTCTCTAACTTGCAGCGTGAACACACAAGCATTTGCTACTGTGCTCACCACAAACTGCACACTGCACATGAAAGCCACACTCCTCCTCAGCATTTTCCAACCTTTACTTTCACTCTACTTTCCCCTCTCTCTCTCTCTCTCTCTCTCTCTCTCTCTCTCTCTCTCTCTCTCTTTTCTCCACAGGTAGTACACCTCCTAGCTGGCTGGACATCTGTTGTCTAGCAACTCCTGCACCAATCAGAGCGTCAGGCCTCTCGTTCTCCTCTGCAGTGAAACCAGCCTTGCATGCAAATGGCAGACATCCCGAGAGTTATCGTGCAACTATAAAACTCTAAAGAACGTCGGGCAGAAAAATAGTTGTATAGGTGTCATCATCATACAAGCGTTTAATTTTAATTCATCTGTTTTTGAATTGAGATAAATAACTCAAACTGTCACAAATAATGCAAAAAAAAAATGTTCAGCTCAATTCTGAAGGCTTAAGAAGTTGCTATGTGAGAAAGAAGTGCTAGTCTGTCCATCCGGTCTGTTATGAAAGCTGTTTTATCGATGCAACTTGCCTTTTCATTGAGAAGGTCCTTATTCAAAAAACAGCAAAGAAGAATTGGGTAACTTGGATTAGAGTGTATGAATGCATGTGAAGATTTTTGGTTGACCCAACATTTTCTTTTATATTTTACTCTAGTAAATCCCTTTTAATATAAACATTGCTACTGTAAGCAAGTCTGAAATCTGCTTGGCCCTGAAACCGCCTAAACTTGATAATAATGTGATGTAAGTCAATGACAAAAAAGCTTTAAAATATTTAGGTGTCAGTGCAAATGTGCAAGCTTGATCCTCAATGCGGCAAAGGCTTTGAGAGGCACTTTGCTTACGTTTGTTAAAATCGACAGCTGGCTTTATAATTCCAGTGCCTTGCAAAAGTATAAAACCTTTGTTTAACTTTTTATTTTTTTTACGTTTTGTATGTTGTAACTGTGAACTCTAATGAACTTTGCTGGATTTATTTTACTTCTAAACCCAAGAAGCCTATGGTAACTCTGAAGAATGGCAAAGATCCGAAGCTCAAATAGAAAATTCAATTAACATAAGACATTTCAGCCATGTCCTTCAATAGTCACCCTTTGTGGAGTCAATAATAAAACAGTCATTGATAGAAAGTTATAAGAAACCCTGTCAGTTTTCCACAAGCCATGTGGGGAAACGGCAAGCATTTGAAAAAAAAGTGCTCTGGCCAAATGAGACTAAAACTAAGTTTTTTTTTGACTGCATGCATAACCTGACATCAAAAAAAAAAAAAAAAAAACACAACATACCCACTGTGTCAGATGGCAGTGGCCATATCATGTAATGTAATATTTCTGGAGAGTTTTGTTTTACACTCACTACAATCCTCTGAAGAAAATTGTATCATCAGAGGAATAACATTTTTTTTGTCTTAAAATATTAAGAAAATATAATTCAAGAAATATATTTTCTTAAAGTCATGAAACTGTGACCCTCACAGTGAATTATTTACTAAGAGAATTGAAAAGGAGTCATCTGGGTCTTTGTAAACTTTGCATACTTCCTCCCAGTCGCAGCACAGATATTTGAGGACTCCAAAAGCAAAACTTTGAGATACTGATCAACATCATGAAGTAGACTCTTTTCTATCAACTCATTTAGTCAGTCATGATGATGTGGAGGCGAAGGTCACAATGCTTATGGCAGCCAGAAAAGGGAAGTAGTAACTAAATTTTAAAGAGGGAAGTGAAGAAAGTGATAATGGAAAAAAATATTAAAAAAACAAAGAAAATGGGGTTTCCCCTGATGAACTGTCACTGTTAGTTCCCAAGCAGCGATCAATGATTTTCACTCAAACTGCACTTTATTAATTATTGCAAGAATGAGAACAGCAAGTTCATGTCATGACATGTGCCGTGTCCGTTCAGTCTGATCTGTTCTGACTAGCCAGAGTCATTACCTTCGATACCTGGGTTATGAAGTTTCTCACAGGTAGTCTGGGAACCAACACTTCTGACTCAGCATTAATAAACATCTTTAAAACCTTGAAAATGGAGGAGCTTTCCATTCTTATCTAAACCCTTCCTAAGTTACAGGGTGGAAATACAGCAAGCCTCATGAATGTAATTGTTGCTGCAAAAGGAGGTTAATATTTTTCCCAAGATTATACAAAGTACAAAGAAAATCATCCTCTAAACTTTCACTAACATAAAGTAACCTTTTGGTCTCTCTATAATGGACAAAGTGAAAGTGTTCATAATGAATAACTTTCCTCTGTATACACTGGGATCATTTCTTTGAACCTGCAGCTTTTCCCTTTGTTTGTTCTGAAAGAGCAGAGGCGTTTGCTTATTTTAATCTGTTCAGTCATGCCAATCCAATGTTCCACATTTCACAACTGATTTGTGAAATTCTTCCCCATCTTATTCAATGTGAAAGTATAAATAAAAACATCTAAAATAAGTGGGCATCTAAAATAAGTTTTATTTTAAAAACATCTAAAATAAAGAACTGCATTGAGTTATTTCCCGTTTTTCCACATGATGGCACAGTTGTTGACATGTGATCAGTTATCTGGCACAAGAAAGTCCTGGGAAGGCCCCACTTCCTCCCACCATCCAAAAACATAAAGTTGGGTTAGCTTGAGATTCTTAATTTTTCTGAAGTATTAGACCAGGCAAATTTGTTCATTATCTTACTTTCTTTCCATATTAAAAAAATATATATCCATACAAATCTCCAAATAAAGTCTTTGGAGTTCACTAACTAACTCCAAAGTGTTGCAATGACAGTGTTTCAAAACTGTCCCCCTCCCCGACCCCCTCTTCAAAACAATAATTGCACCATCATAGGCACCATGAGACAATTTGGGAATTTCCCATGAAGACCCAACCATCCGGCCTCTTCCTCTTTTAGTTTCCTGAAGGCTCACATGTGCAACTGTTGTGCATTATACTGAAGAGTTCAATTTCACATCCTACATATCCAACAATGCTAAATTAGGGAACAGAAAGAGAGGGCTTAAACATAAAAAGTGAATGGAAAAATAAAGAAATAAAAAAAAGCAGAGCAGATCAGTGACACATCGTTTAGAATATGAATAAAATAGAGTTTTCATAACAGGTAAGTGTAGCAGATACTGTTATACCACGATGATAATGGGCACACTGGTCAGCAATGATAGAGAGGGAAGACTATTAAAGTAACCACTCGTCACAGCCATGTATGCTGGATCTCATACGGGAAATTTATGGGACAATATTAATGCGGGAGCACCCCGGGGGCAGATGGGTAAAATACGGTTGTTTCAAAACGGGAGACCTGACAGGTATGGGTTTCTTGAAAATTACAGTGAGCTCCTCATCTGTCCATAAGGTAAGAAAACTAAACTATAGATCACAAAAACAGTCCCATTTTACTTTGGTTGCATGTTTAACACACAACCACTGAAGTCACAAGCTAATCATCTGCCATTTAGAGGCATAAGTGCAAACAGTGCAACAGATAATCCAACTATTTTAAGTCACTTGATTGATTTTCTGCTATCATAATCAAAAAGACAGCCAGTTTTTAGAGAAACACCACCAGGACTACGATGGATACCAAACAATTCCAGGTTAAATTACAAGATTTGACAGTTTTTGATACTACTTTGGATTGGCGATCAACTTGAGTTTACTTTGGATGCTTTCTTGGTGTGACATTTCAAACGGGTTATAAACACTCTCTGGGCTGGCCTCAGCCAAAGTACACTTTTAAACAATAAACAATAAATCATATCCTCAGTCTTAACTGTTACACTAAGGCAAATCCCAGCCACGTGTAGCAGAGCAGGTTAACAGAAATGCTGTCCTCTAAATTAATTAAGAGTTTTAATTAAAAAGATTAAGTAAGGCAAATGTAACATCCTTAGTGGGCAGCAGCGGAGCAATCTTCCTCCACACGGTTATATTCCTCAGCTTACAGAACACAGGGGCCTAATAAAACCATTCAAAAAGCAGAGACACCGTCACCCTCGGCTGGTTACCAACAGAGGAAGAGTTATGAAACCAATAACTCCCAAGCTCCCCCCCCCGCAAAGGAGAAACAAAGGCAGCTGGTGTCAAAGATAAAACCGCTCCAAGAGTATGCCTGGGAGTACATCATGGAAATGTTTTATCGTGTTCAAGTTTAAAGCAGACACAGTCAAATGTGTGAAATAATTTTAATCTGAAGAGGATAGTTTGAAGACATCCCGACAAAATGACCAAGAAGAACAAGTAGGCACACCAACACTTCTGTAATTAAATACAGAGATTTGCATGCATAAATCAGGCCAAACTGTGCCTTGTTAATATTTATGAGCCCAGCATTGAGCTTACTGTTGTATGCTGCAGGTGAGGAGCATCTGCAGCACGGAGGTAATAACACAATCATCAGAGTATTACAGGGACACTTTGAGAATATTGTCTTTTAATGTTACAAAAAGGACAAAAGAAATTAAACAAGGGGAAACTGAAAGGATAAATGCTGAGGTTCCTGCATATAGATCCCCTTCCTTAGTCAAGGTTCAAGTCAAACCACAATGATAATTAAAGCAAACCATTTATCCAAAGTGCAACTTCAAAGAAAAAATGTTTATAAACTTGTATTATAATTGTAATTTTCATAATTGTTTCAAAAATATTTTCAAAGTACTGGAGATTTTTATGTTATCTTAACAGAATTTCACAGTTTAGTACATGTATCAGATGCTTGTTGACATTTAAACCTTTTTTATAATTTTTTCATAAGTTTAGTCAAGATGCGCTTTTCTAAATTTATAAATGTTTTCATGTTAGTTCATATTAGTTTCAATCTTATTTCTGGTCAGAGTGAAAATTCTACAAAAGTGCACTTGTCATTCTGCAGTTATTCCAGTTCTGAGGACTGATTATTTAAATTAAACCCCATTTAAATACCAAATTCTGTCAGCTTGAGGTCTTTTTTAAAGATGTTACAAAATGTTTTCATATAGCAGTTTGCTTTTCCTAAAGTTAATAGATAATTTGTTTATATTTCCACCGTACCCAAAAAGCTGCTTCAGATTTTACCTGCTGCAGAAAAAGTCTGCATCGTCCGCAAAAAATAAACAAAAATAAGTGTTAAACATATTTACAGAATAGAAGCAATAATGGACCAATCAGCAGACCCTGTGGCAGAATCATTATTATTCACAGGCTATGTTTTGTTGTAGCCTAATTCCAGAGAAAGTAAAAGAAGACATTTTAAAGGCAGAATGATCTCCACGGGCTACCTGAGCAACTCATCCAGCTGAAAGCTGTAACAGACATTACAACAAAAAGGTATAATATTCTACTACCACTAAATTTAGCAGTTGTTAATTCTGTATTATTATAGACTTTTTTTTCTTTTTCTGGCTTAAATAAAAAGCAGTTAACTCAGTTAATCCCTTTTTTATTAAAGTGTGTGGGAACATGACAACATGGTACTTTTTATCAGAGGTTATCATGCCTTGAGAATTTTATGCCAAGACGAAAATTACTTTTTAAATGAACATCACATTATAATAATTATTTTTATTAATAGCACTGTGGGAACATTACACAGTGGCAGAATAACAGAATAGTTTACTTTTGTTGAGGTCTTTTATAAAATCCACATACAGCAGCACTTCAAGAACAGATTAATTGCCATGGGGCCAGACAAGGAGAAAAACTAGAGGGAGGACAAACAGCATTCAAAGAGACATTGGGAGCACATGGTGTATAATTAAGAAAGCTGTTCTTGAAGTCTATTAGGCTTATTTGTCATGCTGTAGGTTCTTTCCTTACAGAGTGAGTCACCGAAAGGCAATTTTAAATGCAACAGCTGCAATTTTCATTTCTAGCTTATAGTTACAGGACTCTATTTTACTAGAGATGAAATTGTCCTTTGAAGTCAGGTTTAATTCTCCGGCTGAGTCTGTCCCCTAAAATCTGCCAGAATGGGGCCTCAATAAGACTTTAGATTTAGGTTTGTAATTTATGTTGGTTAACAACAATAGATTTGGTTTCCCTACCACTGAAGCCACAAGATAATCTTCAGCCACCGCAACAAATGACGCAAAAATGAATCTGTAACCAAGACAATTCAATCGACTGACTTTTCGCTATCTTGCTCAATATCAAAAAACGGTTTTAAAGCAACACCACCAGGACTAAGGTGGATACCAAATTGCTTATGCGTTAGATTTACAGGTGCACCAGAAATATGCAAATAGTTTCCGATTTGAGATAGTTGTATGTAAAAAAAAAAAGAAAAAGTACTAATTGCATTGTAATTGATAAATCAAAGTTAACATGTTGAAATACAGTCCCTAAATAAAAGCAATTAGATGATGTACTATACATTTTACATATTAATATCATGGTACAGTGAGGCCATGATTTATGTAAAAGTATACAGTGAGAATCTCATAGCAGCCCAGGCCTACTGTTATTATTTTATCATTTGTATGTACCTCAATGTCTCAAGCTGGCAACAGGGAATGTCTAAACAGCAAATATCCATATCAAAATTTCAAACATGAATTCTTCCGTCCAGAAAACTCCATCTCATCTCAATTAAATGTTTGGTATTTTGCATGACAATAAATGTTTCCAGGTTAAGAAGCAATTGAAGTGATAAACTGTCAACAAATTTCACGCAAAATACATTTGGTACAATTTACTGGTAACTGACATACTGTATATTTATACAGATTTACAGATTGGGCAGAGGTGCATTTCCCAATGAAAGGCTTTAACTGAAACCAAAAACCGTGGCGTCGTTCAAAAGATGGAATACTTTCAAAGCCGTGTGCACGCACATGTGTGTGTCAGATAGAGACAGACAGCATGAGAGCACGACCAGCATTTATTTTTAGCCTTCAAGTACCCAGTGAGTCATGTGATTCCCCTTCCCTCCTGTTTCTCCAATCTCCATCTCGTTCCATCCCCAACGTTCATATCGTCATGTCTGCAATCTCTCATTTTACCTCTCAACAAAGCAAGGTGAATCAGACCAACAGTGACTTAATACAAATTTAAAAGATGAAAATGAGGAGAGAAAAAACAAAATCTGTTGCTACCAAAAGTCTGTTCTGACTGAGGGTTGGTTTGAAAAGAAAGATGACCGTGAAGAGGAGGAACGTTTAAGACAAATTCAAAAATAATTTTGTTTTGATAAAATCCAGGGATTTTTCAAATGCTGTGTCCAAGCAAACAAGGCTATGCCCCTTTTCTGTTGTCTTGCAATGCAATAACTATAAAAATGAAATGAACAAGCTTTGTCTTTTATATAGTCAAGACACTTAAAAACAGATGAGGGTTTACAGGCATGCACAAGCGACAGCACGGCAGCGCACACCCACACATGCACAGCGCACCACCAGCAAATATAAAGTGACAAGAGATGGCAAGCAGAGAAGCAGTGACAGGACACCGACACAAGCATGAAGGGAGAGTACAAATCAACTGCTGTGGGAGAGCGTCTCAATGCATGAACACAAAAACTCAAGTACTGACTTGCCATCCTTTCTCTTGTTATCTCCCTTTTTCGCTGCTTCCTATCATTTTCTTCCCCTCTTGCCATATTCTCTTGCCCCCTCTTGTTCTCTGACTCATCTACTGCTCCAAATGAAATGCTGCACAATCGGGATTGTAGATTGCAAGAGAGTGACCGGCCCCAGCAGGACCACTGCACATACGTGCCCACACGACAGGAAATGCACACAGAGCGTTGATCTGCCCACATTCCAGCCATCAGTCCTATCTTAAACCTCTGTCAATTCCAGATACTGACACACGCGCCTGCATCTGCTTATGGGTTGGTGATGGGGGGTGGGAGGGTTGGGGCAATGGCTTATGATCCTGCCAAAGAGACTGGAATCAGAGTTGCAGTTCTGAAGCTTATCATGTAAAGCGGCTAAGACTGTGTCTGACACGCCAGCATGTCGAAATATACACACACACACAAGCGGACCGTGTGTGTTTTTAGAGTCAGACCCACATGCACAAGGAGTGAGATTATTCTTCACAGTATTTTCGGAAAATCTGTCTGTGCAAGTGGTGAGACACCGATCCGTCTGCCGAGGTGTCCGTTACCGACTGAGCTAGCGAGGGTCAACACGGGTAGAACAGAGAAATAGCGAGAGGAGTCTTCACACAAAAAACAGGACAGCAGAGCAGTAAGAGAGAAGACATAATGGAAGAGAGGAAAAATGCAACACAAAGAATACAAAAGGGACAAAGACGTTTTCTGCTGCTATGGACAGAAAACTATATCATAGCACAGTTTTAAGTATTGAAGAGTTTTAACAATTAACATAAACAGCATCAAACTAAAAAAAAAAAAAAAAAAAAAAAGTATAGTCTTTAAGATAGTGTGTGCTTACTGGGGCATGGCGATGGTGCCCCAGATACGCAGCCATCACAGGTTCCAGTCCCGGCCTGTTGACCTTTGAACCACATGTCTGCCCCCTCTCGCAAAACCAGCTTTCCTGTCTCACCACTATCAAATAAAGGCCACTAGAAAAGGAAACAACCTTAAAAATAAAAAATAAAGAAGATAATGTGTTTATAGAATATTAACAGAGCACAACCAGAACATAATGCAAAAAAAGATCAAACTATTGGTTTCAATCTCTTCTCCAATTTGCAAAAATCCTGAAATAATGGAGGCCCCACATACCACTCGTTAAGCCACATGCACCGTCCGTCCGACCAAACTTTAAAGCCTACCTTTATTATTATTATTATTATTATTATTATTATTATTATTGATATTTTCTGCTTTTTGATAAGTAATTGAAGCTGTTTTATTACTCAGCACTATACTGTGTTTCATTTGTCAAATCTGCAAAAGGGATATGATAAGTGGTCTGTACCTTTTGGTATAAACAACATGGAAGCATAAATTCAGACTTCTGCTGGTGGTCTAATGCTATGGGGGATATTTACTTCTGAGGGTTGTTTCTGGCCATCTCCATCCCTTTGGGATTACAGTGTACCCCTCTTCATATCCTTCCAGCAGGATAATGCACAATGCAACACAGCTCAAATCATCTCTAATGACAACAGCAAGTTCTCTGTACCCCACTGGTCTCCACAGTCACCAGCTCTGAATCTACTAGAGCACCTTTGGGATGGACTGGAACAGGAGATTTTCATCAGGAATGTGCAGCTGACAACATGCTATAATTTAAAATGAATTAAAGAAGCCGAGAAGTGTTTCGGACACTTCTATGCAATGAAAAATTAAGGCAGTACTGAAGGCAAAAAAAGCAGAGTAAACCCAGTATTAGCATGGCATGCCAATCAAAGTGAGAATTCAGTTAACATAAATATTTTAATTATTGCAGTTATTTATTTTTTATTAAATAGTTAAATGACCTTTAAAGTCCCCATGGTTTTGACTGAACAAGTATAAGCACGTTTCCATAGTCAGCAATAAAATGCAAAGCAAGAGTTGTAAAAATTCACTTTACACATGGCTTATGTACAGCCATTTAAAAAGTTAACAACTTTAAAATCATGCTACTGCACTGACAAAACCACAAGTCTAACATTCATCACAAAAAATAAAAAGAGAATGACAAAAATACAAATCTTAGAAGAAAGAGTGAAATACCCAAATTAGAGAATCAGCAAAATTTCACCACAAAACCAATATTTTACCTTTCGTCATTTTTTTCAGCAGAACTATACTTCTGAATGTACAGCAATGCTTTTGACACTTTTACATTGTAAATCAACCAAGTTTACAATGAAATGTCTTGTCTCAATGTGTTCAATTCACATATTCCTTAGATTGCTCTCTATTGATAGCAGCATGCAATAATTTATAGATTAAAAAAAAAAGAGAAAGAACGCTGCTGCAAAACAAACCAAAATCCTGTTGAAGCCTCAAGTTGTTGCAGTTCACCTAAACAGTGTACTCCATGTGTGAACATTAATGGCAAAGAACAAGAATGAAACAAGTCCTTGGAGTTTGTTTCTCTTGTTTTTGGCAACCCCTAGAGCAAGTTTTCTCAATTCTGGTCTTCAGAGACCATTTCCTTGCATGTTTTATGTGATTTTCTTCTGCCACACACCTGACTTGAATAGATGGATGATTTACAAGCTTCTGCAGAACTTGATGGCATGCAGAGGAGGTCATGCAATCATTTGAATCAAGTGTTCTGAAACAGAGACTCATCAAAAATATGCAGGGCCCCAGTCCCAGAGGACTGGAATTAAGGAACACTGTCCTGAAGATGTCCAGCAAAAAGGTGTTAACAGCTCTACACGTAACTATCTAATACAACAGTCAACAGAATGCAGAAAAGAGATAGGTTGTAAACAAAACTTCCAGAGCATGTGGCGCCGCTGGCATGTCAAGGCATCTTGGGGAATGCATGTCTTAGATGCCAGTTAGCCATCAAGAGACAAATTAGTCATTCATTCATCAGCATGCCAATGCATTTTACAGATAAAGCTTGTAGTTACACAAGCTCTTCCTGCTAACAATTAAAAAACAATTTGAAAGACAGTCAAAGATCCTGGTCCAAATTTATTTGTTATGGCCCATCGCACACCAGAACGTTGCACTGTATTTTCCTAAGAAAATAAAATCCTTTTTATGTGGATAGAACTGATGATAGCTTTATAGGGATGAGTATTATGCAACATTGATTTTTTTTTTTTTGCACTTTATGCCAAGTAATACTGTTATTTCCTCCTCCAACACATACCTGGAGAGCTGCTTTGACTCATTAATACATGTTTGAGAAAGCCTTAAATCTCCCATGGCAGCTATTCAATGCGTATTTACCCAAGCCTCCTCCTTGGAGCTTCAGTCTCCAACTGAGCCTCCGCCTTCACAGCATCCCTCCCCTGCTTCTCCCCCATACAGCTCCACCAGACTAGTGGCAGAAGCAATTAGCAAACACCTGGAGGAACTGCGCATCTGTTAAGCTTATCATTCAAACTACAACGCTCCTAAGAAGAGTTGTAAAACTGCGTCAACGGATGGACTGGAGAAGCAGTGTTGGGATGACGTGCTGAAGTGGGAGTGTCAGAAAAGGAGGTAATAAACGAGATGTGGGGGACTTTAGATCATATTTTATTCTGTTAAAATATGATTCTATTATCTTTCCTATGAATATTTTGTTTTGTTTTGTCATTAAAAAGCATTGTGTTTCATTGCCCATGTTAAGCTGAATATTCATATAAATGTTGGTAACTATTCTGGCTGAGAGTGAACTGAGTCTAGAAAGGGATCAGCTTTTAACAGGCGCTTAGGGCAGCTTTGGGTCCTAAGTTTCTGTGTTGAAGAACTAAAGCTCAGTAGAACATAGTGTGACGCACGTCGGATTTATGAATGTCGTTTTGTATATTCAGGTTAGCCGAAGTAGTGAAAAGTTACCAACAGGCATTGTGTGTTTGTGACACGAAGTTGTAAAGTTTCATAAGACAAAATGTATGTTGCTGTATTAATAATGGAGATATGGTTATCTCAGCTAAGCTAAGGTTTCGTGTCGAAGAACGTAAGCTCAGTAGATCATAGTGTGACGCACGTCGAATTTATGAATCCTGTTTTGTATTTTCAGAAAAAGGAAAGTGAAGAAAATCTACCACCACCGCATGTCTCGACGTCACTATTGTTCGAGTGTGCAACAGAGACAGGCCAATTTCAAGACATCAGAAAGGGACATGATGCGAAGTAAAATTACTTTAAAATTGCTTTTGATATATACAGCATTTTAATAACTGAAGTTAACAGCTACTGTTACTGTTACTCTCCAATGAAGTAACTATTTGCTTGAAAAATACATTAAAACACCTTCAAAAGCAACATCAATAACAAATTAACTAATATTTTGTATGAAATGCCAAAATTAACATCACCCCAGAAGTATGGTAAATATTGTACCATGGAAATGGCAAAAAAACAAAACAAAACAAAGACAACAAAAGACAAAAACAAAGAAGCAAAACCAGAACTTATTTAATTTCTGTCGATACATAATGTAATGGGCTTTGATTTAGTGCTCAGCATTTGTACCTGGATAAAAGGCCGTCTCGTCTTCTATAAGCTCTCATGTGTTACAGGGTCTGTTTTCATGATTCAAAATCCCGCAGTTTTCCAGACTCAACCTTTAAATTCTCAATCATTTTCAGATCTTTTCAAAATATAAGTACAAACATTTTATATAAAGCTAAAACTGTTCACAAAATACATTTTACAAACTAAGACCAAACCACATATTATGAATATAAATCTCTGTATTTTATTTAATGATTCAGATTTGAAGTTTTTTGTACCGTGATTTGAAGGTAACAGGATCTTGAGCTCGTTTTGTTGCGTAAATGCTTTCATTTATAATCTGGAGATAACATAAGCTTAAGTTTTTTGTTAAGAATAAAGTTTCAACACCTCATCTTAATGATAACTCCAGCAAGAGTTTTAATAACAATTTAATATTTCCCATTATCATGACATAAAATCTCTGGCTGACTGTCATAATACTATGTAATGTAACCATGAGGCGCAATTGCCTTGAGCTTTGATGTTGAGATAAACTATTATCCCTGGGGAGTAATTTGTTTTGCAGCAACAGAATTAATGTGAATTATCATTGAGGCTGACACTATCATGGACAAAAGAACATTTGTATCTTTTTTATTACATTTTATTTCCACCTGTTCTAAGGATGTCATTGTCTCAACATTGGGAAAATTAAATTTTGTTTTCTTGTCACACGTTTCATTATCTCGTCAGGCCAATAAGATTCTCAGTCATTGATTGTTCTAATTGAGACTTCAATCTCATTATGTTAGAAAACAATAACTCAAACTTTGCTTATAATCTCATACATATCAAAGCACAAATTCATGAGCTAATGGGTGACATATTTGTACTCCTGCTTCACATTATTCTGTGTTGTAATGAACAATGAAACTGGATTTAACACTCATCTTTGGACTGAAATTGCTATCTAATCGAAAAGAAAAATTGATTTTTCTAGACTGTGGGTGAAAATAGAACACGGATAAAGATATAAACCACAAATGATTCACCATCCTCAATTTTGCATTCCTCAAAAATGTGTGGAAATCCTGGGGTTAAGAGTAAAACAGAAATCTCTGGTTATTAACCCATTATTATCATCATCATTCCAAGTCGATGGCTTTCAGCTTCATCTTTCTTTTCTGGCCTCTCTGCTCTCTGTCACTCTCAATGACAACAGCCAGTAGTTCACGCAAAATCCTCATTTAAATGGGGGCATCTGCACCACTTTTGCATGTGCCATTTTTGTTGACTGCATGCAACACACTCACATACTGCGCGTGCAATTTGTTGTTTGCTCATGCAATTTGGTGCTCTTCATTCTGACTCAAGATCAGGCCCAAAGTGTGGTCAAACATTTTGACCACACTTTGACTACAAAGTGGTGAGCGTCTTCTTCATTCAACCTGAGGTAAAAGCTAGTAAGAAAAGAGTCTTAGTTGTCTGAGTGCTCTGGTACCAGTCCCTGTTTTGCACAAAAAACCAAGTGTTGGCATAAGTGGAGTCTGACAGAAGAAAAGAAACCTTAGAGGCACAACACTCCACCGGTTAGTATTCACAAATAGGCTGGGTCATGGCTGTGCTTGTGCGTGCACATGTTTGAGAGTGTGTCTTTGTGGGCTTGAGTATGAATATGGTTGCGTGCTCGCGTGCGTGCGTGCGTGCGTGCGTGCGTGCGTGCGTGCGTGCGTGCGTGTGTGTGTGTCCCAAGCTTGAGGCAACCAGGCCAGCGGCTACAATTACAATGACGGATGTGAAAGAACTGGGTCGGCTTCGCAAGAGATCTGCCCCTGGGAGGACAAGACCAGCTAGAGCCCTGAATCAATACAGAACACATACACACATCCGAGGTTGTGTGTGACTAAATTTTGCATAGAAACTAAAGGACAAATAAGAATAACACAAATAGGAAGGAAACCAATGCACCAAAAGTGCAAATGAGCAAATAAAGGATGACATATTACTGTTCATTGCTGTTCATCGTTTTCTTCTGCAAACCAGGAAAAAAAAAAAACTACCAACATTCAAACTCAAGGTAGATGTTTTCCTCACTGCCTACATGTCTGATTGTCTGTCTGTCTCTCAGTGACATTTACAATACCCGTGCACACACTCATGTGGTCCCACTCTAACCTCAAGCCCACTCTGAGAGGCAGCATCATTCAGAGTCTATAAACACTTCACTGAGTGACAAGCAGAGAGTGTTTCTGGTATTCATGCAAAGTGCGTCCTTATTTATTTTTCTTACATAAATGTTTGTTTTTCTTACCTCTGGCAGAAAGCTTCTTGGTGTTGATGATTTTAGCAGCATACTCCTGTCCAGATGAGATCTTCACGCACCTCCTGACCACAGAGAATGCTCCCCTTTAATTAAACACAAACAAAATAAAATACGTCAGCGATGTGTCTTTGATGAAAAAAGAAGAAAAAAAAACTGCCCACTTGAAAAGCAGTCATGCCAACCTGACTCTCTGGGCTGAATGAAGTTTCTGTTACTGATTTTTCCATAAGCGTTTGATGGTAGTTACAGGTCAAAAAGAATGTCAAAGGAGTTCAAAGAAGAATTTGTTGCAACCAACCCAAGCAGAGAGCCAGTTGTGAGTTAGGCGACCAAAGAGAAACTATGCCAGTTAGCTTTGCTTTGAACCTTTGAACAGAGAGAAAATGTTTCATTTGGGATCTAAAAGTCACATTTTGACCAGCAAAAACAATGAAAACTTGCAAACAGAAAACAAAAAAACATAAAAAATAAAAAAAAAAACATAAAAACATACAGCTAGAGGAACAGCTGGTGAATGAAACTGGTGTGGTATGGATGCATCTCAGCCTGAAAGGCCTTACAGGTCACCAGTAGGTCTCAAACTAAAAAGAGCAGATTTTTTTCCAGTCAGTGAACACATCACACCCAAGCAGAAATGTATACTGCACAAATAGCAACACCTTTCAGTGTGGAAGTTTCACTGAGGTTGGAAAATTAAAAATATTTTTTTTTACAGCATAGCGAGGTGTTTCATGATTATATAAGAAAAAGTACAGAAGACCTAAAAGGCTATTTAAAAGGTTTCTGTGGAGACATGCCTGCCATGCCTGCTGTTCATTCAGGCTGCTACTTTTAAACTATTTTGGAGTTAGACTTTCTAGATAATAGGAGAGCTGAATGCATTACAAAAAAAAGTTGGTTTATTTGATCCTTTTGAGCCTTCAAAGTTTGTCATAAAACATTCTGGATTCGGAAACGTTGGCAGAGTTAAGCTTAGGATCAATTTTTTTTTAGGGAACATAAAAGGGACTAATGGTAACAGCGCTAATTACTCATTTAAAAGTGTACAAAAGGAAGCTTATAATGACAGATCCTTTGTCGTTTTCTCTTAGTTTAAAAAAAGTAGTGAAAACCTTTTTTACACTGCCTAAATAAGTCATTTATGTCTGCTTATGGCAGAAAAGCCAGTAAAGCAGTTACGTATAATAGAATTGGCTAAAAGTGTTATCAGCATGGCAAAGTCTTGCACAACTGGAGGTTGGAAACGCTCATCAGTACATTTTACTGACTTAAATATCGCACCAGACAAGAGAAACGATTATATGATGAAGCAGCTCGTCATCGATTTTCAAAGTTAGAAGCAAACAACCTTTAAAAAGGTAAGGCACAGCAGATTTGTTTGCTACCTGAGGTTTGTTTACTTCATTATTCTTCCATTACACTGTTGAAATCAGTAATCACAAGTGATGTCATACTGTTGCTTAACTTGTCTGAAATGATAATAAAGAAACTGCAAGAATTACTAACAGATATTAATCTACAAAAAGTTGGATCTTCAGCTGATAGACATTTTGGGGATTGTCAGCACAGTAACAGGTGAAGATGACATGTTTGTCTATCAAGTGCAGAGGCGAGTGCTGCATTTCATCTCACAAATTTACTCATCCTACAAACCTTCTGTACACTTTTTTAAAACAAATCTCTGTATTGTTTCAGTCCTTTTTTGTTTTGGTGTCAAGGTCATTAATGAAGATCAAAGAACTAGGTCAGCTATATTTGAGGAATAGAAGGAGCACAGAGCTGCATCCGATGCAGCCTTGGAAAGGTTCACCCATCTTAAGACGGCTAGGCTCTGCAGTCATGGAGACACCTTTAGCATCCAATATTCCTCATGACCTGAAGTCAATCCTGACCTCTGATTTACTCATTTTCTGGGGTCTGATAACTGTGTTTATTACAGCCATTATTTTATTTGGTGAAGGGTGTGTAACAAACTAAATCAATAATTGTGCAACGACTTGTTGATAAATGGTGATTTTAAACCTTTGATTTATCTAACATAAATGAAAAATTTGCACAAAAACAACCTCTTTTATAGTACTTATTGCAGAAAAAAATCATAGCATAACCAGTTGCATGAGATTTCAAGTGAACAGATTGTTATAGGCGGATTGATAAATGGTCTGTGCTCGTACTGCACTTTATCAAGTTCAGAGGAGCCCAAAGTGCTTCACCCTACAATCATGGTGGCAAGTCTGACCGATCCTCTGATCAGCATCAGCAGGCAAGACAGATGATGAGCAAAACTCAAGAGGCAGACAGAAAGGGACTTGAACCAGCAACCCACTGATCGTGAAGCTGAACACCTACCACTGTCGCCACCATATGAAGCAGAAACTCTACAAATATATCGGCAACTGCGAGGTTTTAGTACGTTGTATGTTTTCAGCAGTACATCAATTTCATTTAGACAACAATGGCTCTTTGGATTGTAAATGTTGCTGAACCTTTTTACAAGGGGAAAAATTGCTGCAACATTGAAGAAATTAGGATGATGAGCTGCAGACAGATTTGAGAGATCAGCTCTTCAAACAGGGAAAGAGAGACTGCATTATTTTGGCTGAGAGTTAACTAGCTGCAGACACGTAGGACTCAAGGCTGCAGGTCAGAAAGCACATGACAACAATACATAGAGGCCCACACCTTTCAAGGAGCAAGCAAGACTTTTAAAAGCGTGTACAACGCATATCTGCTGTGCACAAAAGAAGAAGGTAAAATTATGTGACTACTAGTCTAACAATGTGTTGGGTCCCATTTTGCTCTTAAAACAGCCTGGTAGAATCCTGAAGTGGTGGTGTAGTAAATGACACCAAGAGCTTCTTTGAGTCGGGTAAGATGTGAAATGTGGTCTTCCAGAATCCAGACTTGTTTGTCCCACACATCCCATAGATGCTGTAGATTTGATTGAGAGCTGGAGAATTTGAAGGCCACATGAAAACCTAAAAGTTGTTGCACTCCTTAGACCAGTCCTGAACCATTGTTGCTTCTTGGCTAGAGCATTATGCTGGTGGTAAAGGTGACACTCATGATGGTCCTAGTTCCCTGAAAGGACGACTTGCTTTTCCAATACTCCTTTGGTAGGTCAAGTCAAAGTTGAATCCAAGGGCAGGACCCAAGGATTTCCAGGCAAACCATCGACTTCCCCTCCACTGGCCTGTTCTCTCCTCCATGCTCCTAGATACTGGCCTCTGGAGCCCTAGAACACCTTACAAGAAATGCAGTTTTGAAGACATCTGAACCAAGTCATCTAGCTTTCACAATCTGGTGCTTGCCAAACTCATTCATATCCTCGCGTTGGCCTTTTTTCCTTCTTCCAGCAACGTTGAGTACAAAGTGTTTGCTTGCTACTTAGAATATTATGCTAACTATCTGGTGTAATTAGGGGGTAATCACTGCAATGCACTTCACCTGTTAAAAGTCATAATGTTTTGCCTGATCAGTGTATGCTGGTATGTGCGGATGGTGGCCTGCAGCTCTGTCAGAGGAAAGGTGAGAGTTCCCCTGCTGGGCTCTGATAATTGACCATGGATCTATGCTTGGCTAGGGAGTGTGTCATCCTCAACTACATGAGAGCTGTCGCATTCAGTGTGTGTATTTCTGTCACGCAGGAGGGGTGATGGAGGTAGAGAAGGAGGAGTGGGTTACCATATCTCCTAGCACACGCACACGCACGCCGATGCACTTGTCATCCTGGTTAAGCTTTTTAGCAAAGGAGTCCCGCAAATATCCAACTGCAGCATCAGCGGCTGTCCAAGAGGGAGGGAAATGACGCCACCCTGCCGAACGACATGAGCACAGAGCGCAAGCAGGGCTTCGGATGCTGGGATTAAAGCAAATAGAAAGCAATTACACTGGCCTGCGTGACGCACGCGCGCACACACACGAGAGTGCCTTTAGCCTCTGCATCATAGGCTATTGGATGAACTGTCAGCGGCGCGCGCACACGCACGCTCACGCTCGGCACACAGACTCTCCAGCATCGAAATCCGCGCGTCCCTAAAGCAGAGCGGCCTATTGCGTAACAAGCCGACATCTCGCTGAGGGAGAGAGAATGACAGATGATAAAAACAAAGGAACATGCGTGCTTACTTCCCCAGCTCCTCGAACAGCTGATATTCGTCGGTGAATCGCGTGCAGATCGTTAAGGCCATCCTGAAGCAGGTGCCGCGGAGGAGTGCAGAGGGGGGGGCGGGGTGTAGGTGTACAGAGAGGCGGATAAGGTTCACTCACAGGCTCCACAGGGTCGTCAACACCGCTCGGTTTTCTACTGAACGTGCAAACCAAACAGAGGGATTCATGCACAGCGAAAGCGCATCAGCGGGATCTACGTCTACTGGAATCTGCGGCAAGAACGCTGCCAGCGCGCGCGCTTCAGAGGTTCTATCCCCCCGGTGTTTGGTTATTTTCTTCACATCCAGCGGCTGGTCACAGCTCGTGGACGCAGCATTTTGTGTGCATTTCGGTGTCTTCCGAGCGCGTTCGTCCTGCTGCTGAGTGTTGTCTTTATGCACGCATCAGACGCCGCACTACCGCACCTACCCCCAACTGTGCGCTCGGCCCCGCCCCTTTGCCTGCATCCTCTCTCAGGCCAATGGCAACGAGCAGTCTGACAAAAATAAAACACGAGGAATATGGAGGGAGTCATTTTATTTACAGATAAATAAAATGACTCAAATCAGAAATAATCAAAGGCACTTATTCCTGCTTTTAAATATCTAAAAACGATGAAAACCTTTTGACAGATTATTGCAACTAATGAGAGAAATTATGGAATATAAATGTGTAAAGGAGTAGTCAGGATTCATTTCTGAGACCGTAGTGTAAGCTTGTTAATTTTGGATGATTGGCTAAGCAAATTATCATTACATCACAAATTGCTAACAGATAATATATTGTGGGCTTTTCTGGGAAATGTATAATTAAAGGCTATACTACAATCCATAGTGTCTAATTTCTAATGCTGTTTATTTGTATTGTAGAGGTCACTTTTAAACCAGATTACGGAGTCGTTGCTATAAAGATAACTGTTTATCAGCTGGTTTTATAAACTGAATTTGTATTATCCCCAAATTGATCCTGTCCATATAACTTGAATTGAAATTAGTGTCAATGTAATTAAACAGAACTAAGCCATTTCTGTCCATTCTAACTGAATGTAATTATATGCAAAATGGATTAGCTTCTTTTTTGAAACCTGGCTGTATGTCTAATATAATCCTAGAGGACGGTGGACCTCTGCCACTCTTTGCTCTTTTGTAGTTTAAAACAGGATTGCTCTTTATTTAGCTCCGTCCATCTCATCAACACCGATGAAGAAAAGCACTCTCACAGATTCTCTTCAAGATAGATTTCATCAGTTGAGTTCATCTTGTTTAATCTTACGCAAAGAGGCAAAAAATACAATTAAATGTGTTTATACAGTGTGTAACTATCCAGTTTCAACTATGTGAGACTGATTGATTTAATTAGCCAATAGCACTAAATTCAGTATGATGAAGTATCCCTGCTTTCACCACACCTAACTTAAATTGTTGATTTATATTTAATTTTTGCAAGAGTCTGCCTATAACATTTCATCATTTTAATCAGCTGTGTTCATTTTTTTTTTTTACCAGACAATAACTTAGCAGCTCTAAAACTTTGGGAAAATCTATTTTGATTAATGGCACTATTCCTAATATTTATAGTATAGCAGCAAAACCTGGTGAAATGTGCACTTTAATCTAAAAGTTTAATTCAGTAGTTATATGATCTGTTCATCTTCTTGGGTGGCCAACCTCACACACAATTTGATAAAGATGCTGCCTGACACTAGTTATATTTGCACAAGCAAGATATTCAACCCCTGTTGTGATCACAACTACTGGTCTGTTTGTGTTTCCATCTACAAGTTAATGTAGTAGAAGAACTTTGAAAAAGCAACCAAACTGCATAACTAAAATAGTGAACCTCTCACTGTGGTTTTTGTGCCATTGAACAAAAAAAATAAATAAATAAATAAGGCACAAAGCTAAAATCTGAAACCTTGAAGTCACAAAAACCATTTAGGCAGCCTCAGGCTTAGAGAACGTTTATATTCGTACTATTACTGTGAGAGGTATTGTACAGTTCATACTCCTGTTTTTAGGGACATCTCTATGTAGGAAACCCATAAAAAAGGAGTAAAAATGTTTTTTATAAATACCCTAAATGCTTCTGTTATAAGCAGGTTGTTTTTGATCAGACAAAAATGAGCACAACACCATACAGATGTCACAAGTCAGTTTGCCGAGCTTTGGAGAAATACGTCACATTGTTACTTTATATCAGCTAACTAGGAAAGAACTGAACTGAAGTAAAACAAAAACATAGCTAATTAAATAAAAGAGGAACTAAGAAACACAGAAACAAATGAAACCCAACTAAGATCATGATATTTTGAGTAGATTCATCATTTATGGTGTTCTACGTATGCTTTATTCTTATTTTTTTATATTTCTAGCATGACTATTACAGGTTTTTTTTCCTGTATACCCATTCTAGCTACTTTCCCACAATCGCTCCAGTTAGAACATGTCGTCTTTCTGACCAGTATAACAGGTGGACATTCCCATGAAGGTTTTTCTTGTATTTATAGTTGAATAGATGAACAGTGTGCCTCAGGGATCTGGGGGTTGTACCCAAGGGTGAACTTGACTTGTGGAGGTCCACAGTTCTCTTCCTCATATCATGCCTGGTGGATTTCTCTTGTTTTATCTTTGCTGTGAGACAAGGATTCGGTCTGTTTGATGTGTGTCCTTAACACATTCACTATTGGGCCTTCATTTAACTCAAATTAGCTATAGATTAACTTATAGGAAAAGCCATTTACATTTCTGAATTTCAGAGAAAATTATATATTGAGGCAATTTCATCTATTTAGCAAATTAGTTTGGTAAACCTAATTGTCCTAAAACAGGGAAAGTTTAGTCTGGATTAATTTCAAATGTGGAGAATAAAGCAGTTATGCATCTTTTTGTACAGTTTTAGTAAATATCTGGTTTCAATTGTTCACCATGGATGAATATGTGGGGAACCACAAACTTACTGTGACGTACAGTTCATGAACTTTGATTTTGATCTACTTCTCCAAATATGGGAATCTTGGTGGAGTACGCAGTTGGAGATTTTAAATGAAAATCTGTTGGCTTGTTTTAGAAAACTAAAACAAAGGGTCAGAAGTTGGTCTGTTGACAGGATAATGATCCAGAAGTTATAGCCAACTCAAAAGAAACAAATCGTTTGTCAGCCAGAACAACTGAAAACATATGTTTATGCTCGTTCTTGGTGGTGAGTTGAAGTAAACAGAGCATCGGGACTCTGGAGAATCGAGACTCTCGGTTCTCAGTTTCTGTCCTCCAACTTTGAAATACAAAATGAGAAAACTAAGTGATGGTAAGATGAAGATGTACAGTAACTATTACCAGATGACCCACCAATATGTAGCACACACAATTGTGCATAAAATAAATACATGTAGTAGTAAAAGCTTTTTTTTTTTTTTTCAAACTTTTCATAATTTATTTTAAGAGTATTTACTCATCCTCACAAGGGATAGCTATGATATCTTGGATATTTTCAACATGTAGGAAAATACAAGGAGAAATAACTTCTATTCTTACGAAAAGTTGGAATTTGTTTTAGACGCAAGATTCTGACAAGACTACAATTCAGACAGAATGCAATGACTCATGCATACTGCAGGTGGCACACTTGTCTGATATTTGCCACACAGCTTCACACTGAAGGATATTCGAAAGAAAAACATGAGAAGTATTTCCATTTAAGATTTTTATTTAAAATTAGAAATA
Organism: Poecilia mexicana; assembly: GCF_051168715.1. Taxonomy (NCBI): domain Eukaryota; kingdom Metazoa; phylum Chordata; class Actinopteri; order Cyprinodontiformes; family Poeciliidae; genus Poecilia; species Poecilia mexicana. The sequence continues at coordinate 12,538,120 of NW_028263370.1, read as the reverse complement.
ACATTTACATTTTATAAATACATAGATAAATAAATAGAAATAAAAACAATAGTGCAATTTTACAAACAGTTTCTTTGTACTTATAGTATGAAGCATACAAAGAGGGGGTGGTAAGTTAATAAACATTGTATTTGATGCAAACAACCATCTGTACGCCCTTGTCCCTTAGTGGGGTCAGGAGGGTTGCTGGTGTCTCTCTCCAGCTAATGTTCCAGGCGAGAGGCGGGGTCACCCTGAACAGGTCACCAGTCTGTTGCAGGGCAACATAGAGACAGACAGGACTAGCAACCATGCACACACACACTCACACCTATGGAGAATTTGGAGAGACTAATCTCCAAATTCTCCAATTTGGTCTGTGGGAGGAAACCGGAGAACCCGGAGAAAACCCACACATGCACGGGGAGAACATGCACACAAACCCCGGGCTGGGAATCAAACCCAGAACCTTCTTGCTACAAGGCAACAGCTCTACCAACTGTGCCACTGTGCAGCATTGATGCAAACAATTTGAGAACAAAGATGCTGAACTTTGATTCAGCATCAGGCGAATCAAAGTTTAGTGGCCCATCGTCAGACCAAGTCAAGTCTTTTGATTCTTTGAAGTCGTTGCCTTTATTTATTTCTCCTCATCGTTTCTTGCTGCAGAGAAGAAGAATCAGGGGAGAAAAATTATAAATATTTTGTGGTTTGAACTCTAGGCTTTAAAATTGTACATTCTTGTATTATATTTCAGAAAGGTTCAAGCTAAATCTTACTTTGCCATGATCCTCTGAATTACTTTCTTCACCCATGGAGCCTCAGGGTCCAGACAAACTTCTTGGCCATCTTTTTTTAGAGTGGCACTGCAACACAAAGTGAAAACAATAAGTTTTGACATACCAATGCAATTACAATGATAAAAATCATCATCATAATCATCATAATCATCATAAACATCAACGGAATGAGGCAGGAAATTAATTGGCTCTTACATGATCTCGGTCTCCTCGCAGTGAGAGTTGGCAGGAATCAGCTCCACTTTCTCTATGTGGCGCCCTATGGGTCTGCTCTCAGTCTGGATGCAGCGACAGTGCAGCTCCACTCCTAAGCTTCTCAGACTCATGCCTGTGCGGAGATTACAAATGCATATTTTCACAAAGTGCAGATAAATCCCAGTCTGCATAAGCAAAACTGCCAAAGGAGTTATTGTTTAATAAACTAAAACAAACTGAGGCTTACCTTTGCTGGTGGCGAGGAAGGACAAGAAGATTAAGACAGAGAGGGTAATAATGCTGATTTTCTTCATTTTGGCTTCAAAAAAGTCTGTAGCTAATTCACTTGTGAGAAGAGATAAGAACTTTCTAATAAATATTCTTTGACAGCAAAAAGATTTCTTCTATTCTGCAACAGACTTCTTTCTCTCGGTTGCTCTTTTCCTCTGCTCTTCCAGGTTTTGCTGCTTTCTCCAGCTGCTGTTTGAATCTGCCGGAGTGAAGTCCCGGCTTTTATTGGCCGTGGAAGTGACTCACTTCCCCATGTCAGCGTGTGTTGTGCAAGACAGGAATCACGAAGTGGGAATTTACGCTGCTTCGCTTCACTGTCTCTCATTCAGACCTGTCATAAGGAAAAACACAGACTGTAATAACTGAGTAAGGCATGACTGCTTTTTTTCATATGTTCATTGTTTTAAACCGTAAGCATGTTGTACCTGTGCACTGACAAACTGTGTGTATTAGAGTACAATTCATAGTTGTTTGGTAGACGGTAGGTAAGAAAAAGAATTATATTTATAGCATGTGGATTAATGGGGGTGAATGATAACAATCTGAATATCTGCTGGCCTGCTGCCGTATCTATTACTCCCACTACAATATCACATAAATCTTCAGACTGTATAAACACGTCTTCTACTGAGCGCCTGCAGTGGCTGTATTAACAGAATATGGAGAAGGAAATCATTTTGATCGTTATGAACCGTTGACATTTTTGTGTCCTTACAAGCATGATTTTGCAAGAAGATTAACTGACTTATCATCAATGAATTCATCAAACTTTGAATTCCTTGTGCTTGACACTTTTAAAACAACACCAGGCTGTGAGCCAGAAATTTTCATGTGAACAAAGTCTGAGACTAATCCGACATGCTCCGACACATCTGTCCCGGCGTCACTGCATCTACTTACTAAACAGTCTTGGGTAACTTGGGGTCAAGGGATCATGACTTCTGGTTCTGATACAATAATTTATCATTTATTACTGTACTCTCAGTTATTTCTACAGGCATAATATATGCTTATGTTTGTGACTTCGGTGCCTTTCCACTATATTCCATCCAACCCTTTTTCTTATTTTGTTACATTGCAACCACAATCCTCGGTCCACTTCATGGTGCCATAAACCCACACAAACTAAGGGAAAACTGAGAAGTGTACTTTTTAAAAATACATATTAAAATTGTTGTTGCAGATCTATAAAGCTGTCTTTAATCTAATGTCCTTTAATAAAATTCAATGTGACCATTTGCTTTGAGAAACAGCAAGTTGTGGAGAAGTCCAAAGTGTGGTTTATTCTCATAAATCAATATACAACACAGAGCGTTGTTTAATTAATCCAAAAATGAAAATGGCATGGTCCCTAACTTGTCTAAACTTAAACCAAACTAAGAACCAAAACTTTAACATCGCTTTTTAAAGACCCTGTCCAATCTTTCTGAACTTGAGCTGTCATACAAAGAAAAACCTCAGTCTCAAAAACGATTTATGGGTATAATTACATTAAAGGGTTGTCTTCTGCATCATATTGTGTAAGGGACTGCCACACTTTTCAGATTTTATTTGCAAAAAAAAAAGAAAATTACAATCATGTCCTACTTTGCTATGTAATGGTCCGTTATATAAAATGCAGATAGACTAAAACTGTAAACTGTAAAAAAGGCAACTGAGTGTGAATATGCATTTGCATGTGTGTGTTTACATTTTAATTTCTTGGAAATAGGAATTAAATATATCTGAAAGAGAAAGGAAAATTTATTTTTCATCCTACATCTCCTTCTTTGGTCAGCTTTGATTTTATTACACGGAAATGAAAGATGCATATGGTTAAAAGTGAAACATGTGACGGACACTGGAAAGTTATTTGATTTTCACATTTTGTTTGTTGCAGTTGACACTTCATCATGTTCATCAGATGAGTTCAAAGCGGCATGTGACCAGCATGAGACTGAATGGAACACATGTACATTTTCACTACTTCCTTTAAAATCAGATCCATTTTTGGGGAATTTTCCAATATCAGGTTATTATTCAAATTTTCCAGGTTGATAGCAAGTTTAGTTAGCACAAAACATTATTTCAAATTACATACAAAATATTTGTTATTGCATCATCGTTCAAGATTTACACACACACACACACACACGCATGCACGCACGCACACACACACATACTAAATAGGGGAAATTGATTTGTCATCCGTATGCGATCACACAGGAAGTAAGAAAAAATATATCCTCAAGCGTTGTGTGCAAAAATGGGATATTCCTAAATTACTCCTCAAAAAAAGCCATTACATTAATAGGTCAATGTCTTATTGTACTGCTAATGGAAGTGATAAAGATGTGTTGGAAGAAATACTTTAAAAATACACAAAAAGAATACTTTTTTTTTTACTCTGCATTCAGTATCATGAAATTGACAAGTTTTTCATATTTTCACAATTAGACCTTCAGGGAGTCAACAATGACACTTCATTCCTCTTGAAACAAATATGTAAATATGGCGTCATATTTGGATGCCTTTATTGCCAAGTCTCTTTGAATCATGTACTCTGACCTTAACTGAGGAAAGTGAGGGCTTTTTGTGACCTCCTGGAGGAGCTGATGATGCATTTGTGGAGTAATTCTGGTAGACCTTTCAGCTCTGGGAAGAGGACATGGGCACCACTGCTGTACGCTGGCTGTAATTGTGAATAATATTGTGGTTCATGGGAGTCACTGTGCTTCAGAAAGTTCATTGTGAGTCAGACTTTTTCATCTCATCTGTTCTTGAATGACAGGTAAGTGAGTTCTTAATTTTTCTAGTATAGCAGAAATCAAATGTGGATGTGGTAAGTGGGATTCAACACAGCTTTCTAAAAACATGTTTGATCAAAGTTATTTTAACAATGGGTGAATTATTTAAGTGGACAACTGAATCTGTTCGGTAGAAATGTGTGCAGGAAGTACTTATGTTAAAACCAAATTTTGCAAAAAAAAAAAAAATCTCTAGAAACTTTTCTTCATTAGAAAAAGAGGTGGAGGGGAAACATCAGTGTCTTCCAAAATAATATCTATTACAAATTAGGCTACAATAAAACAGAGGCAACTTTCACAATATTTTGAAAAGAGATACTGCAAACTGTTCTCCACAGCAGACTTTGCCAATATTTCCAAAAGTGCATTTAGTTTATTTAACTAAATCAAGATGCCCCTCTGTGAAAATCTTTCCCACATCTCTTCTAGATAAAAACTTTTTTTTTTTCTGACACAGGATCCGGGAGCACTGTGCTCTGCAGATTTGCTTTTAGTTTCAACTTAGTCAGTGAGCTTCTTTGTGTGCTTGTTTAGCAAGATTTGTAGATAATCAGAAGATTATACTAAAGAGTATTGATGTTGTAATCTTCATTCTTCTTCTGCTTGACATATATTTGGCACACCCAATCGAAAATGTGCATTTATTCCTACTGTAGGTAAAATCTTGACATTTATTTATTTATTTATTTATTTATTTATTTATTTATTTATTTATTTATTTATTTATTTATTTACTATGTTGTAAAAATGTATACATGCAGAAGAAATCTGATTGGTGCCAGCCATTTTTGTAATCAGACTAACATTATAGAAAGACAACAAATGCTGTAAAGCCTTCCTTGACACAGCAAAAAAATAGTATTAGTAATGATATAGCAAAACTATCAATGCCCCTTGAATTTTTACACATTTTGACAATGAGGCATCACAAATGATCATTTATCTCATAAAGGCTTCATTAAATAGGCTAACTCATATGCATTGTTTTCAATTTCCTGTTAATAATATTGTGAAAAGTACAGCATGCCACGATAAACTGAACTTCAACTTTTAGATAAGGACAGCTGAGAAGCAGTAAGGTTGAGCAGGTCAGCACAGCGTCCTGCTCTGCTCTGAAGGCTCACAGAGTCAAGCTGCAGACACATCTTCTCCCTCCCCTAACAGTAAAACATTCCTTTCTCTCACACATGTGGATGTACCATCAGTTCCTCTAGCCTGCAGTGTGCTGAAACAAGCTTTTCTAGAAACGATTTCCTTACCCTCACATCTTCTACGAAACACAGGTCACTAAAGGAACAGACGTCCAAGATAAAGAGTGCACATAATCTCACATTCATCATCCTGTTATTCTTCTCCTTAGCGTCCGTTTCCTGGTCATACAAAGGTGGGGACACTTTTCCATAAGCTTGCAATATAAAATCATGAAATTCCACTATCAATCAATCAATGAATCAAGTTTGTTTGCACAGCACATTTCAGCAACAAGACAGTTCTAAGTACTTTACTTCATACAAATAAAAAGTCATAAAAACATCATGCATCTCCAACTGAGAAACCAGTAACAATCAATATGTCGATCAATGTTGCAGTGGTCATAGGTCGAAAGCAACTCTAAACAGGCGGGGGTTTAGTCTTGATTTAAAGGAACTTAATGTTTCAGCAGTTTTGCAGTTTTCTGGAAGCTTGTTGCAGATTTGTAGTCCAAAGAAGCTGAATGCTGCCTTTCTGTGTTTGGCTCTGGTTCTGGGGATGCAGAACAGGCCAGAACCAGAAGACCTGACAGGTCTGGAAGGTTGAAACAAGCACAGCAGATCAATGATTTATAAACTAAAAACAATATTTTATGGTCAATTAATCAGCAGGTCTGATTAAACTAAGACCTGCTGAGTTAATCCAAACTCAGCAGGTCTGAGTTTGGACTAAGGAGCCTTTACATTCATTTACCTGAATAAAATTGGGTGCAACCAGTTCAACCAAGTCAAAAGTGCACTACTTAACCACATTGAATCCCACTGTTCTGTATTGGCCTTGGTGTTTTCTTAGAGAATATTTATTTAAAAACAAAATGCATCATGAAGACCAGCGCACAGCAGGTAGGTCAGGAAGTTAAAAGCAACGATAGATCAAGAAAACAAGATCTACACCTTTGAACATGTCACATAGAAATGCTCAATCCAACTTCTCACTGGGACAAAATATAAAATTATGTCACTCTTTTCAGCTTTTTTGTGCAAAAAATGTTACAAATGTTACAAACCTCGTATTATTGTACTTACACTCAACACTATTGCACTACTTTGTTTTGGTCTATCACTATAAATGGAGCTAATAGCGAAAATTCAACCTGGAAGACTCCATCCCCTCCGTTCGTCCATCGGCGTCATGCTCATCTCCTCAGCTCTGGACCTCACCCTGCGTGTCCAATCATCAATCAAGCTCTGCATAAAAGGATCCACACCCAAACCGTCGGCCGCTTCCCAGCTGCGTTCAACCCACCACCGCCCCTTCTCCACCCACATCCTTCGGCTCTCCAGAATGGCACCCTTTCCAGACCTCCACCACCAGTGTCGGGCCCTGGGGGAGAGCATCCCTAATCGGTTATCGGGATGTTCATCGAGTTCACATCAAATCTCAGCTCAGATCAGCTGCCGGGGCCCGAGCGCCAAAGAACTTATTCATTGCTGTCATTAAATCTTTTAATTGTTCCTTTTTCTTCGTCTGAGTCTTTCCAGGTTGAAGTACCAGTACAACACAAAGAACTTTGTATTAATTTGATAAAATGTAAAAAGGTTTGCAAGGCAAAGCATGAGTATAGTGGATATACCTCATACACGTGTCTCTTATCTTCTTAGGCAAACTGCTTTTTTACGCCTGTTACCGTTGCCTTGTCATATAAATCTGCAAATGAGTGCAAAGCCTAATATAAAATATGCACAAACAAGAGCTGGGAAAATCAGGAATGAATCATCAGCTTATCATCACGTCTTTTTCTCTCTCTTTGTTTCTGTGTGTGTGCAATGTTGTAAGTATGTTTTGTTCTTCACGTGTCAGTTTATTGCAGTATGTTTACAATAGCTTAAACTCAGCTGGAGCACGGGAGTGACTGGGGTTAATATAAATCCTTTAAAACGAGGAAGTGATACTCAACTGAAAGCAGAAGACAAGAGCTTGTGGGAATTCCTGGAAATATGGAGGAGTTTGTGAAATAACCCACAGCAAGCGAAGAGCAAAGGAAGAGATAAGACATGGAGTTTACGAACCCGGGTTCTGCAAATCTTGGATTCAGGTCAAATTTTTATGAGTGGGACACTGGGCAGCATTCATACAATGTGCTTGAATGTTAACTGTCATGTCTGGACATGCATGTTGTCTTACTGTGATATAGCACTGTTAAGATAAGAAGAGTTACTATGTGCAGGAGCCAGAATTTAGATAGATGTCTACACAACAATAGCTTGGGTTCACATGTAGTTTAACCAAAACAACATTAACATGAACATAAGTATATCTAAAGTCTCCTGAGTCCAAACAATGTAGGATGTTGCAATACAGCTGCAGGGGAACAGTTGTTTCAGAGCTGATCTGTTCCGGATAGTTTACCACTAAGTACTCATACATGCAACAGCAATGACTTGGTTTAAAATGGGAAACTATTTATTTGTGAAATTAAATCATACATTTAAAAGTGTTCCTGCTCTGCTAAAATTTGCCATCTAAAGCTCAAAACCAAACACAGACTGACCACCACACAGCTTGAGCTCATTTCCAAGGAACCAAACAGAGTATTCCAGACAACTCTTGTTCGACCTGCAGAAAAAAAAGAAAACCTCCCCTCTTCTCTTAAAGGAGAAGAGGAGGCACTTATAAAAAGTGAACAAAAGTATGCAGAGCAGTCTTGCAACACAGTCTACTGCTGGAAAGGGAACAGGCAAGCTTTTCATTTCACAGTCCTTGAATCTGTGGGAGCCACATTAAGGATTAGATTTGAAACTTTTAAATTCACTCTCAAGGCAGATATGTCTCTGAGCCCTATTGTTGTGGCCATCCTGGTTTTCCTGACCATACATGAAGGTGAGTCCATCTGTCAAATACATGTTTGTATCCATGGCAGTGTTTATCTTGTGTAAAGATATTGACTTGCTGACTTTAACTTCCAAAACCTCAGGTAGCGTTGTGGGAGATCAAGTGGTGAATCTGCGCTGTCGTTGCATTACCAAGGAAAGGAAGCCCATTGGCCGTCACATATTGGTATTGGAGGTCCATCCTGCGAGCTCTCACTGTGCAGAAACTCAAATCATGTGAGTCATTCAGGAAAAGTTGTTCTACGCACACTGGCAGTATTTTTATATAGAAAGTAAAAGTCCTGTCAATGTACTTTAGTTTTTGATGTCTTGCTTTTCTCTCTTTGGTCCCACAGAGCAACTCTTAAGAAAGACAAGCGAAAGGTTTGCCTGGATCCAAATGCTCCATGGGTCATAAGAGTTATGCAGAACAGGCGTGCAAAGTAAGTGAGCTCTCTCTGAACAGAAACAATAGTCTTCTGAAGTGTTTATACCTGCTGGCAAAAAGTCAGGTTTTTGATTTTTAAAAAGTAGACCATGACAAATCAATTCAAATAAATCTTCCATCTTAAATGTGATATTTATTGCATAGTTTAATTGGAAAACAATTTCATTAACTCGATTCAGTAAGTTAAATACATCATACTTAATTAAATATATGCATCATATATATATATATATATATATATATATATATATATATATATATATATATATATATATATATATATATATATATAGTAATTATAAAGATTTTCCACTTACAGATGAAATTATGACATTCAAGAATAGGATAATACATTATATCCAAGAAGTGAAAACATTTTCAAAGCAGGAATGTGGGACTGATGAAAAATAAGTTTAATGCCTGCTGAAATGTTGTTCTCATCAAAAGGTATTTTTAATCTGCCAAACAAGCCTAATCAAAACACAAATTGTAATTCATTGACTGTAAGTTTAGGGAACCTTTACAGAGTCTACTAACACTGGCAAGTAAAAGTGATTCCTACCAAAGAAGACTGAAAAAAATTATTTATTTGAAACTGACTCAATAGTATGTAGGATGCACAATTATGTAACCACATCATTACAGCTTTTACTTTTAGTGGTTTATCCTGGATTAAGATGTCCTAGTTTTCACAGGAACTGTACAGGATGCATATTAAATAAGAGGGGACAAATATCTGAAATGGTTTATTGTGAGCCCATGATATTCCTTCTTTTTTTTCTTCTTTTTTTTCCATCACTGAAACACGGACTTTAACAGGAATGTGTAAAGTTTTGAGATACACAGTTTGAGAACAGAGTTGTTGTCTTAGGCAATCATTAAACTGGACTGGAGGGAGAATAAGCTTTTGAACCTGTCGTATGAGAAACATGCTACAACAGAACAGTTTTATGACGCCTTAGTCTTAGCTGGATTTCAGCCCCAGTTTTTTATGAGTTACCTATCCATGTTTAGTCACAGATTTGAGAAGCGTATGATAACAGAGAAAATGTAATTTGTAACCTTAACATTTCCGGTAAGTTGCAATCACTGCTAGGTGAATAAAGCTTGAGCCACATTCCTACATAATTATCATTACAAATTATTTGTCAAGATATGTGTGTCACATGGACATTTTTTGAGGTAACAATACTTATAAAATATAATAATTTCTTTCCTTACAGGCAGAAAGTCCAAGAACAAACCGCCAAAGCATAGATTTTCATCATGGAAGCTTCAAATGTAAACAGCAACAACGTTTGCTGACTGAAGGGAGAGATATTCTGCAAGAACTGACAGGCAAGAGAATGGATACCAAGAAAATAAATCTTTTCCAAGAAAGTATTACATACCACTAACTTTACTAAGCTGTTTTTGTAAATAATTAAATTCAAAACTCTGTTAGTCATATATAAAGATATTTCAAACTTGTTCATATGCAAAGTTCTTTTCCTCTTCATATTTTTTTTTCTTCTGAACTTAGTTTCTATTTTTAATGTATGTTGAATTTTTCTCATCAAATGCATCTAAAGAATAACTGTGAATAAACATTTTTTTTAACTGTAATAGCAAGATGTATTTTTTTTATTGAATCAACTTGGAAATGTTTTTAAATTGTAATTCATTTTTACGTATTTTCCTTTTTAGGAAAATACGTATTTTCCTTTTTAGGAAAATACGTAAAAGCTCCAGTGCATAAATGTCAGTTGTAAAGATCTGGATTACAGTGACAAGTCTGCAGTCACAGTTTGGGCTAGAACTGCTTTAAAAACCACAGACAATTTTTCACGTGAGGTTCTGTTAAAAGGTTACAGGAATAAAATAATTTACTAGCAGAAGAAAATGGTCTTGGTGTCTTAATTTAGCATAAATCTGGAAACCTGAACATAAGACTATTCCAAAAAGGGCCAAAGCCAAAACAGACTTTTAACATTAACTTCAGAAGATCTGGAAACCAACTTTTTAGTTGTTAGCCTTAGTTAACAACTATAAGGAACTTAAGAGTTAGTAAACTCTTAAGTAGACATCAGCCTTGCATTGGATGGTTAACATAGAGGCCTGTGATAATTCACACAGGAAATGGAGATTGCGCCACCAGAAATGAATCTGTGGGAAACATACTGAGCAAGAACACACAAAGCATTTTCAGTCAGAGTGAATGTGTGGTAAAAAAGTGTAAAATGTGAGAATATTGTAGAGGCTGAGTGAACACATTTTTATAAATATATAAGCTGCTGTGACTGGAGTGGTTTAAGATGGAAGCAGGTTGCTCTGGTCTGGTCCCAGACCTTCCAATCTGTAGATACCATGAATGGATATGCAGAGGAAGTTGAGGAGAGGTGAGTAATATTAACTTCTTACAAGCTTTTCACTCTAACTTTCTCTTATTTTTTAAATATTCATAGCTTTCAGTTATTTCACATGGTCTCTGTGTCCACATTAACTAGATGCGAGGTGGATAACTTTTAATCTGTAAGCAGGTAACCACTTTCTCACAACTAAATATTTCCTCATATTTTCCACAGCTGCTTTCAAAAAGATAAAATATGAAATTACCCTTTTCTGTTGAGGTACAATGCAAAGGGCAATAAGATTTTTAAGATTTTTAAAATATATATATACATAAATATAACTACACAGTGATGCAGTTGGTAGTTTGTAACCTTAACATTTCCAGTAAGTTGCAATCACTGCCAGATGACTAAAGCTTGAGCCACATTCCTACATAATTATCATTACAAATTGTTTGTCATGATATGTGTGTCACATGGATATTTTTTTGAGGTAACAGTACTTATAAAATATAATAATTTCTTTCCTTACAGGCAGAAAGTCCAAGAACAAACCACCAAAGCATAGATTTTCATCATGGAAGCTTCAAATGTAAACAGCAACAACGTTTGCTGACTGAAGGGAGAGATATTCTGCAAGAACTGACAGGCAAGAGAATGGATACCAAGAAAAGAAAATATTTTCTAAGAAAATATTACATGTTATTAACAGTGTCTTGTAACTTTGTAACTGTTACAAGAAGGTCCTGGGTTCAATTCCCATCCTTGAGTTTGCATGTTCTCCCTGTGCATGTGTGGGTTCTCTCCGGGTACTCCGGCTTCCTCCCACAGGCCAAAAACATGCCTGTCAGGTTAATTGGCTCTCTAAATTCTCCTTAGGTGTGAGTGTGTGTGTGTGTGTATGGTTGTTTGTCCTGTCTGTCTCTGTGTTGACTGGCGACCTGTCCAGGGTTTACCCAACCCAAAACATCCGCTGGAGATAGGCACCAGCAGCTCTCCCGAACTCACTAGGGACAAGGGTGTACAGAAGATGGATCGATAGGAATAACTTTGTTTTTGGTCAAACAGCGCCATATGATGGCAAAACGTGGGCACTACAATGAATTTGGATTATTTTAAGCAAAGCGCTCTCTGCTTCACAGTTCTTCAGTGAGCCTAAGGACAAAACCAGATGTTGCTGCTAATGCTGACATAGGTTTCTCTGCTCTAGGAGGGTAAATATAAGCAAAGTGCATGTTTTCAGTTCAAAATATAGTATGCTTCTGCAAAAACTAACGTTTTGCTTTGAAATAGGAATTAATACATTTTATTAAAAAGGAAATAAAGTATACATTTCTTATTGCATTTACTTTCATATGACTGGTTGGATTTATAAAACCAATCCACCCATCGTCTTCCATTTATCCCCGACTGGTACATTGGGTCACCTTTCTGCAGCTATCTACTCCTGAGGGATCCCATGGTTTTTCTAAGTCAAAGAAGACACCAAATATTTACACTGAATCAAAAAAATTATTGTTTTTATGTGAATTTTGATAAAAAAAATTATATTAAACTAACTTTCCATCGACCTAAACAGTTAATAAAATATTGCAACAAAAACATGGTTTTTAATCCTGTGAAATGTAGCCAACACTTACAACGTAATCAACCGCCGGTGTAACAGTAGAGAACATTTTTTTCTGCCACTCATTCAGAAAATCATTCTTACATATCCAGCAACAAAAATCTGTCTGTAGTAAATATAGGTAACTTTAACAGTTTTTGAGACACTTCCAATTAAATAGGAGAATAAATTAAACATCCCACTGTTCCTTTCAGTGCAGCTCAGCTCGGGTTTACTTACCAAGCTGCAGATTAAGAGTAAATACATCTTTATTATTCCCATGTGCAGAAGTATGGAGAGCCATTTCTCAATTATTTATTTAACTATTTTTTTTATTTATTTTACTCATTTTCTTCATTTATTGATTTATTTTACTCATTTTTTTATTTATTTCACCATTTATTTATTTATTTAATTTTGGCTGAAATGGCTCTCCATACTGAAGGGCACTTGGAATGAGGAAGTCAAACAAGAGTTCATCAGCAGAAGAAACAAAGCGCCACTCTGCCCCCTACTGGTCACACCAAATATAACCGAGTGCGTCATTTTCTTTTTCTCCCCTCACTCAGGCTGCAATTTACCATTTCCATAAGTATTCAAACAATTCTTTCAAACAAATAACATTTTTCAAAAAAGAAAACAATAGACACACAATGTGATTATATTTTTCGAGATCACGTTCAAACAATGTAATGACATTTTTATAAACACAGACAATATATGTATGTCTATTGTCTGTGTTCATACTCATGTATGTTTTTGTTGTTGTTGGTGGTGGTGCGGGCCTTTTTTTGTTTGTTTGTTTTGTGTGTTTTTTTATTTGTTTGTTTGGTTGTTTTTTTTCTTTTCTTTTCTTTTTTTTTTTGTTTGTTTTGGCTGCCCCGGAAGATTATAGAATTTCTTAAATTTTGCGTCAAAGAATCAAAACTCAGGTATGTTTTTGATGAGGAAAAATCATTATGGCCCATTATACCCTTTAATTTCTCTGCTGCAGTGATTTTGTTGTCTTACAATTATTCTTAACACAAAATTGAAATCAAACCAGTTTTTAAATGAAACTCGGGCTTGTGTTTTAATATATTTTGTAGTTTAAAATAAAATTTAACTACAAACAGCCTTGCTTGCTTTTTATTTTTTTATTTGTTGATGGGGGAAAAAACATTGTCTTTCTAAATCGACCTTATGTGCGTCGTGCATTGTTGTTTTTCGTGTGTGTCTCTTTGGATGGACTGGTGTCCGGTCCAGGATGTACTGTGGCGTTTGTTCAATGACTGCTGGAGATAGGAACCAGTTCCCCCTGCTAACTTGCAATAATAAACGGACAACTGATGCATCAAAACATCCTTACATGACAAACAGATGGACTGGCAAAGGTCAACATGCATAAAAGAACCGTCTCCGGCTACAGTCGTCTTGCCTTGAAATTGCGCGTTCGCTCGTGTGCGTGCGTGCGTGGAGTGGATGAGGGAGAAGGGAAGGGGAGGTCGTAAAGGTAAACGCCCACTTTTTGGAAGCGGAAGATGGAGATCTGTGTTCGCCTGCTGCCGTAAACTGGAAGCCTATTTGGTCGGAGCTCCATATTTCGGTGGCACATCTGCAGTCATGATAGGCTGCAGTGAACTGCTGCAGCGGCGGCGGCTGTGAGGAGAGTCTCCCCCCGGCATGCAGACATGGAGCGCTCGGTAAACAGCTGTTGGGAACATCGAGCCGACATGTGTTGATCCGTCGAACTATGGCGAACTGTTGAAAGGTAAGGTATTCAATGTTTCATTATTTGTAGCCAACTGTAGTTGCGCAATAACTAGCGGTTTCTTTTCGTGCTAGCTACCCGTCATTGTTTTTATTTTATTGATGGAACTATCAAACTTTAAAGAAAACAGGATCTGGATGTTTGTTCTCAAGTAAACATGGAGAATATAGAGCTTGCACTATTGTTTCCTCTCTGAAGTAACACAGTGATGGTATAACCTTACTAATCAAGTACGTTTGTTATTATTGTTTGCCTAAGTGGTTTCCTGTTGCTTTAATTGGGTGTGCCCCTGTCTCCAGGTGTCTCTGCTGCCATGGAGGTGGGTAGTCTCCCCGTGGAGCTCTGGAGGGTTATCTTGGCTTACCTCCCCCTCCCTGACTTGGGCCGCTGCTGCCAGGTGTGCCGTGCCTGGAGGGAGCTCATCTTCTCACTTGATAACACTCGCTGGAGGCAGCTCTGCCTGGGCTGTCCCGAGTGCCGGCATCCCAACTGGCCCAGTCAGCCCCACCTGGAGCCCCCGTCCTGGAGGGAGGCCCTGAAACAGCACGCTCTCGCCACCCGCACCTGGACCAGAAATGGACAGGAGCTCCAGTCTTCTGCCTGCCTGCTCTTTTTCCGCAGACGAAAGGATCGCAGGGTTTGGCATGTGGGCCCCGGGTGTGAGTTTGAGACCCTGCGAGGGGCTCTTGGTGTGGTGGGGCCATACGACCGTGTGGTCCTCCATCCAGGGGTGTATGAAGAGCAGGCGGAAGTGGCACTGAAAGTGCCTGTGGAGCTGGTCGGTGTGGGGCGACTGGGTGAAGTGGCCCTCCTGGTTTGCATTGAGCAGCAGTGCCCGACTGCCAGGCTGTGTAACCTGGTGTTTATGCCACCCTGGTTCTCCACTGTTGTCTACAAGGTGTTGTCACACAGCTTGTCACACAGCATCTTAAGAAAGTATTCGCACCACTTAAAATTTTTCAGTTTGTAACTTTGCAGCCACAAACTTTTCTGTTTCTTTGGGATTCCATTTGATAGAGGAACATAAAGTTATGCATGATTGTGAAGTGAAAAGGAAAAGGATACATGGCTTTATATTGTTTTCTTTATAAAAATAATTGTTCCATTCACAGATATTAACTCCTTTTAGATGCATACGTATGCTATTAAATAAACTTCACTTCAATCAGTTGCCTTCAGAAGTCACCAAATAGTAATTAGTCCACTTGTTTATAATTTAATCTTAGCAGAAATCCAGCTGTTCCTTGAAAACCTGAGATATGTTATTGGAGAACATTGTGGAGGAGCTGCAGATGTGCACATCTGCAGATCTTTGCCTTAATGGAAGTGTGGGAAGAGGAAAGCCACTAGAAAATCTGTTCAAAATGTCAATGTTGGAGACACGGCAGACATGGATAAAGGTGGTTAAATGAGACCAAATTTGAACTTTTTGGTGTTTATGAAAAATGCTGTATGTTGTGGAAAATTAATGCTGCGCTCAAGTTACCTCGTAAGTCGGATCTCGGAGTCGAGTTTGACTTCAGATCGAGTTAAGAGTTGGAATTTCAGAGTTGCTCCCAAGTGGTGAATCTGACTTCGGAGAACGTTTCATTTGATGTTTCTGACTGGTAAGTCAAAATTACCCAGTTCTGCTAGTAACTGGAACGCAGCATTAAACTGCACAAAATCTGAACACATAATCTCAAAAGAGGACATGATATGGCGTGGTGGCGGCATCAAGCTGTGGCAAAACCATTTTTTTAGCTGTGACATGGTTGCATGAAAGAATTGGTGGGAAGGTAGGTGGAGGGCAATACAGGGCAGTTCTGAAGGGAAACTTGTTAGAGGCTGCAAAACACTTGAGATGTGGACAGATGTTCATCTTCCAGCAGGACAGTGATCTTAAACATAGAGCCAGAACTGCAATGATAAAGTTTATATAAATGTGTATTTATGTCCTAGAATGTCCCAGGTCAGAGCAATCCAATCGACAATATGTGGCAAGACTTGAAAATTGGGAGTGAGCACAATTGATTGCATCACTTTTTCTTTTTTTAGACATTTATCTGTAAATAAAACTAGAAAATAATTGAACATTTTCCTTTCACTACACAATTGTAGTGTGGATTATTTTTGCAAGTAGCTGCAGTATTAAGAATCTTCACAATTATACTTTTGTCTGTCTTGCTGAGTGTCCCTTACTCTAGCCAATTTGTGTCCTTGTCCTTCTCTAGACATCATGGGGTCATGTCCAACTCGATAACTGCAATTTTGAGGGAGCCCAGCTGCAAATCCGTGGCCCCGGGACGTGCCAGGCTCGATTTTGCTCCTTCTCCCAGGGCAGCTCTGCCCACTTGCTGGGTGTTGTCCTCAGTTTGTTGGACAGCTGTGATTTCTCTGGAAGTGACACGGCTTCTGTGACTGTGGAGGGTCCTCCGGCATCAGAAAGGAACTGGGCTTGCAAGCACTTGGCCGCTCTGGCTAGGTCATTCCCGTCTCAGTCCAGCAGCACTCCCAGAGGTCACGAAGGCAGCTCCAACGATAAGCCTGACCCTCCTGGTGGTAATTTACAAAAGGAGAACATAAGCATGGAGGACTGGAAGAGACGGACCGGTGGAGATGCAGTGTGTCGGGGCACGGTTATTGAAGATCCCTGGAGTGACGGCGAGCACAGCGATGGAGAGGAGGAGAACCAGGAAGGAACTAACACCAACAAGAAGCTCTTTACGCTGGATTACAAAATCCTTTATGACCACCATGGGCTATCCCATTTACTAAAACCTCGGGCGGATGGCTCTCTGCCTCTTGCCTCCTCACCCAACCCTCCATCTGTGACCCCTGAACCTCTCACCCTGCAGCAGGAGCTAGACAGGGACCCCGAGGCTCAGATGCTGGCATCATCAATCCTCGGCTGCATCCTGAGGCGCTGCCTGTTTAGGGACGGGAAGGGGGGTGTACATCTGTCAAACTATGGGCAAGCTCGACTGGAGGAAAACTTATTCCGCAGCCTGAACTACGCCGTCCGGTGCATCCAGCATTCCACAGTAAATAAAACCTTGTTCTTTCCTCTAATAAATCTGTAAAATGCAGTGGCTCTAAAAACAAAAAAACTTACACGTTCGTGTTACAATGCCAGGGTTTTTCTGATGTAAAGAAATTATAAAAAATAACATCAAATGTTTATTCTGTGCGATGTCAACTGAAAAAATCTCATTTGTTTTGGGTGGGGATGTAGAAAAGGTGCAATAACCTTTAATAATCTTTGCACAATAACACTGGAAACTGATCAGTGAGTGCCAGCCACCAGTTGAAGGCATAGTAGTCTGGTTGCATAACTGTTCAAGCCCTTAATTTAATACTTTCTGATTCAATTTCCTCATTTAGTCTTATGAAGCTCACATCATGTATATTGGTTCTGTTTAATCTAAGTTAAAGATCAACTACCCTAGTTTGTTCTCCTGACTTTATGTCTACCTGCTTTAGCTAAAGTCATATTTTGCAGGGAAGTTACAAAGTAACAATGGGAACTTGTAGAAAAATATCTGTCAAAATGACAATCTTTAACAACCTGAAAAAATTTGGAGCAACAGCAACATTAGAAATGTGAATACTTCTCAAAAATCTTTATAAAGATAATAACCATATGTATTCTTTGTGTAAATGAAGCCAGGTGTTGGAATAAATTAAGCATTTTGTTCCCAATAACATCCCCACCTGCCAGATTTGAGCCATTTGGGGAAGTTTATGTGAGAGGCTTTATTAGAGTCTAATAACCTTTAAGAATTTGGGCAGCATTTAAAAAAAATGTTTTCCATAAAAAAACCACACTGAGTATAAACATCCAATTCCCAATGTGAAGCATGATGGTGGCATGATGGTAACTGTTGTACAAAGAAAACTTAGTTTTATCACTAAAGTTATGACCACCTCCAAATACTAGTATTTCCTGACCCAATACCGAACTAAAAAGCATCTCCATGAGTTTGTGCACTTTTATGCATCTAAATCTGTATAAAAGACACTTCCATGATGGGAAAATTTAAGATTTGGTCTAACCAGGGTCGAAGACTAAATCTGAGAGAAATATGTGGGGGAGTCACCAGAAGAGGGCAAGAAGAAGAGATTTCCTCACAAACTTCTAGATCTGGAGAACTTTTTCATGTCAAAGTGGGAAAATGTTGCTAAATGGAGATGCAGAGTGCTGATGATGAAAATATTAAATCACAAGTTGGTTCAGCAAGGTGTTGGATAAAAAAATGTTTCACTTGCAAAACCATGTTTTTGTTTTTTTTAAACAGTTTAATTGTACCAATGTTTTGAGATTAAAATTTTGATGTCATGATTGTCATGATCTAAGTTTTAGATCATAAAACCAAAGCATTTTACCAAATGTGTGTACAATTTTGAGAGCCACTATATTTCTTTACACATTCAGATTTCACAAGTTATTTCCAGGAACATATCAAGTTAAGGCACTCGTATCATTAGTAATTTAGGTTGGGTTTCCTTCTCAGGCTGTTACTTGAGCTCCCGCTTTGCTCTCTCTTTCCTTAGATTGTGATGCTAAGAAACGAGGTGTGCGAGTGCCGTGCTTCAGGTGTGTTTCTGCGCCTATCTGCTCAGGGCCTCATCGCAGAAAACAACATCCACTCGAATGGGGAGGCCGGGCTGGACATCCGAAAGGGAGCTAACCCCATCATCCTGGTAAATCTGACACCACCTTCTATTAAAGTTTAACTTTTTATTGACAGAAACACTTGCCAATTGAAAAGGAGTCTCCCTGGTGTCAGCTCCTTTATTTACAAGTACTGAATTTGCACTAAATTAAATTGACATTGCTGGCAAAAACTGAGCTTCTGGATTTGAGACTGAAATTCCGTCTTTCCTTCCACAGTGCAATAAGATACACAGCGGTTTGCGTTCTGGTATTGTTGTTCTTGGCAATGGGAAAGGTTCAGTTCGGAGCAACCTGATCTATAACAACAAAGAAGCTGGTGTGTACATTCTCTTTAGCGGGAATCCAGTGGTGAGGTAAGTCAGACTCTATAAACATTACCCAGAATTGTTTGGATCTTATTCCCAATGTTTGGATATGGTTGTGTTTAATTACTAGCCGTCTCTTGCATCCTGATTTCTTCACTCTGGATTCTCCCTCATCCCCCCCATGTGTTTTCATTCATCTTCAGTCATGAAAAAAAAGATTTACACTACCACTTTTTTAGGAAGGTAATTTTCAAAGAGTTATTAACACTACTGGATTATTTGACTCTACACACATTTTAACTTTAAGAAGACATTTTGCAGCTGTAACTGCTTCAGCTCATCTTGGAACTTTGTCTGCAATATCTAGGAGTCTGTTTATAGAAATTTTTAACATTCTTTCAGGAGAGCACTTGTGAGGTCTAACACTGATGTTGGACAAGAAGACCTGGCTCACAAAAATCTATGCTCAGATTCCCTGTCAGATAAAGGTCAGAGCTTTGTGCAGATCAGTCATGGTCTTCCACACAATACTCACAGATTTGTGTCCTTTTGGGCCTTGTTTTGAGCACTGGATAGCAGTCATGCCAGAGCAGCACTCTGAGAGTTAGGAACCTAAAATTGTTCATCAGTACTTAATAAAATATTAATTATACTAATCATTAGTTCGCAATTGCTGTTGGCACCATTTTTACCTGTCAAGTCTGTCACTATTATTTAATATAAGTTGTCTTATAATGAAACATTTCTGACCTGGTGTTCAGACTTGGGTGGAAAATACAGTTTCCAGGGATTGGCAACACAGTCTCTGGAAAAACATTCACCCTCGCTACTCCCATATGATTTAGGAAGGAAAGTAGCAGCTAGATGCAGTTAATTAAACCACCAACTAACAATGTACGAGTGGGACTGCTTCTATTAGCACACAAACTTTAGCAGTTTGCTAGACTGAAAGATTCATGTGTGTTTCAACACAGTGCCAAGAAGTACAGACATCTGCAGTTACCTTGTAAAAGCAATTGCAAGGCTGTGTCTGTAACCACAAGATTTCTGAAATAATGTTTTTTCAACAAGTAAAATCAAAGTCAAGACGTTCAGCTATAACAATACATGGTGCCACTTGTGGCAAAGCAAAACTTTGCACAAACACCTCATGCAAACTGTCAAACATGGTGATGGAGGGGTGTGATTTGCGCTTATTTTGTATGTAAAATATTGGGGCACTATGAGGTTTGCAAGATCCAAAATACAGCAGCATATCTAAAACTGAACAGCTGTAAAATAAAAGATTCAAGTTTTTTCATCTCTAGTGGAACCCTGAGACAGATTTGTCTACATTAATGCCAGGAAGCCCCAACAAACTGGAACAGTTTTGTAAAAAGTGGGACAAAATTCTCCCACAATCATGACAGATTGATAAAGACAGTATGGCAAAATACTACTTGGGCTTATTGTTGCTAAAGTTGCTGCAAGACATTAAATCATGGGATGTACTTACTTTCTACCTTTACTGTAGCTTGATAACCAAGTCTACTTTAAAATTTGGAAAGCTGCAGCATAAGGGACTGTTTGTTCTGTCTGCTTGTAGTGGAAATTGCATCTTCCAAGGCCAGGCAGCGGGAATTGCTATAAACGAGAATGGCAGAGGGCTGATAACAGGTTTGTGTGGGTGGTTTCGCACCATTTCTTTATTCACATCAGCAAAACTAGACTCTTTATGCAGACATTATGTTGTTCCTTTCCAGAAAATGTGATAAGAGAGAACCAGTGGGGAGGAGTGGACATCCGCAGAGGAGGTGACCCAATACTGAAGAACAACTACATCTGTTACGGCTACTCCGACGGCGTGGTGGTGGGAGAGAGGGGGCGTGGACTTATTGAGGGAAATCATGTATACTGTATGTCCTTTCTGTCTGGAAATGGTTGCATTATATGGAGAGCATATCATTTTAGACCAGTTTGCTTTCAAACACTTTCCTCCCTTGATTTGTCTAGGTAATAAAGGCTGTGGCGTGTGGGTTATGTCATCCAGCCTCCCCCAGCTTTTGGGGAACTACATCATTCATAACTGTATGTACGGACTGGCGGTGTTCTGCAGGAAGGATCCAGACAACATTGAAGCCAGGGAGGGGAACTGGCCTGGACAGGAAGGGATGGGTGGAGATGTGGCCAATGGGGAAAGGAGAGGAGTTGTTGAAGGAGAGGCCAGGGAAGGGCAGGAGAACTTCAATGAAGAGGGGGAACTGTTCGCTTGGGAGAGTGATCTGGACAGCGAGGATGAGCGGCACTCTGCTCGGCGCTCTATCAGCGTGGCGCTAATGGAGGGCAACTGTGTGAGCTACAATGGAGGTACTAAGCTATGTCACATAAACATGTGTACAGTGCATGGCTAAAGTAGAAATGACCTCTAAACTGTTCTACATTTTGGCAGGTTACAAACACAACCGTGAATGTATTTTATTGGGATTTCATGTAATAGCCAACACAAGGTAGAGCAGAACTATGAAGACACTAAAGGTTTTCCTCATTCTTTTTCACAAAATAACTCGAGCTCTGTCAATTTTGATTGAGGTTGTCTGTGAAGACAAATTTTAAAGTCTTGGCACAAACTCTCAATTTCATTTACGTCTGGACTTTGACAGGATCATTCTAACACATCTGTGTTGATCTAAACTATTCTGGCTGTGTATGTGGAGTCTAGGTCCAGTTGGGCTCCTGTGTGACAGTTTTTCTTCCAAGATTGACCCTTATTTAGTTCCAACCTACTAATAACTGACAAGCTTCACTGTCTCTGTTGCAGAAAAGCATCCACAAAATATGAAGATGCCACCACCGTGTTATGTGTTTAGGTTTATGCATAATGTAGTTTTCTGCCACACAGTATTTTGCATGTAGCCTAACCAGAAGGTTAATCTCCTGTGGGTTTAGGAGAATGGTTCAAAACCATGTATCATTTAGTTTTTTCTTCACAGTTATGCACAACTTTGTGTTGGTCAATCACATAAAAACTAATGAACTTTGTTGAACGGTGTCAAAATGTGGGGGAAAAAACTTCAGGTTGTGAATGCTTTCTTACAGCACAGTAAAGTCAGCCTTCATAATTCTCCTGTTTCTTCCTTTCTGTAGCGGTTGGCCTGTACGTGAAGAGCAGCGAGGCCCTGAATGTTTTTGCAAACCTTATGAACAGAAACTGCGGCCCGGGCGTTGCTGTGCTGCAGAGCACTCAGCTGACCCGGCTCGTTACTAACTGCATTGTCGAAAATGGCCGGGGTGGCGTTACAGTGGAGAAGGACTGCAGAGTGGAGCTCCGTGGTAACGGCATCTATGAAAACAGTGGCCACGGTGTCAGGTTTAGTGGCAGCGGGCAGATAGTGGAGAATGATGTGGTCAGTAACTGTGGATACGGCATCCAGGTTTCTGCAAGCACAGATATTAAGGTGAGTTGATCTCTTAGACTTATTTCAGAAACACTTTGTCTTTGTGCATATTAATGTGAGTTTTATGATTCTCGTCTCCAGGTGGTTCGTAATCGTGTCCAACCAGCACAGGGTTGTGGTATTGCTCTGCTGGGCCCAGTAAAAGGTGTCGTCCATGACAACATCCTGTTTCAGGGTCATCCAGAAAACAAGAAGCCACTCCTACACACAGATGCTGGAAATGAAACCTGCGTGTTGCGTAACAACAGTATTCTAAGGTTTAATAACAGGTAACCAAGCAACTGAGTGAAAAGTAACCGTCTTGTTTTTTTAAGCAGCTCCTGCAGGTCTTTCATAACAGTGATATTTCAGTTGCAGAATTTCCTAGAAATTGAACACTATCATACATGTTTTCTTGTAATTTATACCCGCAGCTCTTCCTCTGTTCCTGAGAGATGGTATATGGTAGCTGCCTTAAAATGTCAGGATATTACTGTAAAGCTAAAGAGACAAAGAAAAATGCAATTTGCAGGTGAAATTTAGTCAGTGTAATAATATCCCATTTCAAACAAAAGACTCAAGTTTTTTTAAATTAATTTCTTGAAAGGCTGTTCATAGGATAACCTCTAAAAAAAAAACCTTCCCCTTTTTATAATGTAGTTGTTGATCCATTAATAACTGTTTGGGTTTGAACATTAGTTTTTTTTTTTTTAAGCTTGTAAAATGCTAAAATCTGAAGGCTTTTACCCAAACTATTTGGCAGTCAGAAGTGCCTTGCTAAAGTATATATGTCATATGTATAAATATATCTGTAATATTGTATTATGTTTTATTTTAATGATCAACCTTTTGGGTTTAGGTAATGAAGTTAAAAGATGTAAACAATATTCACATGTGAAATTTATTGAAAAAATAATCCCAAAGATCACACCAAACAAATACTATGTAGTTACTGCTGTGGGAATAATTTTATTGACCAGGAAAAGCTAAGCTGGTCTGAGTTCATCATTGAGCTAACTGCAGGGCAATCCTAAAGCAAAACTTTAAATTTGAGGAAGCAAATATTCTGAGATTGGGGCAGATCTTTGCCATCCAGCAAGATGACATGCAACCAGTGATGCAACAGAGTAGTTAGAGCACTTTAGCTCTCCATTCAGCCTGAGCTTGGGCTGTTTTATAAGAAAGGTAAGGACAAAAACATTAGTCTCTTGTAGAGAAACGCCTCCAAAGACTTCCAGCAGTATGGTGACTTCAACAAAGTATTGACTGAAGGGGTCTGAATAAAAATGCATGCCACACTTTTGAATATAGAATTTCCCTTCCACTTCTCAAGTATTTACTGCATTATGTTCTGTCACATAGCTCCAAATAAAACAATGACGTTTATGGTTGTACTTTAAGAAAAATGTGACTAAGGAGTATGAATATTTAAATCATTTGCTCAACAAGGACAGCTAAAATAGACAGAGATGTTTCTCAAATAGCAAAGGTCTAAAAGCAGGAACTAAGATCATCTTCATAAGCACCCTGTAGTTTATGCTTCTTATTTCTCTCTTTGTACTTTTCAGTGGTGCATCTTCCCCACCATGGGTTCTAGAAAACCCGCCTCCTCGCCCTTTGGCCAGCTCCCCTACTGGCCTCTCGTCCTCCCAGTATCCTTCACGGCTTGGGATTTCCATGACAACCAGAGTTGGCGCTGCCGTAGAGAGCGGATGTCACAGCGGCAGCATGTTCTGCTCCATCCTGTGAATTAACGGCCAAGCATGCAAAAACCGAAGTATGTTGGTGTGGGGTCCCAAACTGTCCAATTTTTACCTACTGATGATCCAAAAGAAGTACTGACTTTTTCTTCCAGGATTCATGACATTACCTTTGGCTCTGTACATACATGTGATGTGTTTTTTTTTTTTTTTATAAATTAGGAAAAATTTTACAATAAAATGCCTGCACACAAGGTTTTGAACAAAAACTCATCCAAATATCAACTGCATGTTTGAAGCTTTATCTTAATGTTCTTTTACACCGCAGACTTGTTTTTATCATTCTGCTTTTAATAGTTTCTGTTTAGGACGTGTGCTTTAATAAATCCCAGCAGCAGGGGAAGGCTTTAGGAATTATAGCTCATCTGGTACAAATCTGTGCCTTTTTTGATATTTAAAAAAAATCTACAATTGTAGCAGGGGGGTTTGGAAAAATTATCGTATGAAGTGAATATGCAACAACAAGCCAAAATTAAGCTTCTGCCTCTTGCACAGTGTGTTGTTTTAAGGTGAGTTTCTGGCTTCAATGTCCAACACTCATTTTCTTGCAACCAAACAGAAAGAGAGTGTGCAATATGGCTACGTTCACACTGCAGCCTGAAGTGACCCAATTCCAATTTTTTTTGCCTTAATGTGACCTATATCTGATCTTTTCGTGATAGTCTGAACAACACAGACTGAAATTTCTTGAAAGCGACCCAAAAAAAATCTGAGTTAGGTCACTTCAGGCTACAGTGTGAATGTAGTCTATGTGAAGTCTACAAATGTGCCTATAGAGTAAAGCTGGATGTTAGGTCATCTAGAGGTTGTTTACAGCTTGTTAGATTTTACATCCTCAACAGTAATAATAAAAAAAGAAGATGTGCAACTCAAAGTTTCCTCTTTTGTCTACAAAACATAATAAACGGCTCTTCTTTGTGATGTTTCCATTTCCTTCAGTCCTTCCATCTTTTCTTATACTTTAATGCATCTTCTTCCGTTTCCGCCGCTCGACAAACTTATCGTACTTGACCAGTGGTAGGACAACGGTGGCCTGCCTGTGTTCGTCACTCAGTGCGGCTTCGTCCCATTTGGCTCTGGCTGGTTTAATCAAAGACAGTCCCATTGACTTTGCGATCTCGGTCATCCTGCACATAACATGTGGGTCAGAGATTTTATTTAGGAAAAAGAAACGTACTAATACTGTCATAGTTTAAATAACACTTTTTAAAATCTAATGATTATGTTGACTCAGATAAACGGTGATGCTAAATGCATTGGCCCCTTAACGATTTCTTCTATTCTTGCTGTTTTGTCAAAGTTAAATCACTTAGATCGCCAGACAAAGTCAACCAGAGTAAATAGTTTTCTCCTTAATAAACAATCAGCACTTTCTATCAAAAACAAATTTGCCTTTTGTTAGAAAGTAATTGCCCCCTAATGATTGTTCCACCTATGGCCACAAAAACTTTCTAACCCTTTTCAATTACTTTAAATCCACATAGGATAGCTTCTCTTCCCTTAGTAAATGAAATCATTTGAAAATGTACTCTAGTACTTCTATGTACTCTAGTAGTGCTGATAACAATATCTGTTTGATCTGAAACATTTGAGTGTGGCAAAAAAAAAGAAAAAAAAAAACCCCAGCAAAATCTGGATGTAAATACTTTTTTCCAGCACTGAAAATTAAATCAACTCACTTGGCTTCAGTGAGTCCCAGATCACGATGCAGTAACGAGAGGTCTGCAGTCATGTGTCCCATGTGCAGCAACAGAGCCAGACTGTACGCTGCTAATTTGGCACGCATTGATGTTGAAACTATGTTCTGCACCCTAAATACGGGGCGGGAAAAAATAAAGATAAAAGATGTGATTGGGTTATTTATTTAATACAACAAATTTCAAAGTCAGTCCAAAGTTTTTTTTTTTTTACAGGATGAAATTTTCTGGTTGAAGAATTGGTGCAAAATGACAAGTCAAGCTAACCGTCACGTCATCATCATACCTCCCATTGTTGAAACTCTCCACAGTGAAAGTTCTGAACAGCTTGTTCTGAATGATGCGAGGGCAGCCTTCATCATATCCAACTGTACACACAAAGAACAGACAGCAGAACTTTATGGCAAAGAAAGTTCTAATAACTTTCCCCTCTGACGATTCGGCACACACAAGTAAAACTTTCTGGAGAGTTTTTGTGACTCAACTGGGGGAGGAAAAGAACATGTTTTGTTTTTTTAGAGTCTGAACATTCAGTCAGAATCAGGCAGGAGGACTAGACTATCCCACGGCTGAGTCACGATAACATTTCAGCTGAGTTTTCCCAAAGAGTACTCCAGTGATTCTGCGCTAATTTGCCAAAACATCTTGACACCAGCTTAAGATCTTGAGTGCTTTGCTAAATGTTTACTTCTACAACTTCCTATTTTTCCTGTTTCCCCTTCAACTTTGTTGAAAATGTTCCAGGCTCAGTCACAGAAAAACATCCCAGAAGATAATGCTGCCATTAGCATATTTTTACCTTAAATGTAAATGTTATATTTCCTTTGCTGGATAAACATTTTTGAAAGGAGTGACAAGAAATATTAAATATTTTCACGCTATTTTAATTTTTTTTAGATATATCTTGTCAGCTGTTCCAGCTACCACATATCAGGCAAGTGGCTGAATGGTAATTTTCTTTCGTTTACTTATTACTTATTCCTAAAATGATTTTACACTTTGTTAATAAATGGACAGTTTAGATTGTCATTTTCATCTAAAATATTTGTCATTTTTATTAGCTTCTTTGGAAGCTCACACTTGTTGACATTTTTGTAAATAAATAATTTTTTTTTTCTTTAAACACCCATCTCTCTTGCAGGTCTGTACAAACCCTAATATACCTGTATAAATGCCTTTATACACGCCTGCTTCACGAAGAGCAGCTAAGAAGAGTAAAAGCAGATGTACTCACACTTGCGTGGGATGCTCTTCTGACTCGCCAGTTTGAGGAGCAGAGAGAGATAAAAGGCGCAGCGTGCTATTCTCTCTCTGGCTTCACCTTCAGACGGCATGCTCTCCAAGTGCTTCACAACACTCAGTGACCTTCAATCAAGAAGTAAAAATAAAATACATCATGCAGGAAAACACTCTGCTAAAGAAATTTCAGGAATTGTGAACAACTTGTTGCCCTACCCTCCTTCATCTCTCATCTTCTGCAGCTCCTCCTTGGTGAGTGCTGCCATCTTGGATCCAGGCTGCTCCAAAGCAGCGAGCTCGACTGGACTCAGGACTGAGGAGATCAGTTAAAGATGGAGAAAACCTCCACTGTAACTCCAGACATAAAACTATGGTTATATTCCTAAGGATTTACACACAATGATAGGAAGCAAATAAAAGATACGCTCATCAAATGGGTAGACGTCTTCTCGTTTGCTTGCGTTTGGATTGCAAGGAGGCAGGTGGGATGCCAGGGTCTCTTGGGACTCTGTCTGAATCACTTCCTGTTGGAGGGCTGAGGAAAAAAAAATTTAAAATGTATCTGGTAACATAGCCACAAGGAGAAAGAAGTAAGAGTCAAAGCTCTTTTCTCTCTTTACTCATCGTTTTAAGACAGAGGAGCAGTTAGAAACTCACCTTCCAGACCCTTCTTTTCAATAACAGAGGTGGCAGCTTTAGCCACTGCGGTCTGCAGGGCGTTGCTACCCACCTGGTTTAGCCTCCGGGAAGCCAGGGCTCGTTTCTGCTTGTTGGTGCCAAATGTCTCAATCAACAAGTCAACCTGAAGACAAAAGGAATCAGATTTAAACATGACCTCTGTCTATTACGTCATTATGGTTTAATTAGGTGGGAGGAGAAAAAAAAAGTGTACTTTGTCTCTGTAGGATTGAGAAGTATCCTGAGGTTTGGTGGTTGATGTCTCCCCTGGCATTGAAGGCACAGTAATTAAGCTTTTTGGACAGTTCTCAATGATTTTCAAAGGAAATGGGAGGCACTAATGTTACAATCAGTTCCAATGTGTGTTTTCGTTTTTACCTGGGATAACAGGCTGCATGTTGAACAGCACAGCGTTATGCACCTCCATTTGCATGGTCTGTTTGTTCAGCACTCCAACATAATATCTGGGAAAACACCAGATATTATGTTTAAAGCTTTTAACCCAACTTTACTACAAAATCACTCAGAACTATGAACCATAGACATTTTTCTAACCACAAATGTAGTTGATGGAAAAGGATTAAGAGTTTTCAAAAATCCTTAAAAACTAAAATCTGTAATATGTCGAATGATTCTGTATTAAAACCCCCAAAGCAAATGCTTTGTAGCCCCATTTACTCTGATGTTAGCTCTTCCACCATATTAATGTCAGGTTACCATTTTTGATTGGTAGACCTCCTATGACGTTATGAACACAAACAGACCCAGAGTTTGTTCCTATGTGGAAATCTATTCTTCTTTACCCAGCTCATGATTATTCTGTGCACATCTGTTAGTGGAGAAAATACACCACAGGATATCATCTTTAAAATCGACATCTGAAGTAGAAAAACCTCCAACACAATTCGTTCTATAATAAATATAATTGTACTTACTTGCAGAGGCTGTTGCATTTCAGAGATCCCGCTCCAAAATTCTGACCAACATAGCTCAGTCTGTTTGATTCAGCAACCTCAGCAGAAGAAAAACATGATACGCATAAAAATCCGAACAGTACGACCTGGGCATGCAGAAATAAGAAACCCATCATGCACTAACATCTTCCTCACCAGCAACCGCCTGCTCTTCTTCCTCGGGTTGTTCTCATCTCTGTTCTTGTACAAGCTGAAATCGAGGCTCTCTGCATTGGTGGCGCAGCCATTGGAAAAGCGGACTGTGTGAGAGAAACATTCAGAGACCAGTTGTTAACCTCTGATACAACACATTTGAGGAGGACAGTGCATTTATTCCTGGGTTTGAAGTCAAACTGCAGCGAGCGAGACGCAGTTTGACCACGTGTACCCGGACTATTCCCTAAACACTGTCTCTAAATCTCACACAACACTAAGCGACGATGTCGTAGTTGAAATTCAGGTTCGATGACTTTATATGTTATAACGGAGATATATTCACCAATAGCTGCTTTATCGGATTCAGTCTCTTCTCCACAGCACACGAAGGAGCAGGAGGCAGCCATGACAGTTGTTGTGGGGTTTCTTCTTTTTTATTAATATAAGGCGGTGTTAAATGTGTTACTGCCACCTAGAGGCGAAGAAAGAAACAATTTGTGTTACTATCCGGCCACCTTTTTCTTTTTGAAGGGTTAAACCGTTATTGCACTGTGAAAAAGGTCTAATGTTACGGTATGTAGAGCTGAAAACTGACACCTGAAGTTGTCTTGGAAAAAATAAGCATAAGCAACAATTTAAAACCTTAAAATAAAACTAAATCTAGATGATCTAATAATAAGGTTATAATAGGCAAACGCTATTGTTGACTGAAATATATTACATTGCCTTCATCCAATTTTGACTACTGAAAGAAGACTACACTGGTTTCCATTTTTCAAAGACTTCTCAAAAATAGAAATAAAAGGTATTCACTTGGTCATCTGAAGGCTCTGCATATCTAACCCAGATCAAAATTTAGTCAGCAGAAACCACTGAGAAGCTGAGCTATTCAGTCCATAAAAATTTACCCAACTCCAATAAAAAAAGGAGAGTGGAAAACATCCTGACTGTACAGAGCCGGCCTAAGGTATAATTAAATAAAGCAACTGCTTAGCGTCCTCAGACCTTCAGGGGCTCATAAATGCTTAAATTTAACACATATCTAGATTTTTAAATTTAGTTTCTTGAGAATGACAATGAGAATGAAAATGCGAATAAATTTTATTTAATGGTTTCAGCACAGCTAAATTAAAATATTTCAAATTTTTCAATATTCCAGTTTGAGATTAAAAGGAGTTGGCAAGTTTACTTTATAAAAGTGCAAATAATAATCTTCATAGTTTGACTGTTGTGTTACCATAACCACAATCTCATGCTTTGTTATCTTTGTGGTTTGGTTCAGTTTGTTCACAAATATTTCTCAGTGAATAATAACCATTTATCAGTGATCGCTTTTAAGTTCAGCCAATTAAATTTGGTTTATGGAGATTATAGCCAGCTGGCTAATTTCCACCTCTCTTTACAGTCCTGATAGTGGTGATGATGTTCTTAACAGGAAGAAGGGTTCCTAAATCACAGCCCTGTGGATGAAGATTTAGTTGTCAGCTTAGTGATATATCATGAATTCACAACAAAATCAGTTATGTTTGTAACACACCCAAAGGTTTCCATCACATCTTCACTTTCTCTATCCTGAATCTGCGTCAGTGGCAAATAAACAGCCATCTTCCTGAACAACCTAATCCATTTGGGGAAAATTCATAAAGTTTTGAATCGCTCTTAGTCTGACCCCTACCCTGAGGCCATTTTGCCATTGGAGTCCCGACTGGGAGTGGAATCCAATGGCAACTAAGCCATCAGGATCATTGGGGTACTCAAACCCCTCTACCACGCTAAGGTGGCGATTCTCCAGAGGGGAGCGAGTCCCATCAAAAGTAATTTGATGGGACCCCCCATCCTGAGCAAGCACAGTGCTTGAGTGGGGAGGAAATCTCCCTTTAAAAAGGAAGAAACCTCCAGCAGAACCAGACTCAGGATGAGCAGCCATCTGCCTTGGCTGGCGAAGAACAAGAGGACAGGAAAGAGACACAAACACAAAGCTGGAACCAAATGGGCTGAGAAAACACAAACCACAAAGTTAGTTGCAATATTGATAAGAGGTAAAATCCTCAAAACACAGGGAAAACATCCATCCATCCAGCCATCCATCCATCCATCCATCCAGCCAGACAACCAGCCAGCCAGACAGACAGACAGCCAGCCAGCCAGACAACCAGCCAGACAGACAGCCAGCCAGACAGACAACCAGCTAGCCAGACAGACAGCCAGCCAGACAGCCATCCAGCCAGACAGACAACCAGCCAGCCAGCCAGCCAGCCAGCCAGACAACCAGCCATCCATCCATCCAGCCAGCCAGCCAGCCATCCAGCCAGCCATCCAGCCAACCAGCCATCCAGCCAGCCAGCCAGCCAGCCAGCCATCCATCCAGCCAGCCAGACAACCAGCCATCCATCCATCCATCCAGCCAGCCAGCCATCCAGCCAGCCATCCAGCCAACCAGCCATCCAGCCAGCCAGACAGCCAGCCAGCCATCCATCCAGCCAGCCAGACAACCAGCCATCCATCCATCCAGCCAGCCAGCCAGCCATCCAGCCAGCCAACCAGCCATCCAGCCAGCCAGCCAGCCAGCCAGCCAGCCAGCCAGCCAGCCAACCATCCAGCCAGCCAGCCAACCAGCCAGCCAGCCAGCCAACCAGCCAGCCAGCCAGACAGATAGCCAGCCAGCCAGACAGACAGACAGATAGCCAGCCAGACAGCCAGCCAGCCATCCATCCAGCTAGCCAGACAGCCAGCCAGACAGACAACCAGCCAGCCAGCCAGACAGACAGATAGCCAGCCAGCCATCCATCCAGCTAGCCAGACAGCCAGCCAGACAGACAACCAGCCAGCCAGCCAGACAGACAGATAGCCAGCCAGCCAGACAGCCAGACAGACAGCCATCCAGACAGTCAGCCAGCCAGACAGCCAGCCAGCCAGACAGACAACCAGCCAGCCAGCCAGACAGACATATAGCCAGCCAGCCAGACAGACAGCCATCCAGACAGTCAGCCAGCCAGACAGCCAGACAGCCAGACAGACAGCCATCCAGACAGTCAGCCAGCCAGACAGCCAGCCAGCCAGACAGCCAGCCAGCCAGCCAGCCAGCCAGACAGCCAGCCAGCCAGCCATCCATCCAGACAGACAGACAGCCAGCCAGACAGACAGACAGACAGATAGCCAGCCAGCCAGACAGCCAGCCAGACAGCCAGCCATCCAGACAGTCAGCCAGCCAGACAGCCAGCCAGCCAGACAGACAGCCATCCAGCCAGCCAGCCAGCCAGCCAGCCAGCCAGACAGCCAGTTCCTCCCAACCACGTGAGCGTTGAAGTCCCCCAGCAGAACAAGGGAGTCCCCAGAAGGGCCACTCTCCAGTACCCCCTCTAAGGACTCCAAGAAGGGTGGCTAATCTGAACTATTGTTCGGCCCGTAAACACAAACAACAGTCAGAACCCGTCCCCCCACCCGAAGGCGGAGGGAGGCTACCCTCTCGTTCACTGGGGTAAACCCAACGTACAGGCGCCAAGATAGGGGGCAACAAGTATGCCCACTCCTGCCCGGCGCCTCTCACCGTGGGCAACTCCAGAGTAGAATGTCCAGCCCCTCTCAGGGAGACTGGTTCCAGAACCAGAGCCATGCGTCAAGGTGAGACCGACTATTCCTAGCTGGAACCTCTCACCCTCACACACCAGCTCCGGCTCCTTCCCCACCAGAGAGGTGACATACCACATTCTGATGTTTCCGGTCTGATTCACCTCCACATTCACCTACCTCGGTCTGTACTTGCTACCCTTTATTTACCGTCTTCTGGTGCAAACTTTCCATGAACCCGGAAGTCATAGACACAAGTATGCTTCACATGGCCCCAGTTGCTACTGATGTCTAACTTTATGTAGCGGAAAGCTGCTCTTCTGTGGCTCTGTAATGACAAAATCATATGTTAGCTGAATATCAAATCGGTAAAGCTAAATAGGAAGTTTAATTACATGCATTCACTGTTTAGATATTGCAAAGGCCAGCAAGATTTCTAATATTTCTTGAATATTTTCCATCTTCCCATTTAACAACCACAAATGTCAATGAATTTGATATTTTATGTGATAGACCAACAGAACATAACACATAATAGTGAAGCGGATGCTGATGATGTGAGGGTGGTCTTCATTAGCAGATGGACAGAGCTATAAATACAGACCAGTCCTTGAAGGCAACCTGCAGAAGACTTAAAAACTGGGTGGACAGTAGGACAACAACCCTAAACATACAGTCAGCAATACAATAGGAAGGTTTAGATGAAGCATCTTATATGATAGGTGTAGTCAAAGTCCAGACATAAATCCAAAACAGAATCTGGCAAGACTGAAAAAATTTAATTCTTAGATGCTCTGCATCCAGTTTGACCGAGATCAGCCTACTTTGTTTTCATGTAGAATTTTTTATCCGATTCACAAATATGAGCTACTTTCTGTTAGCATGTTTCTGTTTTCATGTCCCAATAGAATACAATAATGTCTGTATTTTAAACATTGAAGCACTGAAAAGTTCAATAGCTATAAATATGTTGCAAAATGATTAAGCAAAGTAGCTAAACAAGTAATTGGGATAAACGTACCGGTAGTTCAAAGGTCTGAAGCGGCTCTCCATTCTCATCGTACAGAAAGGTTCCCAGGTGAGTCCACTCCTGTTCGGGATCCCTCATTCCCTGCAAAACAAAATTAGACATTATAAATGTCTTTATAAATATCTCTGAAAGTTAGACTGAGTGTTGCTGTTTAATATTCAGATACTTGTGGCTTACATAGACAGAAAACTCCTTGGGAGCACTCCAGGACTTGCCAGTCGGGGACAACATTTTAGGCAGGTGACCCAAGGTTACATGACTGACAACAACTCTGTGGGACAGGGCGATGGATAAATGTCCCTGGGACCCTTCAAATGCCCAGCACTCTCCTGGTTGTAGGCGAGTCCTCCCCTGAAGAGAAGAAGAGTTCAAAGTTTCAGTGGGATGTTAAAATAATAAACAAAAAGCCTTCTAAATATTGCATCATATAGAAATACCATTCTGCTTCATATTCATGTTACATTATGATCATAGTTCATGTCATACCTGGAGAACAACGTCTGGTGTGACTGACGGCATTTGTAACGCAATTCCAAACCAATTTAGGGTCTGTCTTTGTTTGGGATGTACAGCTGATGGCATATAGGATAACACCTTTGCTCCTGTTTTCAAACACACACAGAAAGTGAATTAAAATCATCTAAGCCTGAAACATTCAGTCAGATTTATGATAGTAATGACTTACCTTGTGATTTCAAAGCAAAGTTGGCCATCGTATCTGCCAACGGAAAAAGGTAGCCAACCTTGTTCTGAAGTACACCCATCCCCTCCTTCGCTTTCTGAATTTGTCTGTCCTCATCTTCACATTCTGGGCCCGAAACCTAAACACAATTGAAGTTAGATGTTTGGTCATATCACTGCAGAGGACATTCATATAAGGGTTTTGATTAACAGAAAGCTTACTGCGTTTATGATGGAGGGCGAAGAAACCGCAGGTTCCATCGTCAAAGGAGCAATAATGGTGGTAAATCCTGACAAATATGGAGAAATGAGAAGAAGGTGACAGGATTAGTGACACTGCTTTCAGACTAAAAACTCTCTACAAAACTTAGAAATATTGGTGCTTGGCTATTTGTAGAAGAAAATCATTTACCGTAAAACAAGGCGAGGAATATGACGCTGACAAAACAATGTTTCAGCGTGTACATCAACAGGCCCCTGTTGATGCTGCTGCTGTTGGTGTTGTTTGTTGATGAGGTCTTTCTTCTTTCTGTGTGGGAATACCGACGGTATGTCCACTTCCTGTTCAGCCAAGGCAGAACAAACACAAATATGTAAACAGATACATAAATCCTAACATTATTGAGTTAAATTTGCAGGGTTTTTTTTTGTAAAAGTATTTACTTCCCTTGAACTTTTTCATATCTTGATTTTAATTACCCATTACTTACCCAGGAAGTCACCACTGAGAATAAGAATCTATTATTCCAGGGAGACTTGGGTTATTATTCAACATAATCACATTGCAAACACAAACTTTGTAAAAAATTTTGAACAGCCATACTTAGTTCCACATCTCTTTTGATCTGAGTTTGCAATTTTAATTTATGTGCGGTATTGTTTTCCTATGCTGTAAATTAACCATTCCTGCATAGCCTCGTTTTTATTTTTCCCATCATATATTTTTAAGTTAGTTTGGATTTGCTTTCAAACTAAGGTCCTTCAGGTCCTTTTCTCTGTAATTTACTGCTTGCTGTAAAGTGCATATAAAAAATACTCACTCCCCCTGACTGTTTTATCATTTTACAGCTTTTTCATCAAAATTGGGCATTTTTGTCATAAAAAATATACTAAAGATCTTATAATGTCAATGTGAAAACTAACCTATTTAAAAATAATAATCAAAAAATATTTGACCTAAAATAAATGGCTGCATAAATATTCACGCCCTTTAAAAGTGACTGACCTAATTCAAAGAAGGTCCAGCCAACATTAAAGTTTTTTTTTGTAATTTTTTTTTTTTTGTCACACAAGCCAAATTTTGTAATATATTATTTATTTCAACATTCAAGGGGATAAATACTTTTTATAGACACTGATCACTTGAATTTCTCTACTGTGTCTATTCCTAACTCTGATTCGTAACTAAACGACATCGGAAGGCAGTTGTGATGTCAGAATGGAACATACATCACAATCATAATTTAGAGGCATCAGAATTTGAGGGCTGAAAAATATACTGCTACAGAAATTTGTTTGGCAAAAAAATACAAATTTCTTTCTTTTTTGCTAAATTGCTAAACAGTACACAGATGTTTGTGGTTGTTACATGAAAAGAAGTAAAAAGTTCAAAGGGGAAGAAATATTTTTGCCATGTCTTGAATTTAATACTTCTGTTGATTTAGTTTACCTGATCCTGGTCTCTTTATATGAGATTGTTGGTTTTCCGTCAGATCCATAATATCCATTTACCATCAGTCGATCACTTCTTCTCAGAATTTCTAAACCAAAACAGAGGCATGGAGAGTTGGTCAGTAACTTTAACACAAAGCATATCAAACATATGACAAAATTGCAAGACTTTTAATTAGTTTCACCGTCCTAAAACCATTCATAAAATTTAAAACTGTCATTTATTTAACTTTACTCTCATGCAAATCAAAGCATTACTTCTGGAAATTATCAGTCTTCAAATGAAATAACTTTAAACAGCTTTGAAATTTTTCCAGATTTGATTCCTCTCACCATTGTGAGAGGAATCAAAAAAAAAAAAAAAAAAAACTATATATATATATATATATATATATATATATATATATATATATATATATATATATATATATATATATATATATATATATATATATATATATATATGTAATATTTTCCACCTTTGCGTACAACTGAAAACAAATAAATTGTTGCATCTTGAATTTAACTTTAAACAGCTTTTAAATCTACAGCTGGAGATCATTTTTCAAGATTTGGACCTTCTAACTGTTTTGGTAGTTTCAAACAAATTGTCAAATATACAACACTAAAAACAATTTTTTAATATTTTTGCATAAAATAGAAAACAAACTATTCAATTTTAAATTGTAAAAACTTATTTCTCATTTATAGAGCCAAACCAGTCTCAGTGTTATTTCTGACAGTTATCACAGTCAGTGATCTTGACATTTTCACATGAAATCATTTTGAACAAAAAAACTTTAAGTCAACTGTTGGAGCCAATTTTTCCAGATTTCTTCCTTCTCACTGTTATCAAACATGCAGAAAATCGAAAAATCAACAGTCCTGACATCTTGAATCTTTACATAAAAGAAGCAAAACTATTCCATTTCAAACTGAAAAAAAAATGTTTCGAACCAACAATCTTAATTAAAAAATCACTAATAATTCTGTCAAACCAATAATATCTTTCCAAAATTGTGATCTAGTTATCCTTGATAACTATGCCAAGAAAATACTTACGTTCCATCGTTGTATTTCTACTGTATTTCAGTTGAAATGAAGTAAAACTCTCTTGAACTCTTGGACGCGTCTCTTCTCCGATATCCGCAAGCACAAATGAGAAAATTCTGCCAAAAATTCCTCCTTTAATGACAAAAATCCAAGACCCTTGTGATGAATGCATGGGTCTTAAATCAAAGCTTCTTGGAAGTTCCATGGGTCTGATGTCATCATCAGCAAACACAATGGAATTTATGTGTTGATTTAACATAATGCAGCTTTAAATACTTAAAATGACTAAAATCATGCTTAGTTAGTAAGTTTATTAGTAAGCAGTAAATAAAACATGTTTATCATGTTTAATTATCTATGGTGATTTAAAAAAAAACATATTGTTACAGCAGATGACTCTCTTATTAACCTAAATATTTAGGTTAATAAATATGTATTAACTTAAATATTTTAGGTTAATAAAAGAGTCATATAAGTGGTTTTCTTTGGCTTGTTGTGTCTGTATTCTTTTACGTTTCTCAATTCCAGTTCTCAGGCTCTCAGACATTTGGGTATTAGTTGTATGTAGATAGACTATATCTAATTTCTAGGGCTTAAACTTGTTTCCATGTGGCAATTGGGGTTAGTTAATTGTCGCTAATTAAGGCCCTTGATTGTGGGAGGTGCCCCATGATTGCAGCCACCTGGTTGGTATTTAGGGAGCACTGATCCACTCTTTGGCAGGTTTTTTTTTCAGCCTCAACAGACGCCAAGGTCCAGACAGAGGACCCAGTCCAGAGAGTGGACACCAGGCCCAGAGGAGGGTTCCAGCCTCAAGGTAGACATCAGGTCCAAGAGGGAGAGATCCAGGCTCAGAGAAGATCCGGACCCAAAGGCAGAGCTGGAGCCGATGCCTGTTGACTTCTTGGGGTGATGCCCACTTCCCTAGACATCATATTTTTTAAATAAATGCCTCTAAAAGGCTTAAAATGCTGGTGGTTGTCGTGTCCTCCTTGTTTCTTGTTGCGGCCATCCGAGCCAGACCGTAACATTGAGGAATTTTAATAAAGGAGGTACTTGAATCAATCGAGGGATCGTTTCAGCCTCTATTCCTAGAGGTATGGTAACCTTTGAATTCCAGTTATATTTGAAGTCTCTGAAATGTATTGAATCATATGAATACCCTGGCTGAATTATTAATGGAATTGCCCATATGAATCCTCTTGTTGGAACTTAAGTTATTTTATTATTTATGTTTTCTTTATAAATATTACTTTGTATTTCCATTTCTAAATCTGCCTCTACTACGCCCTCTACAAAGGTACACTGTTGTAATTGCCTTACTTGTTTGTGCTTACTTTGTTTAAATACAGTTTAAAAAAAAGGTCTTCCAACGGAATTGTTTTTTAACAAAACTTTATTGTAGAAATCTTTATCTTGAATAACTAGCAGTCAACGATTATACTAAAAGAAAGAAAAAATGGCTTTCAGAATGACATGAAACCCATATGACACAGCAGGTGATTAATATTAGAAAATAAAATAATCATAAAGCGTAATAGACTGAACAGCTGATATTATTGTACAGGGTCTTAATCATTAAATGGATAAAGGTAAAAAAAAACCAAACAGGATAAACTACTAAAGAGCAGAGCAGCATTATTTGTCTCAATCATTTTCAGAGTTGAACAGAAGTGAGATTTCTTTTAGGTAGCATTGAAGATTGGGGGTAATTTTCAAAAATGTACATTTGTGTGTGTATATTTGGCCATAGTGATCAGGTTACTAATTATATATTCAAATTTTGTGTCCAAAATATAAATGCCAAATTTAATACTGTTCTAAGTTATACAATTTAACTTTTACTTTTGCTTTTAACTTTTGCTTTTGGGGGCAAAGGGAATTTTAAGTAGCTGCATTTAATTTTTTCACATACACTAAAAGAAATTCTTCAAGTATATTTCTTCTCAATGGGGAAGGAAAAGTCTTTTGGTTGATGATTGTTTTTAAAACTTTATTGTTGCAGTTTTTGTCTGTAAAAATGTTGTTCTGGATAAACAGTGGGTAAAGCTGTGGTACTGAGGCTGTATAAAATAACCTTGTTTTGTGTTAATCACAGACTGAGGGATAGCTTTAATTAGGCCCAAGCAGCTAAGCGCTGCGAAGGCCTGTTGTAATCGTATTGCTGGGTCCTTACTAAAACAAAGAAAGATCAGCATATCAGTCCAGTTCTAAGAATCCTGCACTGGCTGCCAGTTGCTCAAAGAATAGAATTTAACTCCATAATGGCTTATAAAGCTCTACATAATAAAAATCCAGACTATATTTCTGATCTTCTTCGGCCTTAAATGCCACTCAGACCTTTAAGATCATCAGAGTGAAACCTACTAATTATTCAGAGTCAGAACTAAACATGGTAAAGCAGCTTTTAGTTTTTATGCTCCAGCTCTCTGGAATAAGCTTCCTGTTCATTGTAAGTCTGCCCCTACCGGGAGATTATTTAAAACAAAGTTAAAAACCTTTTTATTTGAAGTTGCCTATTCCTAAATAATTGGGGCCTGACCACAGCAATGCATAGGGAGAGCAGTCGCTGCTTCCATGCATTGCATGGCAGGCACCTATTGTTCTACACCCAATAGAATGTCTCTTTATTTCTTCTACATTTATTATTCTTCCATCACCGTTAATGTGGCTCATACCGCTGCGTGCAAATCGTGCGGCTCGATGCCGAGAAGGGAGCTATTATTTTTATTGGGGATCGGAGTTACGATGGCGACGTAAAAAGCGAAAAACGAGCGAAATTTCCAACTGCCGAAACGCAGAGTGTAACTGACACCAACTGCCGCTTTTTTAGAGTGAGAAACGGAGTGGATTTTTGACCCCAAAGTAATTTTGAAATTGCTCTTGTGGGTGCAAAAATTGCTCTATTGGTATAAAAGTTGGTCATGACATTGATACGCATGCCTACTCCGGTAAAATGTTTTCGAAATTTCTCTAGGGCTGACGGTTTTCTGTCAAGGTGCTTCAGAGCAAAATCAAGTGACAGGGTACCTTCAGGCACTCCACCATTCATTTTCAGACTTTTCTGAAAAATTTCTGAGCTCAGCGCACACCATTTTTCTCTCATCACTGCAATTACTGTGAATGAGCTACAGATATGAATCGCAGTACTATCGGAGACAACAAATAGCCCTCTCATATGCTTCCAACTGTTTTTGGATCGGCCTTACGGATCCTGAGCGGGAAGCAGTTGTTCGGACTGCTTTTTTCATTAAAACTGACTGGGTCTCATAAAATTAGATGAAGTCTCTCTCACACACAGCAGATTCATCGCTATAGCAACAGAATACATAGAAAGGCACAGCTGCTGGTTTGGACTACAAAGACTGTAGTTCTAAACATGGCGGAACACTTTAATACAGAGGGCAGAGCAGAAGGTCAGAACTACAACATGGTGGAACACTCAATTATTACAGAGGAGGCCTCAGCTGGCAGTTAGAACAACTTGCTGTTTTGGGCATTATACAGGTGGATTAACCAAACCACTATTACACATTGGATTAGTGTGGTTATGAAAATGAAGTTTACTGAAAGTTTCAAAATAAAAAGCTGCATATTTCTCTCACGTCAGTGCACTGCCGTAGGCGGTGCATTAATATTAAGCTTTTTTTTATGTTATTTTTTTCTCAGGATAGTGAACTGCCTTGCATTTAAAGGCAGTTCATTTCTTTCTTAAAATAAGTATTTTAGCTGTTTTTTGACTCTGTTTTTTGACTTTTACATCATGCTTTCTTAAAATAAGCATTTTAGCTATTTTGTCCTCTCAGGTTGGTGGACAGCCTTGCAAAGCAAGGCCGTACATTTACATTAAACTTTCTTAAAATAAGCATTTTAGCAATTTTTTCCTCTCAGGTTAGTGGACAGCGTTGCGAAGCTATAAATGCTATTCTGTTGTATTTTTTAAAATTGTTGTTTTGCTAAGCTGACTGGTCAGCTGAAGGACATGGAAAATGTCAATCTCTAATTGGCTGACACGAATTCCCAAGCCGCTGAAGCTTCTGGAACTTTCTGGAACTCTGCTTCCGAGTCTGCTACGGTCAAGGTATAAGATGTGTTTGTGTCCTTCTCCATATAGTATTTTAATTTTTAATTTGCTTAGAATATTATTGTAACTGCTTACAGTTGTTAGATTTAATGTGTTCTTTGAGAAAGATGGTGAATTTTAAAAGTTTAACTGTTGTGGAATATTTCGTTGTGGCTCTGATAGCGTACTTGCTAGCTTGATGGAACAGGATTTTTCTGGATTAATACGGGAAGGTAAATGTTTTTATGCCCACAACACGCTAAAGAATAAAGTGCTGTGGTGTTTTTAATTATCATGTAATTTTGTTCGTATCTTTATAGGTGGTATATAGTCATATACCGGCATTGTGTGAGATATTTTTCCACCTGGGAAGGTTCCGTTTTTATTTTTGCTTGTGTTAGAAGCACAACACTGGGCAGGTCCATATGACTTCATACTAATTCGAGTTCACACGGATCCGATTTGAGCGTGAGGGGTGACAAACGTACCGGAACCGGCCCGCCGAACGATTTAGTCCGGCCCCGGGGCTAAATGCATTATCATTATTCATGAAAAAACATATACTTCGTTTAATTGAAAATCTGTAGTTCCTATACTATCCACGAGGGGCGCTGTGTTTTATTCAGAGCACACAACATGATGCATCACTGCAGCGGAACTAACAGCAGATGGCAGCACTGAGCTTCAGGTTCTGTAAACAAGTTCGATTCTATGCTTTACCAGCTTTTTATTTTGGCCCTGACAATCTCATATTTCTCGTGCATGCTAACATACATACATACATGTTATGTATGCAAGTTTTTCTATATGTATGCATTTTATGCATCAACAAATGTGCTTAATCAAATGTCTGTTTAAAACAGCTGACACTTAAGATTTCAAATGTGTGAAGCCAGATAATTTGTTCAAATTGCTTCCCAGATGTTGAAAATTGATTTTAAATATTTTCTTAATTTTTGTCTGTTGTATTTTGTGATGCAGGACAGTGTTTTTAAGTTCCAAAAACTGTGAATAAATGTTTTGCAACATTGTACAATCACTGAGATCAGTTCTTATGCATAATACATTTAAATAAATGCTTAACTGAGTAAAAGTATTGTTGAAATTGCAGATACCTTTCTTAAAAACTGAGATTATTCATAACATATTTTTGTAAAAGTGAAATTCGTTTAATATAAAAATCAACAAGTCCACTTTTATTTGTTCTATTTAATCTTGCAATGAGTTTACTTGTGTGGCCCCCTGCAGATCAGATTAAGCTATATGTGGCCCCTAAACCAAAATGAGTTTGACACCCCTGATCTAAATTGTAGCAACCTTGAAAATAGTTACTTTTTTGTTGTAGTTGATAATAGCTGTATGTTGATGGAATGACTTGTGTATTTTTAGTCAAGGACACCCTCGCCTGCCTCATGGACTTGGATCTCTCCCAATCTGAGGAGAAGATGGAGTTATTTTTCCTTATATGCCCCAGGTGGTGCAATCTGACCAGATAAGTACATAACAAATTAAGTCTAATTTATTTGGTAAATTTGTTTATTTTAACTTGAGATTGATGATGTTGTATATGTAGGTTTCATAGGAGGTATCCGGCAGATATATGTCCTTTTTTCTTGGGTGATGTTGGTATTTTTATCTGTTAATTATTCTGAAACCTTCATTTAAAAAAAGGTTAATTTTACTTTATTCATTCTGAAATCAAATGGATGTTTAAAAGTGTCATGTATATTAATTAGTTTTTTTTACTACAGAGTCTGTGATGTGTCACACCAGATTGGATGCCTAAGAAGAAGTTGGCCAAATCAAAGCTATGGAGAAGACCTATAGCTGTTGTTGTTTTTTAGTTTTAAATAGTTTTTCATGCATGTACATATTTAAAAGTTTCATTTATACTATAGAGATTGATATGTCACATTAGATGTCTAAAAACAGAAGTTAGTCAAATCAAGTAGCTTCAGAAGAGTCTTAAAGCATTTTTTTTATAGTTTCAAATATGTGTTCATATATGTATGAAAGTGTATAGTTTCATATTTAGAATATATTTAGAACAAGTGGATTATCATGGCAAAGCTATAATGTTTCGCTTGTGAAAGTAAATCTGTTGGGCCTCACCTTGACACTCAGACAACAACCCTGAGTGCCACACGGCTGGACAGGACACGTATAAAAAAAAAAAAAAAAAAAAAAAAAAAAATATATATATATATATATATATATATATATATATATATATATATATATATTCTGTGCAGAATATGGACTGGAAGCCCCGAGGTCAAAGTGGGGGACACCCCCAAAGGTGGTGGAGAATGACCGAGCTAAGATCCTGTGGGACTTCCAGATCCAGACAGACAAGATGGTAATGGCGAACCAAGCGGACATTATGGTGGTGGACAAAGAACAGAGGAAAGCCGTTGTGGTGGATGTAGCAATACCAAGTGACCACAACATCAGGAAAAAGGAGCATGAGAAACTGGAGAAATACCAGGGCCTAAGAGAGGAACTGGAGAAGGCCTGGAAGGTGAAGACCACAGTGGCGCCTGTGGTCATCGGGGCCCTCGGGGCAGTCACCCCCAAACTGGAGCAGTGGCTACAACAGATCCCAGGAACAACATCAGACATCTCTGTCCAGAAATGTGCAGTTCTAGGCACAGCCAAGATACTGCGCAGAACCCTCAAGCTCCCAGGCCTCTGGTAGAGGACCCGAGCTCAGAGGATGAAAGAGACCACCCGCGGAGGGTGAGAAGGGAATTTTTATTTATTTATTATATATATATATATATATATATATATATATATATATATATATATAAGCAAGCAAGCAAATGGCAACCTCAATGAGGTCACAAGGAAAGGAGCCACAGCCAAATACCTCCAACGAATAAAGCAAGTCCTGAGAAGCCAGCTCAATGGCAAGAA
The DNA here is from genome assembly GCF_051168715.1 of Poecilia mexicana. NCBI lineage: Eukaryota > Metazoa > Chordata > Actinopteri > Cyprinodontiformes > Poeciliidae > Poecilia > Poecilia mexicana. The sequence continues at coordinate 12,494,032 of NW_028263370.1, read as the reverse complement.
CAAGATCCGTGCAATAAACAGCTATGCCTTGCCAGTAATCAGATACCCTGCCGGAATAATTAGCTGGCCAATGGAAGAGATGAAGGCCACGGATGTTAAGACTCGGAAGCTACTAACCATGCATGGAGGGTTCCACCCCAAATCCAGCACCCTGAGACTGTACACGAGCCATAAGGAAGGAGGCAGAGGACTAGTGAGTGTGAGAGCCACTGTCCACACAGTAAAAACTGCTGGGTTAAAAATAACCCAATACGTAACCCAGCGCTGGGTCAAATATGGACTGACCCAACGCTGGGTTGTTTTAACTCAACTGGGTTGGGTTGAGGGTTTGACCCAGCACATTGGGTCATAGCTGCAACCTAAAGCTTGGGTTAAATTGACCACTGCTCAAAGTTAAAATGACTCAATATTGGGTTGAAATTTATTACCCATTAAAAGGGTCATTTTACCACCATATTTTTATTTTTAAATTTTTTTTTCCTTTTCTATTTTAAAATTCACTATAAAAATTAAACTAAAAACATTCAGATTAGCTCAAAAGAACTTTTATTTGCAAATGTTATACATTCCAACATGCATGAAATTTTTAATACAGACATGTAAAAGTTACATATAAACAATTGATTAAATCTGCACCCTTTTTTTAACTTTATTGGTGTACACAAAGAAATATTTTCATCAAAAGAGTTTGAAGGAAATGTAAAAAAAAATAGCAACATAGTAACAAAGAAGGTTTTTCAATCAGAACATTTAAAACTTATTTAAGGGTTATTGAAGAATTGCTTTTATTCTTCCATGGCCTCCAACTGGGCCCTCATTAATTTTATCGGGGGTGACTTGTTTCCTGGGATTTCATATATCACAGTTTGGAGAAAATCCCAAATCTGGATACACGACTTCGGATAACTCATATCAAAAACGAAGAACGATTTGAAACAGCCGTCAACAGCCCCCAAAAGAGATGGATATTCCAAAGCAGTTCCATTTATGACGACAAATGCTTGGGAACAACAATACCTGTCCCCAAGCATGAGAACACGTGGATGCTCTGTTGCTGTACTTCCAAGATATTCCACCATATTTGTCCCAATCTGGTGTGTGGAAAAAGCAGAAAGGAAGCCATTAGTCATTTAAAAGGTAAGGAGGAACATTCCCCACTAATAATTTTTGACTAATTCTTATATGATTTTTGTTTGATACATTATCAAAAGACCCTTGCGTTTGAAGTTTATATATACTATATAAAAAGACATATTTTTGGTCAACGCTGTCTTGTGTTATATGACATTAAAATTCTCATTTCACGTCAATTAGGACATGGTAAATTCCAGATTAATGACAGGGAGAACAGTAAGGGGAAAAAAAAGCATATTTGTTTTAAACTTCTGGTTTCAACTACATTTAAACAGCAAAGAACTCGTTCTGACATGAAGATAGACTTACTGGCTGGACATCAATGAAGGCTTGCTGGACTTCAAGGTTGCTGGGTCTGAACACCTTTCGCCCAACTCTGTAGGGAACAGCAGGGAGGAGTTTTGGCAGCAGCTGGAGTGCCACGTCACCTTGTTTGTCAAAGAAAAACTCAGATTAAAATGCTACACAATCAAAAAAGAGCCACAGGAGAAAAAATTAGTTCAGAAAATGTTCCTTTTGAGCTTCAATACCTTGTGGAAGCAACTCAATCTCAGGCAGAAGAGCGCTCTCCTCCTCCTTCCCCATGCGAATGACCTTTGATGAGAACAAGGTGTTCCAGTTCTCTGTCAGTTTTCCACAAGACTGTGGATATAAAACGGCAAAGTCCTGCAAAATCTAACAATCAGAAAAGACAAAAATACAAATCAAATGTAAAAGTGAAATGAACTATTACATTCAACCTTTCATGGGTGCTACAAATTTATGTTCTGGGTAGTTTGACATTTTGAGTTTGATTGTAATTGTACATTAACACATGATATTGCAGTTTATTGTTTAACATTTAACTGATCTCAATATGAGGTATAACCTCACCATCCCTGGTGTGTCCAACAAACGTGGGAACTCTGCAAAAATCTGCTGCATTGGGATTGTCCCACTTGAGCGGATCCATCCTGCGCGATATACTGCAGTTTCCCGCATGTATTGGACAACCTGGTCTGTGGGCCAAAAGTTATTTTTCAGCCATTCTGTTATCTGGATGGCACGCTCAGCACTGATGGTTGGTTCTGTGGGGAAAAAAGTATTACAGAAATTAAAAGAAAAAAAATGTGAGGTAATTCACAGCAATGATACGAGCTTAGATTGCTGCTCAAAACAATAGGGGCTTGGAAAAAGTCCATGTGCTAGTACCAGGCAAACTTAATCTTTTCGGTGGAGCTTCTGGGGCTGAAAGCATCTTCTTCCTTGGTTGATGCCTTTTCCTTACATTACGGAGACGCTCCTCCAGAAAGCCAGTTGCTGGCCTGTGTTGTCTTCCGGGGGTAAACCAGGCGTCCTGAACATTTTTAACAAAAGAAATATAAAAGTTAAATGTTAGCCTTTCTGTTTTAATGTCCAAATTTTTATTAAACCTACAACTCAAAGCTCAAACACCATAGTTACAATGATATTTAATGCTAACCATTGTGCAAGTTGTTGAAGTACTTGTGTGCTAGTTCTCTGAAGTGTGAAAACTTACATATTCTGTGCCATGGCTGTCTCTTAAACATGGAAACTGGTCCACAATCGAAGATGCCAGAATTGCTTTAGTGTCTGAAGATGGGCTGGAAACAAAAAAAATTACATTCAGTAAGACAGGCAAGTAAAATATTTTATTTTAATTAGTTATTGTAAGATGAAAACATAGAGCAGAAACCTTAAAACACAAACAATTTCCAAAAAATCCAGTTTTTATTAGCCCAACACATACTTTAAGACTTCTTACTGGAGAAATTTTACTTAGGTGAGCACTGCACAATGCCGTTAATGTTCTCACCAAGAGCAAAATGTCACAAAAACAACCTAATTGATCTAGTTTTGGAAGAAATACTCACTTTTCTCCATATTGATCCATCAGGTGTGACACAAGTGTTCTGACCATGCACCGTCTTTCACGAATGGATATATGCTGATTTCCATCAAGACTGATAACCACAGGTCTACCTTCAGGGGAGGCACTGAGGATCTCACGGATGTTCTACAGATAAATAGTTAATGTGAAAAATAAAATAGCTGTTATTTAGCTGCAGTTTAATATTCTTAGAAATTTAAGAAACGATGAGATGTGTCATTTTTAACTTTAATTAGTAAGAATGGATGTCAATATGTTAGGTAGGAAAGGTTGATTGTGCAGCTTAACTTACAAATGCTGCTCTTCCAACAGAAGAAACTCCACTCTCTAATTCAGCATGTGGTGTAGGATCAGCATCTTCAGTTGTTTTAGGGCTAGATGTCTTTAAAATACAAATATAAGAAATATTAACCCCCAGAGTAAATTTAAAGTTTGAAACTGCAAAATGATAGAAATTATGTTAATTATATATAAACATTGTATAAAAAAGTATTCACACAATCAAGACAGACAATGTTAATGATAGTCATTTAAAGTTGATGAACCCATAGTTACACTCACCATTGTAATGTCAATGATGATAATCCTCTCCACAATAACTTTTTTTTTATATAATTTAGTTAATAAATGAGTTCCCACTTTGAAAAATGTAGCTATTGGTCATAGGTCAAGACAAATGCAAAAGTATGTAGAAAACTATATACACAACATGTCAGTCTTTAAAAAAGCCTATATCTCATAGAAATGCAAAACTCATTGCTGTTTTCTTTTCTGACTTTCACAGCATGTAGGGGGTGATGATCATCAATGGATTCAATGTCCAGTGCCCCAAATTCTGAAGTGGGACACACAGTGAAGGAAAAGAAATGCCTTTGAAACCCAGTTGTTTCCCAGTTGTTCACAATAAATTTGATACTTGAGTTTATTGTCAAAATTCTCCTTATGATTCCAAACTGGGGTTCCCCATCTTCAGAGTGAGACAATAACATTGTCATTCCTGGCCTGTATTTTGTACCTTTGTACTTTATCCAAGATGGCACAAACACTTCTGTTAAAACAGCAAATTCCTCCAATCCATTTGTCACCTTTTCAAAATCATCTACAGCACCAAGAATTTTAGTGCTTCCAGGCCCAACTTCAAGATCATGAGAGAACATCTGACCAGACAGAAGAGTGTAGCACATCATCATTTGATGTCTGTAGGCCTGGGTTTTACATATATTACGAAAGCTGCAGTTCACATGACTAACTCGTTTGAAAAATCGATGTTTCGCCTCAAAGCGCATGGACCAGAAGTGAACGACAGGCCCTAATTTTCTTATGGCTTCAGGATAATGTAACATGAAATGGTGTTTGGGTTTTAAGTGTTTACCAGGAAAGAGCTCCAAATAAAGACAGTGATGTTCCTGAATAAGATATTTCAAGAACATTACTGCTTCCTGTGTTAACGAAGGAGAAAAAAATCAACTCCATACAGCTAAGCAATGAAAGGTGTAACTCCCAAAACTGGTTTCCCTCTGGAACCAAATCCCCAATCATGAGAGGTAGGAGTCTGAGTAGGCACCATGTCTGTGATGCTGTTTGCCTAAATGCAGAATCAGGATTTTTGAGATCATGGAGTTTGAAAGCAGATGGCTTGTTGTGACTATCACAGAACCCATAGTCAAAGCTGGTCAGTCTATAGTTCAGCTGGTCAATAGTGAGAACTTTTTGCTCAATCAGTGCATTTAACACAAGCTTAACTTCATAACCTCCAACTCCTTCAAGAATGTCGTGCATAATATCAGGAGCAACATTGTTGGTGACATGATAGAATAATAACTTATTAAGAAAACTCTCTCTTTTAATACCAGTTTGAAACTGGTTGTGTAGAAGACAGTCCGAATTGTAATTAGCTTTGTCACGCAATGCTGAAGGGTCTTCAATTGTCTGTACCTTCAGAACATCTCTGTGTATGCGACACCACCTACACACACTATTTCCAACAAAACTTTCTGTGTAGCCCAGTATGCTGTTTAGTCCAAGGTTGTCCCCACAGACCTGTGCCACTCCAGCCTTGACCGTCCCTTTGAAATATGGAGTTTCTACATCAAAGCCATTCATTTCCAGATCTTTAATTTCATGAACAATTGGCTCTAATACAGCATTTAGTCCATAGGTTTTTACATCATCAGTTTTGTACACTGCCAACAAAAAGTGAGATTTTAAACTAGAAAGAAACTCTTGTGGCAAGCACTTCATGGTATAGTATATAAACCCTAATTTGTGGACTGATGTTTTTGATCCAAGTGGATTAACCATCTCGCAGTCATCATTGTAAAGTGCTAATGGAATAGACACATCTTCAGAAAAAAGAAGATTGGTTGCAAACAATGCTCCATCTTTAAAATCCTCAAGGCCTGTCTTTTTCATTTTTTGCCACTCAAGAATTTTCTTAATTGTTCCAGGACTTTCAAGAATGACTTTTAACATAGATTTGAGAGGAACATACTGAAAGGTGTCTCGTACTGCTACTTGTTTCACTCTCCCTGTCTCTCCATCAATTTCCTGCATATATGAAAAGCCAGGAAAAGGAATTGCTTCAGGTTGTATGAAGTACCCTGACTGGGTGAAATGCTTCATTTGTCTGTATTCTGATTCAAATCCTCGAAATGGTTCAGAAGCTGAAGTAAACTCCTCTAAAAGTTTCTCAGCTTTTGGAGTTTCAGACTGTCCAGTCTCTTTTAAGAATGCAGCAGTTTTTCTCTTTAGGTTGCCAACTAGATCACTGATCAGACAAGATGTGTTTTCAACAACATCTCTGATTCCACTTAAGGTCTGTGAGGATTTGGCCTTCAATCTAGCTAAGAAGAGTGCAACTCTGTCTTTTATGCTCACATCCTCCAAATCATCCCAGTGTTCCAATGTTGCCTCATCACTTTCTAAATTGCATATGGTGCTCAAATGAGGACTTGTTGCTCTTTCACAATGTCCAACATAACTAGTTTCTCTTATTTCTGTGTCAAACTCAATAGCATGCCCTAATAGATGTCGCCTAAATGATCTCATATGATTAAATGTACGTTTGCATCCACTTTGAGCACACTGGAAATATCTTGAAGTTGAATATGTATTATGAATTACTCTTAGATGAGAAAAAAATTCCTTATGTTATGTCCTAAAGACATCCCACATTTAAAACACACATATCCCATTTTGTCTTGTCCTATGACTCAAAGCATACCTCGAGAAATTTTGCAAAATGACGTTGAAATTTCAGACGAGGACCAAGGTGAGGAATCAGGGATGTCAGGCAGTTAGCATCCAAAAGAAAGAAGCTTTCTTCATCAATGTTTTCAGCTGAAATATATTAGAAATTACATATTAATATTTTCAATCCAAAGAATTCCTGCCAATGCATGCTTTTAAGTACACACACACGCACGCGCGCGCGCACACACGTATACACTTAACCTACCTTCAAAAGCAGGGATTAGGTCAGAAAGTTTCCATTCAGTCAGCTTCTGTTTTACAAACTCATCCATCTTTCAAATCTTACAGGGAAAAAAGTGATACAATTTGAGTCATTTTTTTCCTATGTGGAAAATAATCTGTACAATGTGTGCAAAAATATTTTATTTAGGACAATCACCAAATATTTCACAGCAAAAATAAGAAAAAATAATAGGACACTGACTATATGTTTAGCAGCTAATAACCCTGAACAAATGTAAAACATCACTTTTTGGGACACCGGGAGAGATCACACTGTTCAGTCTTGTTTTCACCAGCTCTCCCCTCAGCGCAACCTGATACCTGACAACATGAAGCAGATCTGTGTAAACCCTAAAGTTAATCCAGCTGTTTTCACTAATAACTGTATGTTTTTAATTCCACCTTGGTGGCTAATAATGGCCAGAATAACATACTTGCTCATTATCTAATTTCTGCGTCATGATGATGTTGCTGATTACATGAAATCATATGGTAATGACAGCGTACTTGTCTGACAGATACAGTATAGCCGTCAGTTTGTGTTAAGCATATGCCATCACAGAGTGTGCTGATCTGACAGAACACCGGTGGGGACGACTCCAAACATGTTGGAGCACTTTTAAATTAAGAGATATTTCAATAAATCGAGCAGATATTTTATTGTTACATAGTTAAATCTTCACTAGAAATCTGTAAAAGTTATTTTTATTTGACAGAAAGCATAATATCCAACTTTAGCTTCCCCTCCTCTGCCATTGCTGGTGCATACTTTTTTTTTCTTCTCCACTGCCTCAATCGGTTTCACCCAGGTTAACCGTATAATAGCATAGCATAGTGTGTTCAGTAAGAAATAAAAGGCTTAATGAAAATGGCATTTAACAGTTATATTACTGATATATTACTATGAATACCTGTATACTCTGTACTGATCGCTTCGGACACCGCTACTGCAAGCCTCCAGTCCCTCCTTGTCGCTATAGATCCGTTAATTAGCATTCTAGCTTAGCTACCACCTTTTGCGCGCGCTAGTGAACGAAGCCAGCGAAAACCAGGGGGCAAAGCGCTATCTCTCCCTCCCACACCCTCACCCTTTTTTTTTAAACCAAATTGGATAAATTATCTTTGAATTAAATTAATTATTTCAAAAACATTACCCTATCAACTAGGGCTGAAACGATTCCTCGAATGATTCGAGTACCTCGATTACTAAAATTCCTCGAGGAAAATTTACCTGCCTCGAAGCTTCCTTAATTTATGTTTTATTAGTTAGCGCACCGTGTTCCGGCCGGGACTTCATTTGCGTTGCGCGGAGCTCTCACTTCCGCCTCTGAGTTGTTGACAAAAGCTAAGTCTCAGCGGCATAAAGTCCAATCTTCAAGATTGGCCCGTGGGGATTTTATTGATTGATGATAATGCCCGACTTTTTATCGTTTTTGGGGAACCAATAAGCATCCTTAAAATGACTGGGGGAATGCCTGGAGTACGGCAGCATTTCTCCTCCGGGGCTGCTGGTTGAAAGCGAACGGCGGGAAGAGCGCTGAGGTGAGCGGATAGACTGAACAGGGCGGGCGGCTGAGTAGCTGATGCTTACCGTGTAAATGTAGCTTTACCGACGAACCGCACAATAAATTTCATATCCCGGTCTGAAGAAACGGGTGGCGGAGCGCATCGTACATGGCTGGTAGATGAGTTTCTGAGTGTGACCAGTGAAGGTGTCGTAAATATCCCGTATTGCTTCCCCCGTGTTCGTCCCCCGGTCTAACGGTTCGTCAGTCCGCTGGTCTATTTCCTCCCCTCCACCCCATGTTCGTTCATTCGCCCTCTCCTCCCACTCCAGGCGGCATTTCCCGTATTTTCAAACCCAAAGCGTGACAGGTTAGGTGGCAAGGTGAGTTTAATTAATCTATTAAACTCACTGAAGATGAATACATAAACTAAAAGCTGGATTGTAGACATTTTTTATAAGCATATTTGTGAGCCTGCCTCTTTGTTATTAAATTCAATATAATTTCAGATTTTTCTATAACTTTTCTTCTGGTTAACTTAGAAAGTGAGCTATTATTGTTACAGGTTAGTTTTCTAAACTACAAAAAAGCAACTGTTAGGGATGCTCAAATATGAAAAATTGGACTGATATTGATATCTGATAGTAACACCGGTATTATGCCAGATTTACCAATATTTCATTTTATAATTTTTTTATCCGATTACTCGATTAATCGTAAGAATAATCGATAGATTACTCGATTACTAAAATATTCGTTTACAACAGCCCTACTATCAACGAAGATGATAGGTTAAATCAAATAATTAAATTAAAGTTACATAAATTTAATTTAAAAGATCTGTAGTATATAAATACAATAACCCTATTAACTTTAAAAATATTATACCATGATATTGTAACTTACCATGTTTTATTTGAATTGAGAAGTCCAGTGTTGTCTGATCAGGTCACAGTCCAGTTGAAAATGGAGGTTTGTGAAGAGGGCAATGGATTTTTATATGAACTGTATTTGACCCAACCAATTGGGTAAAGTGTTGAGTCAACCGAACCTGAAACCTAACAGAATCAGTTAAGTGGAGTTCATTAAAACAAAAAAAAATGTCAACCCAACCGCTGGGTCACTACTTTTGAACCAATATTGGGTCAAAGTAACCCAACATATGACCCAGCATCTCTTACCCAGAAGTTGGGTTATGAAAATAACCCAGCATTTTTTACTGTGATGAAACATCCAAGATCCATAAATACATCAGGGAAAAAGCCTCAACGGACGATGTGCTCAGCGAATGTCTCAGGCAATGGGGAACAGAGGACGAGGTGCTGGAGGAACCATCATGGGAGGACAAGCCCGTACATGGGATGTACCACCGACAAATAAGTGAAGTGGCTGATATCAGGAAATCCTACCAATGGCTGGAGAAAGCTGGACTCAAGGACAGCACGGAGGCCCTCATCCTGGCCGTCCAGGAACAGGCCCTAAACACCAGAGCAATAGAAGCTCAGATCTACCACACCAGACAAGACCCAAGGTGTAGGTTGTGCAAGGAGGCCTCTGAGACAGTCCAGCACATAACAGCAGGGTGCAAGATGCTGGCAGGGAAAGCGTACATGGAACGACATAACCAAGTGGTGGGCATAGTGTACAGGAACATCTGTGCAGAATGTGGACTGGAAGCCCCGAGGTCAAAATGGGGGACACCCCCAAAGGTGGTGGAGAATGACCGAGCTAAGATCCTGTGGGACTTCCAGATCCAGACAGACAAGATGGTAATGGCAAACCAACCGGACATTGTGGTGGTGGATGTAGCAATACCAAGTGACCACAACATCAGGAAAAAGGAGCATGAGAAACTGGAGAAATACCAGGGCCTCAGAGAGGAACTGGAGAAGGCCTGGAAGGTGAAGACCACAGTGGTGCCTGTGGTCATCGGGGCCCTCGGGGCAGTCACCCCCAAACTGGAGCAGTGGCTCAAACAGATCCCAGGAACACCATCAGACATCTCAGTCCAGAAATGTGCAGTTCTAGGCACAGCCAAGATACTGCGCAGAACCCTCAAGTTCCCAGGCCTCTGGTAGAGGACCCGAGCTCAGAGGATGAAAGAGACCACCCACGGAGGGTGAGAGGGGAATTTTTTTTATTTTTATATATATATATATATATATATATATATATATATATATATATATATATATATATATATATATATATAGCAAAACATTTTATAGTATACGCATCAAATGTGTTGTATTCTTTAGATGTTGTAATTTATGTTCATTGTAAAGTTTACCTGTAAAAAGTTTGTAGAAATCTTTAACATAAGTTCAATATATATTTAAACTTTGATCTGTTGTTTGTGTGGGTTTTTTAATTTGTCACTATCATGAAGTACATTAACTTACCTTTATAAGTGACCACAGTCATGAATGTATGAATTAAATTTTTTAAAAAATATTTCCAGGCTAGTCCACATGCTTCTGACTCTCCACAGGTTATTGACTACATTGAAGCTTTCTTTAGCATTAAGGCTAATTTTTAGCATCGAAACGCTGGGTCCAAACCGACGGGCACACTTTGGCAGGCCCCTTAAAATTTCTGCAGGAATTTTCTAGTTTTTTATTCTGTTCTTTCACTGTATTTGCAATTCTAATGTTTACTTTGTCTATTTTTAATCTGCTTGATTTACTTTTTGTTGATGTATGTTGTTTTTAACTTTTACTTGTTTTTTGTACAAGCACTTTGAATTGTCTCCAGCTGATAGGTGCTATATAAATAAAGTTGCCTTGCCTTGAAGGGATCATCCTGCCCATTTCAGTTTCCAGAGGACACCCGGAACTGCTATCAGTTCCTCCTGCCCTCCTCCACGGGCTACCACGACCAGGACATTTCAGAGGTGATCAACTATATATATTCTCCTTTACGAAGCATGGCTAAGCTTGTAAAATTAGCAGAGAAGTTAAAAACATGTTGGAAATCTTTCATAGTTAAGTTGGACACCACATGGTGTTTTTGTAGTGTATCTCTAAAGCAATTGGATCACACATATATATAGATGTGTGTGTGTGTATACCCGTACCGTCATGTACACGCGGAGGCCAGTTGGTTGGATTTTATGCCATTTACTGAAATGAGTGATTAACAAAACACAAATGTCGCAGTGAGCCTCCCTACTGGTCCACCTATCACTCACAGCACAGCGCTGAACAGACTGTGCAATTTACAAATACTTTTTACAATGAGTTTTGACAAAAAAAAAATTGGTTTCAATAATACATTTTTAAACTTAATACAAGTTGGTCTTTTTTAATTAAATAAATTAGAAAAAGAAATACAGACAGCAGTGAATATTAATTATTTCATTACTGAACAGCACCCTCTGGCAGTTCACAGAAAATAAAGCTGGCCAAGTCAGGTCGTCATAGAAACAATTAAGCAAACTGACAGACTGGCGAATATAACTGACAAATACAACAGACAAACTGACAAACATAATTGGCAACATAAATTCCTGACATTTAGACCTAGTTTACACGATGTTTACATGAAGATGTTCTAATTACAATCTTTGTTCACACAGAAACGGCATAAATTGAAAAGGTGTAATGCCCCTGCCACGCTACTAGTTAGTGCTAGGCTTGGATAAACGAAAGTTATCCCTTCATTCTTCATCATCGACTACATTGTAAACAAAGTTATCCCACCACTGGCTTGTTCTCCCAGGTCTTGTCCAGTAACGCCTCCTTTACGTGTTTCTTCGTCGCATCCATCCGCTAATTAACGGATTGGAGCTGTATGAGATTGTTCCTTGATGATTTAAGTAAAGAGGTACAAAATGAGCACCGTGTTGGAGAGCTGTAGTTAGATTTATAAGAGAAGCACAAATAATGCTCCTGTATCGGGCATTTTTTGTAGTTTCTTCTTCTATGGATTGTAGAGAGCTATTATGAAATGTGTCATAATATGGACGAGCTGGGAATTCTCTGAAAGAAAAGATCCATTTATTCTGTTTACAGGACAACGGTCACCGGTACGTTTTAGAAATACCACAGTCTGTAACCCATTTTTAAACTGTGTCATTGTCAGAGAAAACTTTTGTCATTTTGTGTAAATGCACAGTGCAAACGCAACGAAACTTCTTCCATTTTCACCCAAAATTGTTGTTGTGTAAATGGGGCCTTAATGTAACAATAACCTGAAATGAGTGGTTAACAAAACACAAATGGCACAGTGAGCCTCCCTAGTGGTCCACCTATCACTCTGTGTAATGTAACAAAGATCCAAGTTATCCTTTAAACATAACCTCCAACACTAATTAGAAGAGAACTGGATTTGATGACTTGCCACAGCAGACCGCTGAACAGACTGTGTAGATTTTTCGGTTTCCCTTCGTATTCCCTTCGTCATAGGCAAGCAGTAGGATGCTGAGTCTTGAATCTTGAGCTCGAGGTGGCAATTTGTCTAGTTGACTATCTAGAATTATATTAAAATTACCTCCTATAATAATAATTGCATTAGGAAAATTATTTAGACCGGGAGTTGGCAACCCATTGCTCCAGAGCTGCATGCGGCTCTTTGGCGCTAGCATACTGGCTCTCTGGAGCTTTTTCAAAAATGTTTGAAAATGGAGAAACATGGGGTGGGAAATATATTTTTTGTTTTAATATGGGTTCTGTAGGAGGACAAACATGACACAATCATTCTTAATGTTTTCCAATGTTATAAAAATGTGTAGAATAAATATTACATTTCAACATTTCTGTCAATGAAGATTGGCGTCGTAGTTAGGGTTGCCTAAGCTTCATATCAGTGATTGTTTTTAAGTTCAGCCAATTAAATTTGGCTTATGGAGATTATAGCTAGCTGGTTAATTTCCGTATCTAGTTACAGTCCTGATAGTGGTGGTGATGTTCTTAACAGGAAGAAGGGTTCCTAAATCACAACCTTGGGCCAGTCCTGTAGACTTAGATTTAGTTGTCAGCTTAGTGATATATCATGAATTCATTACAAAATCAGTTATGTGTTATTTGTAACAAACCCAAAGGTTTCCATCACATCTTCACTTTCTCTATCCTGAATCTGCATCAGTGGCAAATAAACAGCCATCTTCCTGAAGAACCTAATCCATTTGGGGAAAATTCATAAAGTTTTGAATCGCTCTTAGTCTGACCCCTACCCTGAGACCATTTTGCCATTGGAGTCCCGACTGGGAGTGGAATCCAATGGCAACTAAGCCATCAGGATCATTGGGGTACTCAAACCCCTCTACCACGCTAAGGTGGCGATTCTCCAGAGGGGAGCGAGTCCCATCAAAAGTAATTTGATGGGAACCCCCATCCTGACCAAGCACAGTGCTTGAGTGGGGAGGAAATCTCCCTTTAAAAAGGAAGAAACCTCCAGCAGAACCAGACTCAGGATGAGCAGCCATCTGCCTTGGCTGGCGAAGAACAAGAGGACAGGAAAGAGACACAAACACACAGCTGGATCCAAATGGGCTGAGAAAACACAAACCACAAAGTTAGTTGCAATATTGATAAGAGGTAAAATCCTCAAAACACAGGGAAAACATCCATCCATCCATCCATCCAGCCAGCCAGACAGACAGCCAGTCAGCCAGCCAGCCAGACAGACAGACAACCAGCCAGACAGACAACCAGCCAGCCAGCCAGACAGACAGACAACCAGCCAGACAGACAACCAGCCAGCCAGACAACCAGCCAGTCAGCCAGCCAGCCAGCTAGCCAACCATCCAGCCAGCCAGACAGATAGCCAGCCAGACAGGCAGACAGCCAGCCAGCCATCCAGACAGCCAAACAGACAGACAGACAGCCAGCCAGACAGACAGATAGCCAAACAGACAGACAGACAGCCAGCCAGACAGGCAGACAGCCAGCCAGCCAGCCAGACAGACAGACAACCAGCCAGACAGACAACCAGCCAGCCAGCCAGACAGACAGACAACCAGCCAGACAGACAACCAGCCAGCCAGCCAGACAGACAGACAACCAGCCAGACAGACAACCAGCCAGCCAGACAACCAGCCAGTCAGCCAGCCAGCCAGCTAGCCAACCATCCAGCCAGCCAGACAGATAGCCAGCCAGACAGGCAGACAGCCAGCCAGCCATCCAGACAGCCAAACAGACAGACAGACAGCCAGCCAGCCATCCAGACAGCCAAACAGACAGACAGACAGCCAGCCAGACAGGCAGACAGCCAGCCAGCCATCCAGACAGCCAGCCAGACAACCAGCCAGCCAGCCAGTCAGCCAGACAGACAGACAGACAACCAGCCAGACAGACAACCAGCCAGCCAGACAACCAGCCAGCCAGCCAGCCAGCCAGCTAGCCAACCATCCAGCCAGCCAGACAGATAGCCAGCCAGACAGGCAGACAGCCAGCCAGCCATACAGACAGCCAGCCAGACAGACAGATAGCCAGCCAGCCAGCCAGACAGCCAGCCAGCCGGACAGCCAGCCAGCCAGCAGGACAGCCAGACAGACAGACAACCAGCCAGACAGACAACCAGCCAGCCAGACAACCAGCCAGCCAGCCAGCCAGCTAGCCAACCATCCAGCCAGCCAGACAGATAGCCAGCCAGACAGGCAGACAGCCAGCCAGCCAGCCATCCAGACAGCCAAACAGACAGACAGACAGCCAGCCAGACAGACAGATAGCCAGCCAGCCGGACAGCCAGCCAGCCAGCAGGACAGCCAGCCAGCCAGCAGGACAGCCAGCCAGCCAGCCATCCAGACAGACAGCCATCCATCCATCCAGCCAGCCAGCCATCCATCCATCCAGCCAGCCAGCCATCCAACCATCCATCCAGCCAGCCAGCCATCCAGACAGACAGCCAGCCAGACAGCCAGCCATCCAGACAGCCAGCCAGCCAGCCAGCCAGACAGACAGCCATCCATCCAAACAGACAGACAGCCAGCCATCCAGACAGACAGACAGACAGCCAGCCAGACAGCCAGCCAGCCAGCCAGCCAGTCAGCCAGCCAGACAGACAGCCAGCCAGCCATCCAGACAGACAGCCAGCCAGCCAGACAGACAGACAGACAGCCAGCCAGCCAGTTCCTCCCAACCACGTGAGCGTTGAAGTCCCCCAGCAGAACAAGGGAGTCCCCAGAAGGGCCACTCTCCAGTACCCCCTCTAAGGACTCCAAGAAGGGTGGCTAATCTGAACTGTTGTTCGGCCCGTAAACACAAACAACAGTCAGATCCCGTCCCCCCACCCGAAGGCGGAGGGTGGCTACCCTCTCGTTCACTGGGGTAAACCCAGCGTACAGGCGCCAAGATAGGGGGCAACAAGTATGCCCACTCCTGTCCGGCGCCTCTCACCGTGGGCAACTCCAGAGTAGAATGTCCAGCCCCTCTCAGGGAGACTGGTTCCAGAACCAGAGCCATGCGTCAAGGTGAGACCGACTATTCCTAGCTGGAACCTCTCAGCCTCACACACCAGCTCCGGCTCCTTCCCCACCAGAGAGGTGACATACCACATTCTGATGTTTCCTGTCTGATTCACCTCCACATTCACCTACCTCTGTCTGTACTTGCTACCCTTTATTTACCGTCTTCTGGTGCAAACTTTCCATGAACCCGGAAGTCATAGACACAAGTATGCTTCACATGGCCCCAGTTGCTACTGATGTCTAACTTTATGTAGCGGAAAGCTGCTCTTCTGTGGCTCTGTAATGACAAAATCATATGTTAGCTGAATATCAAATCGGTAAAGCTACATAAGAAGTTTAATTACATGCATTCACTGTTTTGATATTGCAAAGGCCAGCAAGATTTCTAATATTTCTTGAATATTTTCCATCTTCCCATTTAACAACCACAAATTTCAACGAATTTGATATTTTATGTGATAGACCAACAGAACATAACACATAATAGTGAAGCGGATGCTGATGATGTGAGGGTGGTCTTCATTAGCAGATGGACAGAGCTATAAATACAGACCAGTCCTTGAAGGCAACCTGCAGAAGACTTAAAAACTGGGTGGACAGTAGGACAACAATCCTAAACATACAGTCAGCAATACAATAGGAAGGTTTAGATGAAGCATCTTATATGATAGGTGTAGTCAAAGTCCAGACATAAATCCAAAACAGAATCTGGCAAGACTGAAAAAATTTAATTTTTAGATGCTCTGCATCCAGTTTGACCGAGATTAGCCTACTTTGTTTTCATGTAGAATTTTTTATCCGATTCACAAATATGAGCTACTTTCTGTTAGCATGTTTCTGTTATCATGTCCCAATAGAATGTTTGTATTTTAAACATTGAAGCACTGAAAAGTTCAATAGCTATAAATATGTTGCAAAATGATTAAGCAAAGTAGCTAAACAAAAGTAATTGGGATAAACGTACCGGTAGCTCAAAGGTCTGAAGCGGCTCTCCATTCTCGTCGTACAGAAAGGTTCCCAGGTGAGTCCACTCCTGTTCGGGATCCCTCATTCCCTGCAAAACAAAATTAGACATTATAAATGTCTTTATAAATATCTCTGAAAGTTAGACTGAGTGTTGCTGTTTAATATTCAGATACTTGTGGCTTACATAGACAGAAAACTCCTTGGGAGCACTCCAGGAGTTGCCAGTCGGGGACAACATTTTAGGCAGATGACCCAAGGTTACATGACTGACAACAACTCTGTGGGACAGGGCGATGGATAAATGTCCCTGGGACCCTTCAAATGCCCAGCACTCTCCTGGTTGTAGGCGAGTCCTCCCCTGAAGAGAAGAAGAGTTCAAAGTTTCAGTGGGATGTTAAAATAATAAACAAAAAGCCTTCTAAATATTGCATCATATAGAAATACCATTCTGCTTCATATTCATGTTACATTATGATCATAGTTCATGTCATACCTGGAGAACAACGTCTGGTGTGACTGACGGCATTTGTAACGCAATTCCAAACCAATTTAGGGTCTGTCTTTGTTTGGGATGTACAGCTGATGGCATATAGGATAACACCTTTGCTCCTGTTTTCAAACACACACAGAAAATGAATTAAAATCATCTAAGCCTGAAACATTCAGTCAGATTTATGATAGTAATGACTTACCTTGTGATTTCAAAGCAAAGTTGGCCATCGTATCTGCCAACGGAAAAAGGTAGCCAACCTTGTTCTGAAGGACACCCATCCCCTCCTTCGCTTTCTGAATTTGTCTGTCCTCATCTTCACATTCTGGGCCCGAAACCTAAACACAATTGAAGTTAGATGTTTGGTCATATCACTGCAGAGGACATTCATATAAGGGTTTTGATTAACAGAAAGCTTACTGCGTTTATGATGGAGGGCGAAGAAACCGCAGGCTCCATCGTCAAAGGAGCAATAATGGTGGTAAATCCTGACAAATATGGAGAAATGAGAAGAAGGTGACAGGATTAGTGACACTGCTTTCAGACTAAAAACTCTCTACAAAACTTAGAAATATTGGTGCTTGGCTATTTGTAGAAGAAAATCTTTTACCGTAAAACAAGGCGAGGAATATGACGCTGACAAAACAATGTTTCAGCGTGTACATCAACAGGCCCCTGTTGATGCTGCTGCTGTTGGTGTTGTTTGTTGATGAGGTCTTTCTTCTTTCTTCTTACTTACCCAGGAAGTCACCACTGAGAATAAGAATCTATTATTCCAGGGAGACTTGGGTTATTATTCAACATAATCACATTGCAAACACAAACTTTGTAAAAAATTTTGAACAGCCATACTTAGTTCCACATCTCTTTTGATCTGAGTTTGCAATTTTAATTTATGTGCGGTATTGTTTTCCTATGCTGTAAATTAACCCTTCCTGCATAGCCTCGTTTTTAATTTTCCCATCATATATTTTTAAGTTAGTTTGGATTTGCTTTCAAACTAAGGTCCTTCAGGTCCTTTTCTCTGTAATTTACTGCTTGCTGTAAAGTGCATATAAAAAATACTCACTCCCCCTGAATGTTTTATCATTTTACAGCTTTTTCATCAAAATTGGACATTTTTGTCATAAAAAATATACTAAAGATCTTATAATGTCAATGTGAAAACTAACCTATTTAAAAATAATAATCAAAAAATATTTGACCTAAAATAAATGGCTGCATAAATATTCACGCCCTTTAAAAGTGACTGACCTAATTCAAAGAAGGTCCAGCCAACATTAAAGGTTTATTTTGTAATTTTTTTTTTTTGTCACACAAGCCAAATTTTGTAATATATTATTTATTTCAACATTCAAGGGGATAAATACTTTTTATAGACACTGATCACTTGAATTTCTCTACTGTGTCTATTCCTAACTCTGATTCGTAACTAAGCGACATCGGAAGGCAGTTGTGATGTCAGAATGGAACATACATCACAATCATAATTTAGAGGCATCAGAATTTGAGGGCTGAAAAATATACTGCTACAGAAGATTTCTTCCTTCTCACTGTTATCAAAGATGCAGAAAATCGAAAAATCAACAGTCCTGACATCTTGAATCTTTACATAAAAGAAGCAAAACTATTCCATTTCAAACTGAAAAAAAAATGTTTCGAACCAACAATCTTAATTAAAAAATCACTAATAATTCTGTCAAACCAATATCTTTCCAAAATTGTGATCTAGTTATCCTTGATAACTATGCCAAGAAAATACTTACGTTCCATCGTTGTATTTCTACTGTATTTCAGTTGAAATTAAGTAAAACTCTCTTGAACTCTTGGACGTGTCTCTTCTCCGATATCCGCAAAGCACAAATGAGAAAATTCTGCCAAAAATTCCTCCTTTAATGACAAAAATCCAAGACCCTTGTGATGAATGCATGGGTCTTAAATCAAAGCTTCTTGGAAGTTCCATGGGTCTGATGTCATCATCAGCAAACACAATGGAATTTATGTGTTGATTTAACATAATGCAGCTTTAAATACTTAAAATGACTAAAATCATGCTTAGTTAGTAAGTTTATTAGTAAGCAGTAAATAAAACATGTTTATCATGTTTAATTATCTATGGTGATTTAAAAAAAAACATATTGTTACAGCAGATGACTCTCTTATTAACCTAAATATTTAGGTTAATAAATATGTATTAACTTAAATATTTTAGGTTAATAAAAGAGTCATATAAGTGGTTTTCTTTGGCTTGTTGTGTCTGTATTCTTTTACGTTTCTCAATTCCAGTTCTCAGGCTCTCAGACATTTGGGTATTAGTTGTATGTAGATAGACTATATCTAATTTCTAGGGCTTAAACTTGTTTCCATGTGGCAATTGGGGTTAGTTAATTGTCGCTAATTAAGGCCCTTGATTGTGGGAGGTGCCCCATGATTGCAGCCACCTGGTTGGTATTTAGGGAGCACTGATCCACTCTTTGGCAGGTTTTTTTTTCAGCCTCAACAGACGCCAAGGTCCAGACAGAGGACCCAGTCCAGAGAGTGGACACCAGGCCCAGAGGAGGGTTCCAGCCTCAAGGTAGACATCAGGTCCAAGAGGGAGAGATCCAGGCTCAGAGAAGATCCGGACCCAAAGGCAGAGCTGGAGCCGATGCCTGTTGACTTCTTGGGGTGATGCCCATTTCCCTAGACATCATATTTTTTAAATAAATGCCTCTAAAAGGCTTAAAATGCTGGTGGTTGTCGTGTCCTCCTTGTTTCTTGTTGCGGCCATCCGAGCCAGACCGTAACATTGAGGAATTTTAATAAAGGAGGTACTTGAATCAATCGAGGGATCGTTTCAGCCTCTATTCCTAGAGGTATGGTAACCTTTGAATTCCAGTTATATTTGAAGTCTCTGAAATGTATTGAATCATATGAATACCCTGGCTGAATTATTAATGGAATTGCCCATATGAATCCTCTTGTTGGAACTTAAGTTATTTTATTATTTATGTTTTCTTTATAAATATTACTTTGTATTTCCATTTCTAAATCTGCCTCTACTACGCCCTCTACAAAGGTACACTGTTGTAATTGCCTTACTTGTTTGTGCTTACTTTGTTTAAATACAGTTTAAAAAAAAGGTCTTCCAACGGAATTGTTTTTTAACAAAACTTTATTGTAGAAATCTTGATATCTTGCAGTCAACGATTATACTAAAAGAAAGAAAAAATGGCTTTCAGAATGACATGAAACCCATATGACACAGCAGGTGATTAATATTAGAAAATAAAATAATCATAAAGCGTAATAGACTGAACAGCTGATATTATTGTACAGGGTCTTAATCATTAAATGGATAAAAGTAAAAAAAACAAACAGGATAAACTACTACAGAGCAGAGCAGCATTATTTGTCTCAATCATTTTCAGAGTTGAACAGAAGTGAGATTTCTTTTAGGTAGCGTTGAAGATTGGGGGTAATTTTCAAAAATTTACATTTGTGTGTGTATATTTGGCCATAGTGATCAGGTTGCTAATTATATATTCAAATTTTGTGTCCGAAATATAAATGCCAAATTTAATATTGTTCTAAGTTATACAATTTAACTTTTACTTTTGCTTTTAACTTTTGCTTTTGGGGGCAAAGGGAATTTTAAGTAGCTGCATTTAATTTTTTCACATACACTAAAAGAAATTCTTCAAGTATATTTCTTCTCAATGGGGAAGGAAAAGTCTTTTGGTTGATGATTGTTTTTAAAACTTTATTGTTGCAGTTTTTGTCTGTAAAAATGTTGTCCTGGATAAACAGTGGGTAAAGCTGTGGTACTGAGGCTGTATAAAATAACCTTGTTTTGTGTTAATCACAGACTGAGGGATAGCTTTAATTAGGCCCAAGCAGCTAAGCGCTGCGAAGGCCTGTTGTAATCGTATTGCTGGGTCCTTACTAAAACAAAGAAAGATCAGCATATCAGTCCAGTTCTAAGAATCCTGCACTGGCTGCCAGTTGCTCAAAGAATAGAATTTAAAATCTCCATAATGGCTTATAAAGCTCTACATAATAAAAATCCAGACTATATTTCTGATCTTCTTCGGCCTTAAATGCCACTCAGACCTTTAAGATCATCAGAGTGAAACCTACTAATTATTCAGAGTCAGAACTAAACATGGTAAAGCAGCTTTTAGTTTTTATACTCCAGCTCTCTGGAATAAGCTTCCTGTTCATTGTAAGTCTGCCCCTACCTTGAGATTATTTAAAACAAAGTTAAAAACCTTTTTATTTGAAGTTGCCTATTCTTAAATAATTGGAGCCTGACCACAGCAATGCATAGGGAGAGCAGTCACTGCTTCCATGCATTGCATGGCAGGCACCTATTGTTCTACACCCAATAGAATGTCTCTTTATTTCTTCTACATTTATTATTCTTCCATCACCGTTAATGCGGCTCGTACCGCTGCGTGCAAATCGTGCGGCTCGATGCCGAAAAGGGAGCTATTATTTTTATTGGGGATCGGAGTTACGATGGCGACGTAAAAAGCGAAAAACGAGCGAAATTTCCAACTGCCGAAACGCAGAGTGTAACTGACACCAACTGCCGCTTTTTTAGAGTGAGAAACGGAGTGGATTTTTGACCCCAAAGTAATTTTGAAATTGCTCTTATGGGTGCAAAAATTGCTCTATTGGTATAAAAGTCGGTCATGACATTGATACGCATGCCTACTCCGGTAAAATGTTTTCGAAATTTCTCTAGGGCTGACGGTTTTCTGTCAAGGTGCTTCAGAGCAAAATCAAGTGACAGGGTACCTTCAGGCACTCCACCATTCATTTTCAGACTTTTCTGAAAAATTTCTGAGCTCAGCGCACACCATTTTTCTCTCATCACTGCAATTACTGTGAATGAGCTACAGATATGAATCGCAGTACTATCGGAGACAACAAATAGTCCTCTCATATGCTTCCAACTGTTTTTGGATCGGCCTTACGGATCCTGAGCGGGAAGCAGTTGTTCGGACTGCTTTTTTCATTAAAACTGACTGGGTGTCTCATAAAATTAGATGAAGTCTCTCTCACACACAGCAGATTCATCGCTATAGCAACAGAATACATAGAAAGGCACAGCTGCTGGTTTGGACTACAAAGACTGTAGTTCTAAACATGGCGGAACACTTTAATACAGAGGGCAGAGCAGAAGGTCAGAACTACAACATGGTGGAACACTCAATTATTACAGAGGAGGCCTCAGCTGGCAGTTAGAACAACTTGCTGTTTTGGGCATTATACAGGTGGATTAACCAAACCACTATTACACATTGGATTAGTGTGGTTATGAAAATGAAGTTTACTGAAAGTTTCAAAATAAAAAGCTGCATATTTCTCTCACGTCAGTGCACTGCCGTAGGCGGTGCATTAATATTAAGCTTTTTTTTATGTTATTTTTTTCTCAGGATAGTGAACTGCCTTGCATTTAAAGGCAGTTAATTTCTTTCTTAAAATAAGTATTTTAGCTGTTTTTTGACTCTGTTTTTTGACTTTTACATCATGCTTTCTTAAAATAAGCATTTTAGCTATTTTGTCCTCTCAGGTTGGTGGACAGCCTTGCAAAGCAAGGCCGTACATTTACATCAAACTTTCTTAAAATAAGCATTTTAGGTGTTTTTTGACTCAGGTTAGTGGACAGCGTTGTGAAGCAAGGCTGTATATTTACTTCAAACTTCATTAAAAGTTTGATGTAAATGTCCAGAATAGCTTTTTTTCTTTAAAAAAAATGCTATTCTGTTGTATTTTTTAAAATTGTTGTTTTGCTAAGCTGACTGGTCAGCTGAAGGACATGGAAAATGTTAATCTTGTCATGATCCGTGGTTTTCTGTGTTTATTTTGAGTTTTTCTATGTTTTCCTGTTTCCCTGTGAGTCTCTGTCCTGTCCTCCCCGTTGATTGCTCCCCAGGTGTGTCTCATTCCCTTAATTACCCCGTGTGTATTTAAACCCACCTGTTGTCTGTTCCTTGTCGCATCCTCGTTGTATGTATTGTAGTCAGTCAGTGTCACGTTTTGGTTCGCTCCAGTAGAACTGTTTAGTCCTGGATAGCGTTAGCTCTCGTTTCAGTCCTGTGTATCAGTTGCTACCGGTATTTGGCTGTGTGCCTGTCTTTCTGCTGTGCTGCCTGTTTTTGGACTGTGAGCATCATCATTAAATATATTCATCATCTTCACCATAACCTGGGTCTCAGCGTCTCTCCTCACCCACCTCAACCACACTTTATGACAAATCTCTGATTGGCTGAAATGTAACATCTTGTATCTAGGCATGTGAGGTAAGGTGGTAAACTGCCAACTGTGTTGACAGTGTCCTTATGTTTAAAAAAAAAAGAAGCTATTTTGTTGCATTTTTAAAAATTTTTTGTTTTGCTAAGCTGACTGGTCAGCTGAAGGACACGTCATACAGCTGTATGTCAATCAAAATGTCAATCTCTAATTGGCTGACACGAATTCCCAAGCCGCTGAAGCTTCTGGAACTTTCTGGAACTCTGCTTCCGAGTCTGCTACGGTCAAGGTATAAGATGTGTTTGTGTCCTTCTCCATAAAATATAGTATTTTAATTTTTAATTTGCTTAGAATATTATTGTAACTGCTTACAGTTGTTAGATTTAATGTGTTCTTTGAGAAAGATGGTGAATTTTAAAAGTTTAACTGTTGTGGAATATTTCGTTGTGGCTCTGATAGCGTACTTGCTAGCTTGATGGAACAGGATTTTTCTGGATTAATACGGGAAGGTAAATGTTTCTATGCCCACAACACGCTAAAGAATAAAGTGCTGTGGTGTTTTTAATTATCATGTAATTTTGTTCGTATCTTTACAGGTGGTATATAGTCATATACCGGCATTGTGTGAGATATTTTTCCACCTGGGAAGGTTCCGTTTTTATTTTTGCTTGTGTTAGAAGCACAACACTGGGCAGGTCCATATGACTTCATACTAATTTGAGTTCACACGGATCCGATTTGAGCGTGAGGGGTGACAAACGTACCGGAACCGGCCCGCCGAACGATTTAGTCCGGCCCGGGGGCTAAACGCATTATCATTATTCATGAAAAAACATATACTTCGTTTAATTGAAAATCTGTAGTTCCTATACTATCCACGAGGGGCGCTGTGTTTTATTCAGAGCACACAACATGATGCATCACTGCAGCGGAACTAACAGCAGATAGCAGCACTGAGCTTCAGGTTCTGTAAACAAGTTCGATTCTATGCTTTACCAGCTTTTTATTTTGGCCCTGACAATCTCATATTTCTCGTGCATGCTAACATACATACATACATGTTATGTATGCAAGTTTTTCTATATGTATGCATTTTATGCATCAACAAATGTGCTTAATCAAATGTCTGTTTAAAACAGCTGACACTTAAGATTTCAAATGTGTGAAGCCAGATAATTTGTTCAAATTGCTTCCCAGATGTTGAAAATTGATTTTAAATATTTTCTTAATTTTTGTCTGTTGTATTTTGTGATGCAGGACAGTGTTTTTAAGTTCCAAAAACTGTGAATAAATGTTTTGCAACATTGTACAATCACTGAGATCAGTTCTTATGCATAATACATTTAAATAAATGCTTAACTGAGTAAAAGTATTGTTGAAATTGCAGATACCTTTCTTAAAAACCGAGATTATTCATATATTTTGTAAAAGTGAAATTTGTTTAATATAAAAATCAAGTCCACTTTTATTGGTTCTATTTAATTTTGCAATGAATTTACTTGTGTGGCCCCCTGCAGATCAGATTAAGATGTATGCGGCCCCTAAACCAAAATGAGTTTGACACCACTGCTTTAAACATAACCTCCAACACTAATTAGAGAACTGGATTTGATGACTTGCCACAGTAGACCGCTGAACAGACTGTGTAGATTTTTCGTATTCCCTTCGTCATAGGCAAGCAGTAGGATGCTGAGTCTTGAATCTTGAGCTCGAGGTGGCCATTTGTCTAGTTGACTATCTAGAATTATATTAAAATTACCTCCTATAATTGCATTAGGAAAATTATTTAGACCGGGAGTTGGCAACCCATTGCTCCAGAGCTGCATGCGGCTCTTTGGCGCTAGCATACTGGATCTCTGGAGCTTTTTAAAAAATGTTTGAAAATGGAGAAACATGGGGTGGGAAATATATTTTTTGTTTTAATATGGGTTCTGTAGGAGGACAAACATGACACAATCATACTTAATGTTTTCCAATGTTATAAAAATGTGTAGAATAAATATTACATTTCAATATTTCTGTCAATGAAGATTGGCGTCGTAGTTAGGGTTGCCTAAGCTTCATATCAGTGATTGTTTTTAAGTTCAGCCAATTAAATTTGGCTTATGGAGATTATAGCTAGCTGGTTAATTTCCGCATCTAGTTACAGTACTGATAGTGGTGATGTTCTTAACAGGAAGAAGGGTTCCTAAATCACAACCTTGGGCCAGTCCTGTAGACTTAGATTTAGTTGTCAGCTTAGTGATATATCATGAATTCATTACAAAATCAGTTTTGTGTTATTTTTAACAAACCCAAAGGTTTCCATCAAATCTTCACTTCCTCTATCCTGAATCTGCGGAGGTGGCAAATAAACAGCCATCTCCCTGAACAACCTAATCCATTTGGGGAAAATTCATAAAGTTTTGAATCGCTCTTAGTCTGACCCCTACCCTGAGACCATTTTGCCATTGGAGTCCTGACTGGGAGTGGAACTCCAATGGCAACTAAGCTATCAGGATCATTGGGGTACTAAAACCTCTCTACCACGCTAAGGTGGCGATTCTCCAGAGGGGAGCGAGTCCCATCAAAAGTAATTTGATGGGACCCCTCATCCTGAGCACAGTGCTTGAGTGGGGAGGAAATCTCCCTTTAAAAAGGAAGAAACCTCCAGCAGAACCAGACTCAGGATGAGCAGCCATCTGCCTTGGCTGGCGAAGAACAAGAGGACAGGAAAGAGACACAAACACACAGCTGGATCCAAATGGGCTGAGAAAACACAAACCACAAAGTTAGTTGCAATATTGATAAAAGGGAAAATCCTCAAAACACAGGGAAAACATCCATCCATCCAGCCAGCCAGACAGTTCGAAGTTCTGCGGGAGATGGGAGTTAAAGCTCCGTCTCACCGGGGACTCCGCCAGACGTTCCCAGCAGACCATCACAACACGTTTGGGTCTGCCAGGTCTGTCCGGCATCCTCCCCCACCACTGGAGAACAGGTAGTGGTCAGTGGACAGCTCCACACCTTGCTTCACCCAGGTGTCCAAAACATATGGCCGAAGATTCGATAACAAAGTTGATCATCGAACTGCGGCCTAGCGTGTCCTGGTGCCAAGTGCACATATGGACACCCTTATGTTTGAACATGATGTTCGTTATGGACAATCCGTGACAAGAACAGAAGTCCAACAACAGAACACCACTCAAGTTCAGATCGGGTGGGCTGTTCCTCCCAACCATGTGAGCGTTGGAAGTCCCCCAGCAGAACAAGGGAGTCCCCAGAAGGGCCACTCTCCAGTACCCCCTCTAAGGACTCCAAGAAGGGTGGCTAATCTGAACTGTTGTTCGGCCCGTAAACACAAACAACAGTCAGAACCCGTCCCCCCACCCAGAGGCGGAGGGAGGCTACCCTCTCGTTCACCGGGGTAAACCCAACGTACAGGCGCCAAGATAGGGGGCAACAAGTATGCCCACTCCTGTCCGGCGCCTCTCACCGTGGGCAACTCCAGAGTAGAATGTCCAGCCCCTCTCAGGGAGACTGGTTCCAGAACCAGAGCCATGCGTCAAGGTGAGACCGACTATTCCTAGCTGGAACCTCTCAGCCTCACACACCAGCTCCGGCTCCTTCCCCACCAGAGAGGTGACATACCACATTCTGATGTTTCCTGTCTGATTCACCTCCACATTCACCTACCTCTGTCTGTACTTGCTACCTTTTATTTACCATCTTCTGGTGCAAACTTTCCATGAACTCGGAAGTCATAGACACAAGTATGCTTCACATGGCCCCAGTTGCTACTGATGTCTAACTTTATGTAGCGGAAAGCTGCTCTTCTGTGGCTCTGTAATGACAAAATCATATGTTAGCTGAATATCAAATCGGTAAAGCTACATAAGAAGTTTAATTACATGCATTCACTGTTTTGATATTGCAAAGGCCAGCAAGATTTCTAATATTTCTTGAATATTTTCCATCTTCCCATTTAACAACCACAAATTTCAACGAATTTGATATTTTATGTGATAGACCAACAGAACATAACACATAATAGTGAAGCGGATGCTGATGATGTGAGGGTGGTCTTCATTAGCAGATGGACAGAGCTATAAATACAGACCAGTCCTTGAAGGCAACCTGCAGAAGACTTAAAAACTATGTGGACAGTAGGACAACAACCCTAAACATACAGCCAGCAATAATACAATAGGAAGGTTTAGATGAAGCATCTTATATGATAGGTGTAGTCAAAGTCCAGACATAAATCCAAAACAGAATCTGGCAAGACTGAAAAAATTTAATTTTTAGATGCTC
Source organism: Poecilia mexicana (assembly GCF_051168715.1). NCBI lineage: Eukaryota > Metazoa > Chordata > Actinopteri > Cyprinodontiformes > Poeciliidae > Poecilia > Poecilia mexicana. The sequence goes on along the minus strand of NW_028263370.1, from coordinate 12,466,631 downwards.
TGCATCCAGTTTGACCGAGATTAGCCTACTTTGTTTTCATGTAGAATTTTTTATCCGATTCACAAATATGAGCTACTTTCTGTTAGCATGTTTCTGTTATCATGTCCCAATAGAATGTTTGTATTTTAAACATTGAAGCACTGAAAAGTTCAATAGCAATAAATATGTTGCAAAATGATTAAGCAAAGTAGCTAAACAAGTAATTGGGATAAACGTACCGGTAGCTCAACGGTCTGAAGCGGCTCTCCATTCTCATCATACAGAAAGGTTCCCAGGTGAGTCCACTCCTGTTCGGGATCCGTCATTCCCTGCAAAACAAAATTAGACATTATAAATGTCTTTATAAATATCTCTGAAAGTTAGACTGAGTGTTGCTGTTTAATATTCAGATACTTGTGGCTTACATAGACAGAAAACTCCTTGGGAGCACTCCAGGAGTTGCCAGTCGGGGACAACATTTTAGGCAGGTGACCCAAGGTTACATGACTGACAACAACTCTGTGGGACAGGGCGATGGATAAATGTCCCTGGGACCCTTCAAAGCCCCAGCACTCTCCTGGTTGTAGGCGAGTCCTCCCCTGAAGAGAAGAAGAGTTCAAAGTTTCAGTGGGATGTTAAAATAATAAACAAAAAGCCTTCTAAATATTGCATCATATAGAAATACCATTCTGCTTCATATTCATGTTACATTATGATCATAGTTCATGTCGTACCTGGAGAACAACGTCTGGTGTGACTGACGGCATATGTAATGCAATTCCAAACCAATTTAGGGTCTGTCTTTGCTTTGGATGTACAGCTGATGGCATATAGGATAACACCTTTGCTCCTGTTTTCAAACACACACAGAAAGTGAATTAAAATCATCTAAGCCTGAAACATTCAGTCAGATTTATGATAGTAATGACTTACCTTGTGATTTCAAAGCAAAGTTGGCCATCGTATCTGCCAACGGAAAAAGGTAGCCGACCTTGTTCTGAAGGACACCCATCCCCTCCTTCGCTACCTGAATTTGTCTTTCCTCATCTTCACATCCTGGGACTGAAACCTAAACACAATTGAAGTTAGATGTTTGGTCATATCACTGCAGAGGACATTCATATAAGGGTTTTGATTAACAGAAAGCTTACTGCATTTATGATGGAGGGCGAAGAAACCGCAGGTTCCATCGTCAAAGGAGCAATAATGGTGGTAAATCCTGACAAATATGGAGAAATGAGAAGAAGGTGACAGGATTAGTGACACTGCTTTCAGACTAAAAACTCTCTACAAAACTTAGAAATATTGGTGCTTGGCTGTTTGTAGAAGAAAATCATTTACCGTAAAACAAGGCGAGGAATATGACGCTGACATAACAATGTTTCAGCGTGTACATCAACAGGCCCCTGTTGATGCTGCTGCTGTTGGTGTTGTTTGTTGATGAGGTCTCTCTTCTTTCTGTGTGGGAATACCGACGGTATGTCCACTTCCTGTTCAGCCAAGGTAGAACAAACACAAATATGTAAACAGATACATAGATCCTAACATTATTGAGTTAAATTTGCAGGGGTTTTTTTTTTTTGCAAAAGTATTTACTTCCCTTGAACTTTTTCATATCTTGATTTTAATTACCCATTACTTACCCAGGAAGTCACCACTGAGAATAAGAATCTATTATTCCAGGGAGACTTGGGTTATTATTCAACATAATCACATTGCAAACACAAACTTTGTAAAAAAAAAATTTGAACAGCCATACTTAGTTCCACATCTCTTTTGATCTGAGTTTGCAATTTTAATTTATGTACAGTATTGTTTTCCTATGCTGTAAATTAACCCTTCCTGCACAGCCTCGTTTTTATTTTTCCCATCATATATTTTTAAGTTAGTTTGGATTTGCTTTCAAACTAAGGTCCTTCGGGTCATTTTTCCTATAATTTACTGCTTGCTGTAAAGTGTATATAAAAAATACTCACTCCCCCTGTATGTTTTACCATTTTACAGCTTTTTCATCAAAATTGGGCATTTTTGTCATTAAAAAGTATACTAAAGATCTTATGTCATTTGAAAACTAACCTATTTAAAAATAATAATCAAAAAATATTTGACTTAAATTAAGTGGCTTGTTAGGTATTTTGTACTATTATCAACTATTTGTTATACTTTTATAATGTTCTTACCTTATGTACTCTTATTTGTTTTAGTCATATCTTTTAAGAACTGTTTCTGTGTTGTTAATCACTCTGATTTCCTTTCTCAGAGGGCCTCTCTGAAGAAGAGCAGAGACAGCAGCTCTTCACAGAACGCCCTGCTTTGAACTGTTAAGATAGCTATAAAACCATCGCCGTGAAGATTCACAACTTGTCCTGTTTGATCCTGGGTCAGGAACTAGATAAGCTAGTGTGAGATAGATTGTGTTGTTAGTTAGTGATAATCTTGGCGCTGTGACTGTGTGATGAAGTGTCTTTCCCCCTCCCTTTAGAGTTACAGCGCTCTCTGTGATTAGGGATCCTAAAGACAATAAAAAGAGAGGGGCAGGCAAATGTGCTTCAGAGCAGTAGGAGATTTGTAACTGAAAGCACATCTCTCTCTGTTCTCCTTGCGTGTATTCAGAATCTAACTCTCTCTTGTATTTCCTGTTATTTGGTCTGTGTTTAATAGGTGTTAACTCTGACATGGCTGCATAAATATTCACGCCCTTTAAAAGTGACTGACCTAATTCAAAGAAGGTCCAGCCAACATTAAAGGTTTATTTTTTTGTAATTTTTTTTTGTCACACAAGCCAAATTTTGTTATATATTATTTATTTCAACATTCAAGGGGATAAATACTTTTTATAGACACTGATCACTTGAATTTCTCTACTGTGTCTATTCCTAACTCTGATTCCTAACTAAAGGCGTTTTCGCACTGCACGGAACGGTACGGTTCCGAGCGTGTTCGCATTACAACTTGTGATCGGTTCCACCCGGCCCCATGGAACCACAAGAGCTGTGGTTCCAATCGTGCCGGCCAATCGGTTCTGCTTAGAACCAGCAGCTGATTGGCCGCTGGTTGTTATAGAGTCAGACGTTGATTTTCCGTTGACAGCTGGCTCTCACTAAACTGTATTTTATTTTGTAAAGAGTGCTCTTTTCAATATTTTTATTAATAGTTTTAACTAGCAATGGATTCGTCTCAATATAGTGCAATCACCTGGTCTAATGATGAGGTTTTTTTTTTTCCTCCGCTTACTCGCTGATGAACGAGTACAGTCGGCCGCTACATCGAAACCATTGTTTCGATGTAGCGCAATAGCGTCAGCATTCTAAGTCTTCTTCCAACTGCCATAAAAAGAAGAAGTGCTCAGTGTTTGCGGAAGTAAACATAGAGGCTAACGGTGGAGCTTAGCTTACATATTTGAAGTAGTTATCCGGCTGGAGCAGCATATTAACAACTTAATCCTTATAATTCGTCATGGTTGTTGTTTTTCTTCCCACTCTCTTTTTTGCTAAATTGCTAAACAGTACACAGATGTTTGTGGTTGTTACATGAAAAGAAGTAAAAAGTTAAAAGGGGAAGAAATATTTTTGCCAGGTCTTGAATTTAATACTTCTGTTGATTTAATTTACCTGATCCTGGTCTCTTTATATGAGATGGTTGGTTTTCCATCAGGTCCATAGTACCTATTTTACATCAGTCTATCGCTTCTTCTCAGAATTTCTAAACCAAAACAGAGGCATGGAGACTTGGTCAGTAACTTGATATGCTTTGATATCACAAAGCATATCAAACATATGACAAAATTGTAAGACTTAATCAGTTTCACCATCCTAAAACCATTCATGAAATTTAAAATTGTCATTTATTTAACTTTATTCTCATGAAAGACATTATTTCTGGAAATGATCACAATCTTCAAATGAAATAACTTTAAACAGCTTTGAAATTTTTCCAGATTTGATTCTTCTCACCATTGTCAAACATGCAAAAAATAAAATAAAATGATATATATATATATATATATATATATATATATGCATCTTCAATTTAACTTTAAACAGTTTTTAAATCTACAGCTGGAGATCATTTTTCAAGATTTGGACCTTCTAACTGTTTTGGTAGTTTCAAACAAATTGTCAAATATACAACACTAAAAACAATCTTTTTAATATTTTTGCATAAAATAGAAAACAAACTATTCAATTTTAAATTGTAAAAACTTATTTCTCATTTATTTAATGTATAGAGCCAAACCAGTCTCAGTGTTATTTCTGACAGTTATCACAGTCAGTGATCTTGACATTTTCACATGAAATCATTTTGAACAAAAAAACTTTAAGTCAACTGTTGGAGCCAATTTTTCCAGATTTCTTCTTTCTCACTGTTATCAAACATGCAGAAAAACTGAAAAACAGTCCTGATATCTTGAATCTTTATCTTGAATGTTGTTAAAGTCGTTCCTGTTTTCTTAACATCTGTAAAACAAAAAACAAAAACAAAAAAAATAAATAAAAACAAAATACCCTCACATGGACTCTGCCTTGACCTGGCGTAAGGGCTTAAGTGTCTCTTAGAGACAACCAGAGTCCCAGGTAAGTACAAGGTTAGGGTTAGGGTAGGGTAGGGTTAGTCTGATTCACCTGCATATTCACCTACCTCTGTCTATACTTACTACTCTACTTCTTATCTTCTGATGCAATCTTTCCGTTAACTCGAAAATCATAGACAGGTATGCTCCACATGGCCCCAGTTGCTGCTTATTTGTAACTTTATGTAGCTAAAAGCCACTCTTATGTGGCTCTGTAATGACAAAATCATCGGTAAAGCTAAATAGGAAGTTTATTTACATTTATTCATTGTTTTAATCTTGCAAAGCCCAGCAAGATTTCTAATATTGCTTGAATATTTTCCATCTTGTCATTTAACAACCACGAATTTTAATGACTGATATTTTATGTGATAGACCAAAAGAGCATAATATAATTGTGAAGCGGATGCTGATGATGGTCTTCATTAGCAGATGGATGTTTTGTTTTTATCTGAGTTCTTGCCACTACATTGATCCAAGCAGGAATGAAGAGTGTGGAGCTCTTCTCCTATTTATAAGCTCCACCCCTGCATGTCCTCCCACTTCGTGTCTCTTCGTGTTCTTGTACAATTTCTCCTGCTGTTCTCAAATACAGTATTTTATAAGTCACAAAGATTAGTTTCAAGAATAAATATTTGTATATTTGTTGGTAAATTTTTTTTTAATTAATTATAATAAAAAAAACTAAAATTATTAAAATTGGAAAATACAGATAAAATTTGATTTTAATTAAGAAAGCTCAAGGTAAAGTTGTGTGAAAGAAAAAGGTAAGATTTCAGAAAAAGGTTAGGTTTAGATAAAGATCAAAGGTTAAGGTTATGTTTAAGGGAAAGGTGAAAGGTCAGATTCGAAGAAAGGAGGGTGGTTAGGATTAGGTTAAAGGTACAGGATCAAAGATGGGAGAAAAGGAATGGTTAGGATTAGGGCAAGATTAAAGGTCAAGGTTAAAATGGGAAAGAAAAAGGGTCAAAAATCTAAATTACCAAAGGGTCAAATTTTTTTGTGGTTTATTTTCCATGTATTTTTATTAATTTTTATTTTTTATTTAGTCTATTGGGGTCTTTCGTGTTAAGTCAGTATATCCACTTTCTTTCCCATTTTTCCTTTCATTATCTTTCTATAATGGATTGCTTTGGAGACCAGAGATTTGAACAGTGGTGGGAAGTAATGAAGTACAAGTACTTCGTTATTGTACTTAAGTACAATTTTCATGTGTCTGTACTTTACTCAAGTAGATTTAATAATGGGTACTTTCTACTTTTACTCCACTACATTTTACAGTAAGTATCTGTACTTTCTGCTTCACTACATTTCTACAAAACTGTCGCGTTACTCGTTATATCCAAGTCGCGTTGCTCTTTTTGTCCGTTAAAATGTGAAGTTTAGGTTCTTAAGGTGGCGCCGTAAAATCCAAGCAATAACGTGACTTGCTGTCTGTTGTCACCCATCGCCTCCACCTTAACTCGCACGGGGAGCTCCAGACATGCGCAGTGGTTTCCTCTGTGCGGGAGAAGATGTCTGTCTAGTCGTCAGTAATATAATAGCGCTGCATAAACCATAATATATGGCTACATGTAAAAACAGCAGCGCTTCGCTTTCACAGACGGTGGGGACTTCGTCCAACTTTTAGCGTCACTTGGAAGGAAAGCTTAAAGAAAGGTAAGATCTGTGGACGTGATGCTAGCAAAGCTAGTTGTACACAGAGACATACATGTAGCATCTGCAATGAAAAAAAGTTGTCACTCATTCGCTTAATTATTGTGTGGAGGTGTAGACTGAGGTGTCGCATATATGGGACAACGCTGTGACCAAAGTCTGCATTGATATGACATTCAGGAATGACCCGATTCTTCTGGACGGATCTTTACGGATTAAATTGATTTCAGCTGTAAGTATTTAATATCTAGGTGTTTATGGGAATGTGGATCTTTCAGATCAATTTGAGAAGCAATTTTGATAGGTAAAACTTAATTTTTTGTGTCACGTAGTGCGGGGTGCTGGTCTTGAGTAGGTGGTCTTGACTACAACTGGTGGCTTCTCGGTTCCATGTCCTCCCCCACCCACCTTCTTTCCATCCCCTTTCTGTTGGATTTCTTTAAAAATAAAAGCCACTAGTGGCAAAAAAAAAAAGAAGTGAAGTTCATGCCATGTTAGGACTGGAGACGAGATGTTTCCATCCCTGAAATTATGATGCATAGAATCACATATCTAAGTCAGAGAGTAAACATAATAAAAACATGCTTTATCTATGGCATTGTTCATTAAAATGGCACATTACTGATGTATTAAAATTAAATACTATCTGTTAACTTAATGATATTGCATTAGGGATTTGGTAATTCATTCAGCAAGTACTTTTACTTTTAATACTTAAGTATTTTTAAAAGCCAGTACTTTTTTACTTTTACTTGAGTACATTTTTGTCTGTGTATTTGTACTTTTACTTAAGTACATTTTGAGTACTTTCTCCACCACTGGATTTGAATTGCCAATTATGTTTAATAAAGTGCTTTACTAATGGTGTCTGTCTCTTTTTTATTAATTATATTGTATTTATGTTGCCAGATTTGTGTTGCCATTGTGTTTTTTGTTTCACCAACATATTGTTTTCCACATTTTGAACAGCTGATAATATAACCACAATTTGCAGATTGACGCCAATTTTTTTGAGTAATCTTGAAGATTGTACCGTTTGTGTGATTTTTTTACAAAGCTGATGTTCTTAAATATGTCCTTAAGTATTTTGGGTCGTCTCGCTTGTAATGGCTCTAATTTTGCTCTTACTAAGATGTCACTTAAATTTTTATTGCGTCTGTATGCTGAAATTATTCCAAAATCTTTTAGTAATTGTTGGTGTTCAATGAGTTGTCGAGTTATTTTTTAGAATATAATTTATTTTTTTTTATTTTTTATTTTTTTACTAATTTTTGAATAGTGTGTAATTGGGATAATTTGTTTGGGTGGATTTTGTCCCATCCCATGAAATGTATGGTTAGGGGTTAGGGTAGGGTAGGGTTAGGGTCCTCGAGATAGGACAGGAGGTGCACAGTCCTTCCACCCATCCCTCCCATCATTTCTTTTGTATGTAGGGGGACACTTTATTTCTTAGTTAATGTGTAATATGTGCTATTTTTTATTAATTGTGTATATGCTCATGAACTTTTAAATGTAAATGAGGTATTTTAAGAAAAGACTCAAAATGGTTATTATTCAAAAGTATAAGGATGAACAAAAGGGATGAACCTGGCTGGGAATTACAACTTTGTGGATGATTTTGACAATTGGGTGCAGGTTTGTGCATGTGTGTGTAAATATATAGGTGTGTATATATGTGCATACACACCTATATAAATGTATATATGTAAATTTCTAATATATGTTACAATTAATTTGTTAAACAAATGAATCTATTTTACCCCAACCAATAGATAATACATTATCTTTAGTTATCTTATTAAATTAATTTATATTTATATTTAAATGTTTTTGTGAGGTGTTTTAAGAGTTTATTATATGTACCTTATTTTAAATTTGAGCATCTGTTCAAACTAAAAAAAGAAACAAACTAAAAAAAACAACTTCTGATTCAATTGGAAAAATAGAAAATGCTAAATAAATTCAAACTTAATTCGTTCCCGTCTGAATTTATTGTGTTATTATACCACCTTGGAAAGTGAGTGTATCATTATTAGTCCAACGTTTAAATGAGGATTATAACCAACAGGTTCTGAACAGAACCTCTTTGTGTTGGTTGACATTAGCGACACTTTGTGGTAAAACTGTGAAGGTGCACCACTGCGCCTTGGCGAGGTTGGAGGCTCGGAAGTGAAGCACAGCGCCATCTTGTGAGTCTGGCTGGTAAAACCGTCTGAGTAACGAGGAAATTGTTAGAAATCATTGTACACGCATCCTTCCGCCAACAGAGCGGATGGCTATTTTGGTGAAGACCATGTCCTCCGGCGAGTGAAACAATATATCCCCCTCAGTTTGAAGCCAACGGTCAACGTGACACCGCTCAGCCAAACCAGCCGGATGCAGAGTAAAAAATCTGGTAGGAAGTGGACCACCGCAAGGGAAGCGTGTTGTTGCACGTTGCAGAGAAAATGTTAGCTGGCGATAGATAAATTTGAGGGGACATTTTGTTTGGGAAAGGTCTCGGCACAGAGCAACGGGTCTTCCCGGTGAACAGAATGCTTCCGTGGCTAGCAGGCACTTGACTGGTTTGCTGCTAGCTAAATTTAGCATCTCCAACTCCTGAACCGGACTATTTTCTTCCCATTGAAACCTCATTTTTAAAGACAAATACCGGTAATATATTTCTCAGAATCCCCTTTTTGTCTTTTAAAATCAAGAATGTTCGTTTGCGTCTCTTTAATTAAGTTAATTAAGTGGTAATGCACTTGCTAACTGCTCTGTAGCTCATCTGTTATCGGTGTTATCAGACGGCTAGTAAACTATATCAGCTTTGGTCTAATTTTCTGATTATTGTATTATTTTACCCATTAAAACATACATGTATATTGTCGCTCGTTAAATGAAAGTCTTGCATGTTTAAGGTTGATACAGAAGAGCATATCTATTAGTCATTAATGTCAGATTTTTCGACACCATGCTGCCTTTCATGCATGCAAATCCGTACTGAAATATGTATTTACATCTCTATAATTAAGTGTTAATGCACTTGTAGCTGATTATTGCTCTGTAGCTGATTACTGTATTATTTTGCACATTAATCCATACATGTATATTGTTGCTCATTAAATTAAAGTTTTAAATGTTTAAGGTTGATACAGAAGCAAGGGCGTAGGTTCGGTCTAAGTTTTGGTGGGGACCTTGCAAACACAATTGCAGATAAGAAGAAATCAATAATAAAATAAAAAAGAAAAAATATTACATAATTAACAGACCTATTCTACCTCACATTCAGTGCTGACCTTACTAAACACCGGACTTTACAACAAATGCGTTGCGTGATAGATATCTAACTTATGGGTCCACTCACTGTACTTACAGCCGACGTAGCGAAATAACTTCTAATGTCTGTCCTTTTCTTTTTTGGTGGCGACATGGTCTCAGAGACTCAGAAGGAGACGCGTGTGCCCAGCTAGCCGCCGCCTTTTGCAGCTAATCAAAGAACGTCCGACGATTCAACTGACTCCCCCTCCCCCCACCCCCCCACAGCACCGTTCCGACACGGTCTCGGAGGCTCATAATAAATGTCAAACTAAGAAGCTTCCGTTCCGCGCACCGCCTGTTGCTGCTAATCAAAGATCGTAGATCCACGTTCTTTGAGCCAATATGGCAAAAATTGGTCGGGACTTTTTCATATCCCGTGAATATTGGTCGGGACATGTCCCTACCGTCCCTACCCAAACCTACGCCCATGTACAGAAGAACAAATCCACTAGTCGTTAATGTCTTGAACCCCAGATTTGTAGTGCTTAGAAAAGTATTTTAAGACAGACCCACTCAAGGCAGTGCAAGATTGTTAATTGGAAGTACAATGGCAAATAAAAACAAATAAAATATATGAAATATGCTTTTGTATTGGTATTCAACTCTCCTGGGTCGTTTTATTTGTACTTATGTTACAATTAGGGCTTCAACACATATATATATATATATATATATATATATATATATATATATATATATATATATATATATATATATATATATATATATATATATATATATATACATCTACATCTGTTTTGTGGTATTCCCCGTTTGACTTGATATCAACTTCTGCTCGTTTACCTTCATATTTGCAGGGCAATGGATTTTCCCGGCCACTTTGAGCAGATCTTCCAGCAGCTCAACTATCAGCGCATCCATGGCCAGCTGTGCGATTGTGTCATTGTGGTGGGCAGCCGACACTTTAAGGCTCACCGCTCAGTGCTGGCGGCCTGCAGCACCCACTTCAGAGCACTGTTCACTGTTGCGGAGGGAGACGCCAGCATGAACATGATCCAGCTGGACAGCGAGGTTTGGACTTAATCCACAACAGCGTCGCCGATTATTATTGCGTCATAATGAAACCGCGTTTGATTGCAGGTGGTGACGGCAGAAGCTTTCGCAGCTCTGGTGGACATGATGTACACGTCGACACTGATGCTGGGGGAGAGCAATGTCATGGATATTCTTCTTGCTGCTTCGCACCTGCACCTGAACAATGTGGTGAAGGCCTGCAAACACTACCTGACCACACGGACGCTGCCCCTGTCCCCCTCGTCAGACAGGCCCTCCCATCACCACCCTCAACAGGAGCAGCAGAGACACAGGCAGCAACAGCAGCAGCAGGTGGGGGATTTGGGAGCTAACGCTAACCTCACAGCTTCAGCTGCGACGTCCAAGCTGCAGCGCTCCTTCTTGCTGCAGCAGCTTGGACTCAGCCTGGTGAGCTCTGCTCTGGGAGGCATGGAGGAAGATGGCGTGGGCAGCAGAGGGGTCGATCAGAGAGCCTCTTTCCCCATGCGGCGCTTCCACAAACGCAAACCACCTCTAGGGATGGGGCTTTCAGAGGAAAGACCCAGACAGAGGCAGCGGCCCTCGGCCCCCAACCGGGGTCTGTTGGTAGAGAGTGGGGTTAACGCGGAGAGAGAGGACGGAGCACTTCTGTCACCTGACTCCCACAAGATGGGGGATGAATCCAAGTTAGACGGTGCGATCACAGGGATAATGTCAACGCCTCAGGATGACCCCCAGATGCCGAGTCAGTCAGACAGCGGGCACTGTGAGGAAGAGAGGATGCAGGGAAGGGTGGGCAAGGAGGAGGACATCAGTGATCATGACCATCAGGATGATGAAAGAGTTGGGGTGAAGATAAAGTCAGGAACAGGGGATGAAGAGACTGAAGAGGAGGAGCAGAAGGTAAAGAGATGATATCAAATTACAATAAGTCATGGCGTGTTCTGTGTGATTATTCTTATTGTTTCATTTTGTTTAGATACTCTAGTCATCAGCATGAACTCCATTTAATTTAGGCTACTGACATAACTTGGTGTTCTGACAGGACTTTAATCCTAAACACATAAAAATAACACTAAACGCACGTTTTGGAAACCTTGTACTTCATATAAAACTCATAGGCCAATATCAGATGAATGTATTAATATTTGGGGATTTTTATCAATATAAACAACATTGAAATATTTGAATATTATAAAGTTGTAGTAAATTTTATTGTGAACAATGTGAAGCTATTGGCCAGGGATCAGATTATACCCGGTGATGTATAGGACTACATATTAATCTGCTGTAATCACTGTCTGTAGTGGATGAGGTATCAAAACTGGCTCCATCCCAGGGGCCCACATCCTTGTAAATCCGGCCCTCCATGGGGGAATGTATATAATTAAGGTTGTATGTATAATGTACATTTTTAAGCTGTAAGTCATACAGTCAGGTTAAACCTGAAAAAGTACATATACACTTTTGCCCGGCAACGTAGCTTCATTCCACATATTTTTTTTTTTCATTATTCAGGTGGTCGTCAAGCGTGAGCCGCTAAGTTCGCCGGAGCCAGCGGACGAAAACAGCGACGTGACATCGCAGGCAGAAGGCAGCGACCCAGCCGAGCCCGGGTGTCGGGAGGAAGAGGAGAAGGTGGAGCTGAGCCCAGAGAGCAGCGACCGCAGCTTTACCTCTGACCCCCAGCCCAGCTCGCAGCTGCTGCTCAAGAGCAGCATGGTCGGAGGAGCCGGCGTCTCTGCAGGCTACGGCTGCAGTGCCGCTCTGAAAAGCAAACCCGGTTTTAGCATTCCCAGCTTCCTTGGGCCGAAGGATTTCAGGAGTGGCAGGTCGGGGTTGGTGGCTGGAGAAGATGGTCTTCCCAACACGACGACTGGAGGCGCACATCACTTCCTTCTGAGACAGGAAACGGCCACACCTTCGGGCTCTGCCTCGTCCACTGCTCTGCAGTCTGGAACACTCGGCGCTGAGAGCAGAAACAGTTTCGGGGATAACCTGCAGCCGGACTCTCTGTTCCTCCGACCACTCCATGACAGTTTAGGAAACAGTAGAGCCAGTGGAGGGGGAGCTGGCGGGGGACGGGGAGGTGTAGATCCCTTCGCCTTGGACTTCCAGCGGTCCAGTCTGGGCTTTCACTCACTGGGCCGCCCCTCAACCGGAGCAGGAGGAGCAACTGCAAACAGTCTGGGTTATCCAAGCTACAGGCGCATCGCTCCAAAAATGACTCCAGGGATGGGCGGAGAAGAAGCTGTAGCAGGGATTCTTCAGGATGCCTCTTCCTCCTCCTCCTCCTCCAGCCTGGCCGGTCCTCTGCTCCTTAACGAAAGCGGCGGGTATGAGATGAATAGTGGACGGCCCACCTCCCTCCCACCACAGCTCACACGGGCGTCGGCCGACGTCCTGTCGAAATGCAAGAAGGCGCTGTCAGAGCACAACGTCCTGGTGGTGGAAGGGGCTCGGAAATATGCTTGCAAGATCTGCTGCAAAACTTTTCTCACTCTGACTGACTGCAAGAAACACATCCGAGTCCACACGGGAGAGAAGCCCTACGCGTGTCTGAAGTGTGGGAAACGTTTCAGCCAATCCTCACACCTGTACAAGCATTCCAAGACCACATGTCTGCGTTGGCAGAACAGTAACATGTCCAGCGCGCTGCTCTAGAACGACTTCAGGGGGGGCGGGGGGGAATAAGCCGTTGCAATCAGCGACGGGCTCAGTTTTAATTCATATAGTCTCACTTATTTTTTTGTCAGGATTGTTGGATCATATCATTTGCTTTTTTCTAATAAATCAGTCCTGATCTCTGACCAAACATAAGGATGATTTTGTTATCATATATATTGTTTCTGCTCTTCTAGCTCTCAACTTGTTTTTAAGGCTTTATTCTTAAAAAAAAAAAAAAAAAAAAAATATATATATATATATATATATATATATATATACATATATATATATGTATATATATATATATATATATGTATATGTGTGTGTATATATATATATATATATGTATATGTGTGTATATATATATATATATATATATATATATATAAATAGGTTTGATTCATGGCACATTGCTATGCATACTCTCCTGTATAAATATCAGGAGAGTATGATAAAAATGTCTTTTTTCGTAGGTTTAGATATCAGAACTTAAAACGCCTTAAAACTATTTGGTTTAAAAAAAATTTTGGTCTGCTCTGATGTTTCCAAGATTTTAAGGAGGACTTTGAATTACAGCCTTCACCTCTGATCAACTCTTCCCACACTCTAAGTCCATACTTACTGAGTCTTGTCGCATGCACAGCAGTCTGTAGCCTTCCATACAGCGGCTTGCAAAGACTTTATACCTCCTGAACCTTTTACATCTTGTAAATCTACAACCACTATCCTTATTTTATTGGGATTTTGTGTGGTTAGAAACAAAGAAGTTATATTTGTGAAACAGAAGTTAAATAACTTTTTAACACGTTTTACTAGTGAAAGTCTTTGTTGCGTGCATTAATATAAGTTAAGCATTGTTCAGGTTTTTGTTTTGTCACTGTTTTGTCATAAATGGTGATATTTATGAAGTGCAGAACTAATTGTTATACAGTCAAAAGCTTGACCGGTCTGAACTGTTGAGTGCTGCAGCTCGTATAGAATCAGCACCGACCTCCAGCTCCCTTTGTTTCCATTTGCAGATGATGGATTGAACAGAGCTCTAAGATGTCTAAAGCTTCGGATATCGTTTTATGACCAAACTGCTTTAAACTTCTCCACAGATTTCTCTCTGACCGGTCTTGTATATTTGGTTATGATTTTATTTCTTCACTAATGTTCTCTAACAAAAGTTTGTGGCTCCAAGGTTTAAATGTTGGAATCTTCAAGGGGTATGAATACTTTTTGAAAGCGCTGTAGACTTTGGAGAAAGTACATGTGCTCTGTGTGCCAGATATGTATGTGAACATGAGGGTGGAATATATGAAAGAGCTAATTTTACTTGTTGAAAGTTTCAACAACAGAAGAAAACTGTACAGTCAACAGCTAATATGAGTGGATTTTAGTGGTTCACTTGAACAGTGACTGTTAAAGCATTTCTACTTGAATCGCTAATAGATTATGTAGTCGTATCCATTCCCAAAACTGAGTTAATACCCAACTTTTCTTTTAGATTTAAAGATTGTTTTGCTTTTACTAGGATTTGCAGTTCAGTGCCAATCATTGATTTGTTTGAGAAACTGAAAACTTTACATTTCTCTCTGTCAAGTCTCAGCAGTTTGTGTTGGACAGATTTACTTCAGAGCAAAGTTACATTGTAAAACAAGTACTAACTAATATAAAGTATTAGTGGTGCCGTTTTTATGAGTTTCTCTGGAAACCCCACTGTAAATAGATTATTTTAGTGTAAAAAAATTCCCACTTTATTTATATTGTTGTTTATGACTGATGTACAAAAGTTGAGCTGACATCCAAAAAAAAAGAAAAGAAAAGAAAAGAAAAGCATCACTGCATGATGCTGTGATGTAATGCTGTATTTACTGATTTAAATGTTTTTTTTGTTTGTTTGGTTTTTTGGGGGGAATTGGAGTTTATTGCATCTTTTCATGGATACTTTGGAAAATAAGTACATTTCTCACTCAACTGATTATCAGTTTGTTTGCTTCCACCTCAGAGTTGGCTCAAATCATTCACATGATATCTCTGTTACTGTACTAGAAGTCATTTTTTAAAAACACTCCTCTCTTTTGTCAGTTCTTGAAACGTAATCAAAGCGCTTAGACAAATCAATCAAATCTTTGTTATGTATAACTAATATGTTTTCTGGAATGCTAAGATGTGCATAATTTATTGATCCAACTTGTCCGAATCTATTGTGAGGCAGTTATGGGTCGGTATGACGTTCTCATGGTATAAATATTTTCAGTAGAAAAACAGTTTCAAGGTTTCAACTCCACCCAGCTCATTTCTGTACAGCTGTAGCTGTAAAATAATGTTACCTTAATCAGAGTGATGTAGATTTCACGCATTCTCTATTTTCTTTTCTTTTTTTTTAGGTTTTTATGTAATAACTGGAGTTATTTAGATTATTTAATAACAACTGACTGTGTTTTCCGTGTAGGACAGGACAAAGTGTTGCCGTCTTCTTTCAGCCAGCTGATCAGCAGTACTCAGCAGCAGCCAGAGAAAACTCTGCTCACTTCAACACTTTTCTTTCTGAGTTTGCATCATAGAAACTATAAGATAGAGGGAAAAAAAAAGATTTGTGGATACGTTGCCACTGTTTAAAGCCTCAGTCTACCTCATTAACAGGAAACCGCTCCATCCATCGCTGCGTTTATGCTCGGCGTCATAACCAAACGTTCGGCCTTACGTTGTTTTTTTGAGTTTGGGGGATTTTCCAGCAGGCAGGCAATTATACAGGTTGTCAACTCATCCACAAAAGTTAAATTAGTGAAATAGTATTTCACAGTTAATATTTTGGAAACAAGTATATTTCTTCATTAGATTTTTTTTTTTTTAAACATTTACATCCAACGTGCTTAGATCTAATACTTTATATTCACTGTCATTAACAATTTAAAAGAATCAAACTTGCTGAGAAGAACTACCTGACTATCATAGATTGATTTATGTCAGTTTGGCTTCTTCTGTTGGTTTTAAATAAGAGTGATGTCATTGGACTAGACTGTTTATTGTACAGTTCTGTTTTAGTGAATTAAAAAAACAAAAACAAACATGTCTGTCTGTCTATATTCTTAATCACTGGATGTGTTGTGACTTTGGTCATTGACTTTAAACTGGTCGGCATCTTTTAATAAAGTCGTTACACTGTCAGCTTGTACAGTTAAACATTTTTATTTAATTTCATGAGGCATATTGGCACCTTGTTACAGAAGAAAAACCTTGTTTTAAAAAAAATGACGTTAACACAAATTGTCAGATTAAATGTTCCTGAGATATAATCCAGTGGTGACGTTGCTGTTTGGTGTGTCCGTTTAAAGTGGCAAGTGATGGTTAAATGTATGATGTAACTCAGTCACATTCTTGGGAAAAAACTGTGTTCTTGTGAGAAATAAAGAGGTGATGAAGTGAAGATCTCCCTCTAAACTACTTTCACTTGTTATTAATCCTACTGGCGTTCTTTCCCCCCTAGCAGTTGAATTAATGGCTCATAACCTTTCAAAATAAAGCACTTACCGTACTTCCTCTAGTTTTAATATTGCAAATTTGTGAATTAGACTTTAGTAAAATGCCGTACGCTCTCCAGCTTTAAAAGGCTGAGTAGTTGTTTGTTTTCCTAAAAGTGAAAACAATTATTTTTATTTGCTGTTACCATAAAATGGTAAAATCATTGTCTCTGGTGTGTGAGAAGGTTGTAAAATATGTTGGACTTGTTGTACAGACTGAATAAAACAATGGAGCTCTGTTGGGCTTTTTTTTTTGTTGTGAAATTCTTATTTAATATTCTATAGTTAAACTCAACAGATATGAACTAATACCAGAAATTCTGAGCAAACCTGGAAAAGTCTCATTTGGATTCAGAAGAAAAACAAAGAAATTCTGAAACAGACTTTTTACATTTATTTGTTTAAACATCCACTTTCTTAATCACATAACAACTTTAGTATTTGTCTAATTTTAGAAATTATTTGTATTTTGTAGATACTGAAAGATAAATCCACACTCATTTCACATTTTGAAAAGGGATATTTCACTGCTTTTCTGACATTTAGAGCCTCTGATATCAAGGTCTTAAATCTGCATAATTTTTTTAGCTTTGCACAAAACTTTAAATTTATGTAACAAAACAAGGCGTTTTGTTACATGATCTCTTTGGCTCCAGACTTACTGATTCATGACCCTAAGTAGGGTCCCGATCCCCACTTTGGGAGAGCTAAAGGAGAGCTGATCCAAGCTTAAGTAGATAAACAAAGATGCAGTGCATTTATCTGGACAATTGCGTAGTCAAATTGGAAGTCATACTCTGGGTTGTGTTGTTTCGTGATTTATGACATTTGAGTTAAATATTTCTTACACAAAAGAGAAGAATGCAATAAAACAAACTGAGTTTAAAACAGCGGAAATATTTCAATGGAAAAGTTGAAGTTCTCCAAAACTGAGATTCTCTGGAGCGAGTCTGTCCTCACAGCTTCAGCTCTTTGATCATTGGCTGGCTCCGCAGGCCAAGCAGGAGGTTGTTTGCTGCCAGGGCAGACATGGCGTTACGGGTGCTGTAGGACGCACTTGCAATGTGTGGAAGAATCACTGCAGAAGAAGGTTAAGACATATGATTGACAGTAAGTAAGTAGTGAGAGCAATGAGAGTAATCAGAGCTGACTGCTTTGACAAACTCACCGCAGTTCTTGAGAGTAAAGAGTGGGTGGGTGGTGGGCAGGGGCTCAGGAACGGTGACGTCTAATCCAGCTCCGGCTATCTGCCCAGTGGACAGAGCTTCATACAAGTCCTCTTGATTTACAATCCCTCCTCTAATGTGGCAAAAATGCAGTATTTACTGACAGAAACCAACATGGACAATTGATTTGATTATTAAAAGCTTTAGAACGCCCTTGTATACACTATATTTATGGATTGTTGCGTACTGCTTGTTCTGAGGTCACTCGTGTGTGTTGGTGGATAACATTGGGGTACCTGCTGGTGTTGATGAAGATGGAGGTGTTTTTCATTTTTGAGAAAAGGTTCTTGTTGCAGATCTCTTTGGTCTCCGGTGTTAAAGCACAGCATATCGACAGGAAATCTGACTGCTTTGCCAGCTCATCCAGTGTGACTTGAAGAACAAGCAGCATGAAAATCACAATACTGTATATTATACAATTGACTGATGTAAATACAAAATAATGCAGTCCCATCTATGTATCTATTATTATATTTAGACAGAGAAAACTTATGGGAAAGTACCTTAGCCTTAGACAAACTAAAACTCTACATTCTCCTACGGTCTCCAGTCCATCCCAAATAAAAGCACCACATGCTTGCTAATGGAGTGTTTTCATCAGAAGGTTTTTTTAAATATAGGACATATGGTGGGATTACAAAGGGTGGGCACACAACCACCAGATGAAAATGTATTGCCTTGAACAAGTTTTCTATTGCTTTCATACATCTGTACTCAATGAACAGTTGGCGTCTAAGCTCGCTAAGCATGAGGAGAGAATTTCACATGTTTTGTGTCGGACTGCACTGTATTTTCTGCATTTTGATTTTCTTGAACATAATTATCTGGGTCTGGATCTCTGCTGGTCTGTGCAATTTACACCAAGGTGACATAGTTCTATCTCCACTTAAGGAATTGCTTGCTAAGCGATGTTGGAAAATGAAAAAAGGCAAAACAAATGACTGTAATGAAAATGAAAAGCTGCAACTTTTGCATTTAAACAGAAACCAGTGCTTCTTTTACACAGGCATCACTCGTTAGCTTGTGTGGCAACGCTCTAGGTACAGCTCCAAATGAATTCAATTTGAAATGCATTGCACAGAACCAGATCTCTACCTTCACAGCACTCTTTCTCCATAAGAAGGAGAAAGCAAATAATATTCAATCATATTCAAAGTACAGGGAAAACTTAATTTACTGTTCTTCATAATGCTTAGTCTCCTCTTTTTTTTTTTTTTTTTTTTTTTGCAAATCTCCAGTCCAAAGGCTTGAGGTATTACCAAGAAAAATACTTTGAAAAAAATCCCTAACGTGACAACAGGCTGTAAGTGCCAGTGATCCACATATTACCATATTCAGCATTGATGGCCTTGGCCAACTCAGGTCTCGGAGCCACATCTGTGTAGATGAACTTTTTCACTTTGAAAGGTGCCAGCCGCTCTGCAATAGCCACACCTGGACAGCAACCAGAAGAAAACATCAACATGATGGGTATGGTGATTGTGAGATGATCTTATGTAAATTCATTGTGTTACCTATTCTTCCAAGTCCAAGAATTCCCACAGTGCTGTTGGCCAGCTCATATCCACACAGCCACAGAGTTCTCCACGTGCCCCAGCCGCCGCTGACACAAGTTGCAGTGGGAGATGGTTGTTTAAATTTGACTTAAATGAACTTGGGGATATTTTCTAAAAAGATGTGTGCTGTGTGCATGAGCTTACATTTTTGCCTCATGAGTCGCCTCTATGAGTCTCCTGGATGTTGCAAGCAGCAGAGCTACCGTTAACTCTGCAACTGCATCTGTCAGGACCTCAGGGGTGTAACCTACACGGATTCCTCTGGTGAGAGACACAAATATACACAATTACATGAGCATGTTTCAGCAAAATAAATCCCACAAAATGTATGCATATAAGGACCTAACAATTAAATGTGTTACTTAAGGAAACTAGCAGATCACCTTTTCTTCAGCTCCTCCAAAGATAGATGATCAAACCCCACTGACATAGTACTGACGACCTTCAGGTTTGAACCTAAAGGAAAAACACCATTGATACAGAACCACCATGCATTTGTTTATGGATTCTATTGTGCCTTGCAAAATGATCCGTAGCCATTGAATTAGCCATAGATCAGAGATAAAGATGTAGGGAACTTTAAAGCAGCGCTATTATAAAACAATATCTAACAATTTGAGCAACTCATGTAGTACTGTTCAATTTATCACCAAGAAATAGAAAGAGGAAAGCACAGCTCCAAATCAATCAAAATATGGTTCTCAATCTCTGATGACAGGCCAATCAATGACAAGTTTGTAACATGGAAATTTGGGAAAAAGTGTGACGGATTTAAATACTTTTGCATACCTGCAGCATCCAACAATTCTGCATCAATCTTTTCAGTCAGCACGCAGAGGAGACCATCCACACCTTTCACTTTCTGAAGCAGCTCTTTCCTCGGCACAGGGACGTCATCCGAGTCCCACAGCTCAAACTGCACCCTGTGTGAAGAGGACGCAAAGCAGAGCAGTTATTCGACAGCCACTGAGGTTCTCAGAGTAGTGCATCAAACACCACTCTGAGATTTTACTGATAATCTCCTATTTTGATGTAAATAAGATGTAACTGAGGCATATTAGTTATGAAATACATTGAAACATTCAGCAATGCTGTGAGGAAATATTATTTCAGGTACCATATCTTTATCTTATTAATCTGAAGGTAACCAATAGAAGTCCTCCAGTCTGTTACAGGACTCCTTCCTGACTTACTGTCCAGAATCCTGGAGGATCTTCAGTCCTTCAGGTGGGATCTGCCTAGTAACGTAAACCCGTGGAAGGGTTGACATGTCCCTCAGTACTTTAGTTGTTGCACCACTGGTAAAACTCAAAGGAGCAACGGCAATCCTCTGTAGCCGACGTAGTGCCATGCGGCTGCTCAACATTGCCAGTAACTTGCAGATCTCTGTAAGGCGAGGCGTTTCTTTTGGAGTTTAGGGTTTTATTGCAGGGAGGCGTTAATTTCTGGCTGCAGTTTAGGGGGAGGTTCCCATGTGTGCTTGGCCAATGTGATCAAAGGGAGGATGCCTCAGAGGTTTTGAGGTGAAGGGTAATTTTTTTTTCCAGACCAAAAGAACACAATATTTGTCCAGATTTCAGTGAAAATGAAATCTATTTGCATTGCAATGGGAATGGAAATCAAAACGGACACAAAAAGATCCGATAATTACACATTTTCAAACAAATATTTGGGTTTGTTTGTTTTTTTTGTTTGTTTTTTTTCCCCCTAAAACAGTCCACCAAATTGAAGTCAGTCAGATGTAAATGTTTCACTTGACTGTTGACCTTTGATTCTTTACACAGGAGAGTACCCAAACACATCCAGTTCTCCTGTCCAGCTCACACTGGATCAGTGGTGTCCCCCTAGTCTCCCAAGAGCAGTCTGTAAGACTTATAGTTTGTTTAGAAAGTAGAAACAAACCTATTGAAATAAAAAGAAAACATTTTATTATTGTGCATTAAGAAAATCAAGATGAGGGGATAAAAGCCACATTACAAAATTATATCGATAAAACTTGCAACAAAGGTGTATCATTACAAAAAAAAAACATCAGCCTGTTCATTTTTATTTGAGTTCGGAACATGCTAGGTTCTGAACTCAAACATAGCATGTTCTACTTACATGCTACTGACATCGCATGTAAGTAGTACATGCGATGTAAGTAGTATAAACATAAATGGGATACATAGGAAAAGCTTTCATGTCAGGGGTAATGTGTTGCTATTAAACTAGTGTATTTTATAGGGATTTTATGAGAAAGACCAAGGCAAAATTTGGGATATTTGTGAAGTAAATTAATATTTGAAATTAATTTTAATTGAAATAATTCGGTTTTTTTGTGATTAAATACTTTATTAAGGACATAGCTAATTTAAATTTGATGGTAAATATAGTTATTTGGTATTAATATAATCATTTCACTTTGTTGTGATACAAGCTGGACAACATGAATTTGTTTGGTCTGTCAGCCACTATCAGCTGCATGTCAGTGTTACACAGACAAGGTGACTGGCCTGTTAATGTGCAGTTTAGCCAACCCAGACCAACCATAGAGAGTTTAAAGTTCATGATGCACTGCTGCAAACAGGAAATGATTTAAGAAATATTTTAGTAATTCCATTTCAGCATACAATATTATATGTTTGTGTTATTAATAACAGTTCTATTTAAACCATGAATTATGAACATGTTTATAGAAAAAACGATGATGTTGTATGAAATTCGTGTGTTAATCATTTTGAGAAACATCAAAAGAATCTAAACTTTCACCCCCTCCAAAAACAGTCAGAAATAATCTACTAGGAAATCATTGGCTATTTTGAGTCACGTGATCAGGATAACCCGGAAACGCTTCTAGTTTTTAACCAGTCACAGCAATTCATTCGAAGCTACCCATCGCGCATACTGTCAGGTACAAGCAAATGATTTTAAATTCTTATTATCATAACAATTTTAGCAACATATTTGACACACTATATGACGGAGGTTTTGTTTCCTTAAACAGTCGAATAATTTGGACGGTTTTGTGTTGCCTGGTATTTCTGTTCCCACTTTTAACGAGTTTATGATAAGTCCTGGTCACCGGTACCTCACCGGGAGTGACACTCAGTGCTAATGTAGGAGCTAACGTTGAGTTTCAATCAGCAGTTACCTGTGTATTTTAATAAAGTACCGGTTTACTTTGTTTTAATGCTTCACGGTTAAAGGGCCCTGGAGCCGAACACGCTGTTCTGACTCGAGGCTCGGAGCCGCGGCTACTGACAACCAGTTAGCCATGTAGCTAACCTGCAGTTGGGCGTTGGTTTAAAATCAGAATCGCAAAATGCCACAAATGTCACGTTGTTGTCTTCCCGTTTAGGAAGAGTCGAGATTTTTGAAACGACCGAATCGCCACCCCCTTCCCCTCTGAGCATGGCTGCAGACCTGATGGAAATTGACGACTCACTGTACAGGCAAGTGCTGTGTGGTGATTCTCTCATTAATTAACCCGAAAGCACAGATAACATGGCGTGGTAGTCGGGTCAGGATATGACAGCGCACTTCACCACACAGGAGTCGGCGATCCTCACCTTTTCTCACACTTTCTCCTTCTTCACGATCTCCTCCTGTTCAGCCGGCAGCGGTATGTGCTTGGAGACAGTGCTATGCACCAGATGGCCCAGTCCTCAGTCTTTCTCAGTGGAATGGGAGCACTGGGAGTAGAAATAGGTGGGCAGGCAAACTTGTTTTTTTTTTTGTTTTTTTTTGGTTAATCCTTTCTGATACTATTTTAATACGACCATAACCATCACTAACTGCATTTGATTTTACTTTTGTGTTTCCTCAGCAAAGAACATAGTCCTGGCTGGCGTGAAGGTGGGTAGTATCTTGAAATTGTACTGTCTAGTGCTCAACAAAATTGTATTGAGCACCAGAGTCAGATCTGAACCTTCCTAAGTCTCAGATTTTTTTTCATGTGTGTTTTGTTCAGTCTGTTACTCTTCACGACACCAAGAATTGTGAGACATGGGATCTGGGATGCAACTTCTTTATCCACAATGAGGATGTTCTGAGCCATAGAAGCAGGTAATGTGGACGGTAGTGATATGCAGTTCCAGTCGCAAGTTTATATCCACTCATCATTACCTTGAATTTAATATTATATTTTGTTTTTTAATATACATTAAAGCTGTTCATTTTTTGATTTAAGTTTATACATCAACAGCTTAAATTAAATTTAAAGAGAACACTGATATTTGACCACTAATCATATTAGAAATGGTAGCGATTCATGAGTTTTCAGAAGGGTTCAGTGCAGGGATACTCCAGATGTCTAACGTTAGCATCTAGTGTTTTGTATCAATGTCCTATTGCAAAACGCAGTTATGATAATTTTTTCAATTATTCAATTAATAATGACTGGAACATCATAAGTTTTAATGTTTTTTTTCATCCGGTCATCATTTTCAGTTATTTTTCTATTTCATTGTATTGTTTTGTTTTTAAGTTGTTTTATCTTCTTTGTATCATTTAAAACTCTTTGAATCGCGCTGTTGCTGAAATGTGCTATACAAACAAAATCGGCCTTCCTTGGCTTTGATTCAAAAAGTTTAACTTGGACTAGAAAACATCAGCATTTAAAAATATCATCTTAGTTAATGTTCTGGCTTGGTGCAGCATTTCAAGAGAATTGTTTGACGTATTTCAAGTAAATATTAAAAATATAGAAAATATGTTAAGTCAGTATTATGAGCCTTTTAAATACATAAATAAGATTTTGTTTTGTTGTTTGGAACTTGGTAGTAAGGCTTTGACTACCCTAACCATAATGAAAAGCAAACCAAACTATTTGTTTGAGTAGTTGCCATTATTATTATTTTTTTTTCAGAAGCATTAATGGCTGATTGACCAAGTAACTGGAAACAAGATCTGCTCAATCATAATATGAGGCGGGAGTCTAATTTTCTGTGTTTAGATATTACACGTGTTAACTAAAGTTAATGTTTCTGTTTCAGGGTGGAGGCAGTGTGTCCTCGGGTTGCTGATTTAAACCCATATGTCCAAGTTGACATGTCTTCATTGCCTGTGGATGACAACACTGATCTAAGTTTTCTCAGAAAGTATCAAGTAAGTTAATATTTAAGAATCTTGTCTCAAAAATGTTTTACATTTGAGTATGTTTCAGGAATCTAGTCTCAGAAAATAGCTATTAAAAACTCCTGCTTGTGATGAAGGAGCTGTGACTGTATTTTGTACTGATTTGTTATGCATCTGTGGGAACACTCGGCCCACCTCCAGTGGTTGATATTTTTCCTGACTTTTTATAGATAATTCTATATGTTTTCTGGTTAAATTCATAGTAGTTTCTTATGGAAGAAAGAAAAACAAATAAATTGCTGTACCTTTTCTATTTGTAATGTAACAAAATATTTGTTTGAATAGTTTTGATAGGAACTGTCAAATTTAAGTCAAATCTGACAGTACAAGATATTACCATAAAGGTTTGATCAAAGTATCGGAGAATTATCCATTTCGACTCATTATTAGTTAGTACTGTCAGTTTCCTTGTCCTTCAGTTTAAAAAAACCAAGTCTTGACTCATTTAAATTAAATCAAGATTGTTCTCGTCTGTCTGCTGCAGACAGTTTCCTACATTCAGTTCTTTACTGTTCTCTGTCTACTGCAGTGTGTGATTTTGACAGAGGCCAGTTTGAACCTACAGAAGAGAATAAATACATTCTGCCACTCACAGCAGCCCCCCATCAGAGTAAGTTTTAACCCCTTCGATAGAAAATATTAGTTTGCTTCATATGTATTCTGCTGCATTTCAACTAAACACTGTTGCCTTCTGTTTTCACCAGTTCATTGGCTGTGACACATACGGCATCTGTGCACGCATTTTTTGTGACTTTGGGGAAACGTTCGAGGTGTCTGATCCCACAGGAGAAGAGCCCAAAGAAATTTTCATCCAAAGTATCACTCAGGTAGTGTTCATGCTGTTATACTGTGTTCACACAAGAGGAAGTCTGGCAAATTCTGAACTTTATCCACTTAAAAAAAAAATCTCATTGTAACTCAGAACAATCCTGGGATTGTAACCTGCATGGACAACCGCCCCCATGGCTTACAGACAGGCCACAATGTGATTTTCAGAGAGGTCCATGGGATGGTAGCGCTCAACGGGACTGTACGGCGGGTCACAGGTATCGTCTTTCCTGAATGGAACAGTTTTGGTGTTAAAATATTTAAAATAGGCACTGTCTACTGGATGATGTTGTATAATAGTAAACTAATCAAAACTTTGTGTTTTCTTTTGTTCTTTTTTTAATATTTTTGTGGCTGTGTGTGGTATCAGTACTTTCCCCTCACAGCTTTGAAATAGGAGATACATCAGAACTTCAGCCCTATGCTCATGGAGGTTTCTTTGTAATGGTGAAAACCCCTACAACATATTCTTTTGTGAGTAAATATTTTACTCTATAAATATTATATTTGGACAAAAAAGGTGAACAGTAATTAAAAACCTATTTACTCTGTTCCTTTTATGTATTACAGGAAACATTAGAGCGACAGCTTTGTAATCCTCAGGTTCTGATTCCAGACTTCAGTAAACCAGAGGTAAGAATGGAAAGAAAGCGGGGAAGCATATATCTCATATTGGCGAATTCAAGTGTGACTCTGAATTTAATTCCATTTAAAGATAGTGTGCACTTCTGTGTTGAATGAAATTAAATCATGGTAAGTTAAACAGCAACAGGAGACCTGGATGAGCTGGAAATATGAACTTTGTTGCTAAAATGTGGGTAAACCAGAAGAGAATCGCTTCATGCTTCAGTAATGCTGGAAGAAAAGTGATGCATATATGAACAGTAGGGTTATGCTTCTCTGATCTGTAGCCAATGTGCTACAAATGATCTAATGCATTTTAGATTACATGGAAAAAGAAATGCCATACATCCCCATCCATCTTGATGGACTCATTAAACAGGTCTTGTCCAATAATCTTAGTTCACATTTTTAAAAACCTCAATGACAATCGACAGAAACGATGTCACCCCGTCCACCGGACATCCTTTCCTCAACCTGCAAAACAAGCTAAACCAGGAAAATTAGCCTAAGTCAAGCCTGGTGTTTGTGCTTTAATTCATAATCTTGTCTTCTACCCATCAGGCTCCTCTACAAATCCACGCTGCCATGCTGGCTCTGGATAACTTCCAGGTCAAGCACTGTAGACTTCCTAACATTGGGTAAACAAACTTTCTCTGGCTTTTTTCTACCTCCACTGTGATTTCCTGCTCTACATTCTGTTAATTCCAGTTTATGATTAAAAAAATGAATGTAAAAAATGCACAGAGATAATAAATTGTTATGCTTTAATCATCATCAGGTGCTTACAGGATGCTGAGGTTTTACTAAACCTGACTGAGGAAGTGAATACAACACTTTTGAACAAAGTGAGCTTTTAGTTCTCTTTTTAGATTCACAATAATACATTCTGATTCATTATCAGCTATCTTTCTTCTTGTTTCGACCTCCTTCGTCGTAGGTTCCTGTAAATGCTGAGGTGGTGCGCTGTCTGTCTCGGACAGCCAGGGGAACCCTTCCTCCTTTAGCTGCAGCTGTGGGAGGAATAGCAAGTCAGGAAGTTCTCAAGGCCATTACAGGGAAATTTGCTCCACTGCAGCAATGGGTAGGAGATTATTTCAGAGGTCCAAAGGATCTTACTGACAACTCACCCTGATGGTATTCTCAAATTCTCTGTTATTTGACCTGTTCCTCTCCAACTGTTAAGTTTTACCTCGACACCACTGAGCTGGTCAGGCCTCTTCAGTCTCTTGCTGTTGAGGAGTTTTTCCCTCGAGGTGACCGCTATGATGGATTACGAGCCTGCATTGGTGAATCATTGTGTCTTGAACTACACAAGCTCAGGGTCTTTATGGTAGGCACTGGAGTTTATCAGTATTAGTGCATTAATTGCAAGATGTTTGTGCTAAATAAACCTTAATTGTTTCTCTTTCTAAGGTTGGCTGTGGTGCCATAGGCTGTGAAATGCTGAAAAACTTTGCCCTCCTTGGCGTCGGATTGGCAAAAAGCTCTGGAGAGGTGGGCGTCTTCACATCACCCCTCTTCTTTCTGAACGCATTGCCTTCATCTGCTTATGTAATACAGGCTTGCTGAATATATATTTTTTGTGTCACATTCAAGGTTTGTGTCACAGACCCAGACCTCATAGAAAAGTCTAACCTGAACAGGCAGTTCCTCTTCAGACCCCATCACATACAGGTTAACGGATGTTACCGTTATAGTTTTTGCATGAACTAATATCAGAAGCTAAATTAATTTAACTCCTTGCCCCGCCTTTGCTGTCTCAGAAGCCAAAAAGTACCACAGCAGCAGGGGCCACTCTTGACATCAACCCAGAGCTGCAGGTGGACGCTCACCTAAACAAGGTGTGTCCAGCCTCTGAAAACGTCTACAGCGACTCCTTCTACTCCTCCATGAACGTAGTGGTTACAGCGCTGGACAACGTGGAGGCGAGGAGATATGTGGACAGGTTGGTGTGAACTAGAATTAATTTTAAAGACTCTTCATCCAAATGATTTGTATATAGCAGCTAATATCCACCATATTTTTGTCCGCTTATTTCTTGCGTATTACTAGATAAACACCGCTAAGACATTTTGAAGACAGTTTCAAGGTTTTAGCTTTATGATTTTAGCTAGTTTTGACATATATTTGGGAGTTATAAATAAAAGGCATGTTACTTTTTCTTTCTGCTGCCTTAAAAGGATCCATGATTAGCTGTAACGATAGACTTTGAGAAATATTTATTTTAGATGTAATATTCTAAAATAGCTGTTTAGTTTTTATACATTTTAATAAAATATTGTCACATGAATGTTGCCATGTTGTTCACACGGCAATGGATTCTGTGTAAATTATGTCTAATGGTCCAATTGCGCTAGCTCTGTCCAGTCGAAACAGTGGTGAGTAACATTATTAAGCCTTTTCAAATTGAACTGGAGCACGCGGAAATCGATTGGCATGTTGAAATCGCAAGAGGTGATGAAGATGAGGAGAAACAAACCGAGGAAGAGGACAGAGTTGGCCATAGGAGTTGGTGGCTTCTGCTGCTCCTGCCTTCAGCTTTGTAAATGAAACGATGAATGACACATATCTCTGGTTAGACTGCGTGATCCGGTAAATACTTCTTATAGCTCCATGTACGGTCCAGTCTTCGTCCGAGGTGGCAGGAGTGCCACCAGTACAACTGCTGCATATCTCTGTTAACATTTAAAATAGCTTCCTGCCCTGTCTATCTGATGTTTCTCCCAGGGTTTAGGCGCTTTGCAGATAAAAACTGTCGGCATGGCATTTATTTTTAGCTGCTTAAGGTAACGACCACCTGTTGGAGACTTTGTCAGTTTTGCTCGTACAAATGACAGTCTTCTGGAGAGAAATGTTGAGGACACAAATGTAGGTCCTTCGAAAGTTGTGTTCAGCTCCGGCTCTCTTCCACTGCACTCTTCTGTTTTTTTTTTTCATGTGGGAAGAGATCCAGATTCAAATACTCTTTTTTTTTTTTTTTTTTTTGTTTGTAATTACAGCCAACGGTGACACAGCGTGTCATTATTTAAAATTACACCAGTAATAAACAACAACTCAGGAAAAGACAGCCTATCTGTGTTTACTCTGTAGATTTCAGTACTGAATGGACCAAAACGTATCAACTCAGGAGGTGAAAAAATGGCGACCTTCATGGGTGAAAAATATAACAAAAGATGTATATTTTTGAAATGACAAAGTTTTGGCATATAGCAAACGACAATTCTTTAGTTAGTAGGAAAATTACAACATATTTAGGCAGACATGTTCAACTAATCTTGGATCCCTTTAAGAGGGGGGACTTTTAAGTTGTATTTGATATATAAAAGATGTTTATATATCGAATATGTCAAATCTAAAACAGGCTTTGAACTTGGCCGTATTCATCCAAGTTGGATTTCTTTTCATCTGAACTTTAACACCTCATTGATGTTAGCCCTTGGAAAAACTGTTTAAATGAAAGCTTTAAGGTTGAAATTGTTCAGTTTTAAATGTAATATTTTTTTTCATGTTGTATTTCTAGCCGCTGTGTGTCCAATCAGAGACCTCTCTTGGACTCAGGCACCATGGGAACTAAAGGACACACTGAGATCATTGTTCCAAGCTTAACAGAGTCATACAATAGCCATGTGAGTATTATTTCCTGGTCATATTTGTTTGTTTTTTTTGTGTTTTATGTTCTGAACCATCTGTTTTTCCTCTCAGAGGGACCCCCCTGAGGAGGAGATCCCGTTCTGCACCCTCAAGTCTTTCCCTTCGGTTATAGAGCACACCATCCAGTGGGCCAGAGACAAGGTCTGTCCTCAATGTATCTGATCATTGTTATTTTGCTACTGAGACTATTGTCTAATACTTTTTTGTTGTGATTTTCTGGTCTAGTTTGAGAGCTCCTTTTTCCATAAACCCTCCATTTACAACTCATTCTGGCAGACACACCCTTCAGTTGATGTTGTGCTGCAGGTGAGATTTAATGCTGCACACATTGTTTTCATGCTCGTTTAGCATCATTGTAAACCTCTGTGCTGTGTGTGTGTGTGTGTGTGTGTGTGTGTGTGTGTATAGAGGATGCAGGCGGGGGAAAGTCTGGAGGGATCCTTTCAGGTCATTAAGCTGCTGAGCAGACGTCCTGGTCAGTGGAAGCAGTGTATCCACATTGCCCGTCTGAAGTTTGAAAAGTATTTCAAAAGAAAGGTATCTAATCTCGACCTATAGATGCACATGAATATTTATAAAGAGATTAAAATGGAAAGACATTCCAACCCTAACATTGTTTGTTTGCTCCTTACTATCCAGGCCCTGCAGCTCTTGCACTCATTTCCTCTGGAAACCAGATTAAAAGATGGAAGTGAGTTTATGTAACTTTTTTCTCTTTATTAAATGCATCTACAGAATGACACATCTATCTCACATTTTGTGCGTTATTAGGTTTGTTTTGGCAGTCTCCAAAAAGACCCCCGACACCTATTGATTTTGACTTGAAAGACCCGTTGTGAGTAGACTTTTGTGTGTTTTCTTGATATTTTTCATTCCTGTCATCAAAGCCTCACCCTCCTTTTTCCTCCATCAGGCACTTCACCTTCATCATCAGCGCTGCCCGGCTCTATGCTGAGGTTTATGATATCGCCTACTCAGAAAACGTAGGTCACATGCATTCGTGCTTGTATTGTCAAACAAATTTAATTTAAATTTAATCGCTGACTGGCTGGGCTTTTATTCATCAGGATCTTTCTGAGGACACTGTGAGCAGGATTCTTTCTGATGTCAAAATTCCTGAGTACAGACCCTCAGAGAAAGTAGGTTATGCTTCTCAGTTGGCGTCTCCATTTCTCTCTGTTAAAAAAATGATAATTTATCTTTGCTCTGTTGTTGCTAGTCTATAGAGACAGATGAGACTGCTAGGAAACCTGACGCGACAAAGATGCCTCTGAGCAGCGAAGAGGAGAGGGAAGCCATCGCACAGCTTGAGCAGGCCATCGACGCAAACAAGGTCACACCAGGTGTGCAGACAAACTTAATTAGATTGATGTGCAAAAAGAAAGATGCTTCCTTGGATGTTATTTTGATCACATCTGTTTTTTTTTTTTTTTTTATTTTTAGAAGGATTACAGATGAGACCCCTTCAGTTTGAAAAAGACGACGACAGCAACGGTCACATAGACTTTGTCACGTCGGCCTCCTCCATCCGAGCCAGGATGTACTCCATCGAGCCGGCAGACAGACTGAAGACAAAACGCATCGCCGGCAAGATCATCCCCGCCATCGCTACAGCAACCGCTGCCGTGGCAGGACTGGTGAGAACCGCCATCGAACAGTTATAAGAACAGACTTGATTGTACATTATTTGGGTTTCATGTGACAATCAGAAGGTTGTGCAAAACTCTGAAGTAAGCTGATATGTATTCAAGGTAACCCTGAAAAGTATATTTGTTTAAAGCTATTTAGTTATTTAAGCAAACTTGAACCTGAGTTAAGTTCTTGTTTGCTCTAATAAACACTTAACCTTCATGCCTTGAATCTGAATTTATTTATTCTTAATGATATAGGTGTCACTGGAGTTGATCAAGGTGGTCGGTGGATTCGGATTTGAATCTTTGAAGAACTGCTTCTTTAACTTGGCCATTCCAGTGGTGGTGCTCACGGAGCCCGCCCCAGTTAAACGGACGCCCATCAGGTAGAAGCATCAATAGATTTCCTCCTTCATGCACACATTACCACAAACTTACAAATCACAACATAAGCATTTTTGTAATATAGGATGTTACCCTTTAATGAATCTCACTTCTTCATTTAAACCAGTTTTTGCTAAGAAGGTAACATCTTTTCCAGGAACAACATCTACTTTACTATTTGGGACTGTTGGACTATCTTCGGCCACGAGGATTTTACTCTGTCCGACTTCATGAACGCAGTGAGGGTGAGACGTTCTTTTACCATTATTCAGCTCCGTCTCAGTAGTTGCGACATTACTTTTTAAGCCCACCAAATATTTGCAAACTCAACATGCAGCCATCGTCCTTCTCCTGACTGATACAAAGTTTAAGATTTTGACCCATTCTGATTTTTTTTCCTATTGAAAGGAAAATCGAACTGAAAAGAAACATCAGATAATATTTTTCAATTACACAGAAAATAAAGTAATATCTGTTAAGTGATGCGTTTATAAACTAAATCTGGAGGCATTTCTGAGTTTTCATGCATTATTGAATAGGGGAGATGGAAAATCAAAATAGGAAAAATTGTCTGAGATCTCTGGCTGATTTAGTGTTTCCATTCTTTGCAGTTACTCATTTTCAAACATAATAAAGTTGACAATTTCATGTTTTTGTAGGAAAAGTACGGGATTGAACCGAGCATGGTCGTCCATGGTGTAAAGATGCTCTACGTTCCTGTGATGCCAGGACATTCAAAGAGACTCAAGCTGACGTAAGGACTTCACTCCTAAAATGTTTCTATTTTAAAATATTCTTTCTTTAAAGCTTCTATCCTCCGTCTCCCGCAGGATGCAGAAGCTCATCAAGCCATCGGCGGCCCGTCGCTATGTCGACCTCACCGTATCGTTCGCTCCAGAATCAGACGGAGACGAGGACCTCGCTGGTCCTCCTGTCAGGTACCACTTCAGCCCGGAGAGCAAGGCGCCCTGACAGCTCCAGAGACGTCGCCCCCAAAAACCTATGGTGTCCTTATTTCTCTTACTTCAAGCACTCTGTTATACTCCACCTCCCTTCCCCCGCTCCGTCAAGAACAGAAGCCTCACGGGGACAAGAGTTTTCCCTTCAGGTTTTGA
This sequence comes from Poecilia mexicana, assembly GCF_051168715.1. Classification (NCBI taxonomy): domain Eukaryota; kingdom Metazoa; phylum Chordata; class Actinopteri; order Cyprinodontiformes; family Poeciliidae; genus Poecilia; species Poecilia mexicana. Next base: position 12,433,806 of record NW_028263370.1, on the reverse strand, counting down.
TTTGACTACGGCAAAACTCCCAGCCCCAGCACAACCCCACTGCCATCTCCCCTCTCATCTCCAGAGCTTCATACAGCAAGACAGACAGGTTCTTGCTGCACAAATAGCCAGGAAGTTAAAGCTGCTTAAGTAGCACTTGTTATTGTACCTCTCTGTACATATATTCTGGTTTTTACTCTGAAATGCACAGCTCTGCCTGTGTTGATGCCTTAAATGATTTTTGTTTTTCTTCTGATAGCCAATTTCTTCATCTGCCTGGCTCTGTTAATCCTTCCCTTTGGCACTCATCACTTCTCACCTTACTCTTTAGGAATCAGCTGTTGGCCACTCTTGTGTTCATAGAAACAGATCAAGCTGTTGTATAGTTAAAGGGGTCCAATAAGCCAGTGACAAAATGACCAAAGATGCTGACTATAAATGTGTCTCCAGATGATTGTTCTTTTCGGCTCCATAAAAACAATGGTGACATCACAACAGTGTTTAAGAAAACTGACCATCATCTACACCCTCATGTATGTGCTTTGTCACTAGAAGATAATTTTACCACATTACACTTCAATCAAACGATGCAACTGATGTGAGGAGCCAGTAACACTCAAATGTAGCTGCTGGTCTTGCCCATCTCATTATTTTCTTTTCTAATGACTGCACTGACAGTGTCCTCCATGTTGGAAAGTAAAGTCCTTTGGGTAAAGAAGATGAGCAGATGTTTTCATACTTTGTTTTTAAAAACCACATTTTTCTGGGGTATATCGTTCCTTTTTATCATTGTTCATAGATGTTTTCATGAGACATGTATTTATTTACTTGTTACTAATTTTTTTTGTCAAACTGAGCCTTGTGTTGATGAGCTCTGTTGAGTCACGGTGCACTGGTTAATTGTTGGCGATGAGCTGAAACCGTTAGTGTATTTACTCCTGTTTTGTTCCAGTTGGAGGCTGCATCAAAGGACTTTGAAATTATCTATACTGGCTTATATTTGAAGGCATATCTTAGTGGTTCTGAATGGAGTTCCAACTTGATAAAAATTGGGAGGATGAAGTCAAAGGTTTTCTGCTTTTTTAATGAAAATACTGACCTGAAAACAGTTCGGAGATTGGCTGTTTTCTCATTCATCCATTTAACCTTTTTTTGTTTGTTTTGAAGAAGAAATGTCTATTGGACTTTATAAGACAAATCTGTTTTGTTGAGAAATAAATGATGTACGTTCTTGTGAAAGCCAGCTCAACCTATGGTCCAATAAAATGCGACTTCAGGATAAAATCAAGAATAAACCTGGTGAGTCTTTATAGTCATCCAACTCAAATGGCAAACATTACCAATTCATTACATCAGACATCCTCCATATTAGTGTCAAAGATGCACCAATCAAGCTTTTTCCTGGTCAAAGACCAGTTTCAGGGATTCTTAGAGCTTTTGACTTTTAAATCCAATTTAGTGTAAATTATGGACTGAAAATGAGAATGTTTTTGCATATACAGCCAAATGGTTGGTGCGTCTCTGTTGTCAGCCTATAAAACATGTACAAAATCAGATGTCGCATCTCATCGTCGATATGATTAAAAAAATATTTTGTGCAGATGGAAGTATATACAAAAGTTACAAAGCAACATTACAGTTAATTTCATCATTTAGGATTCAGTTTATATATCGAGGTCCTGCAGGTTTCCCCAGCTGGGTCCAACTCTGACTTTGGCTTTGAGCTTCACATACAGCTTCACTGCTGACTCCATCTCCCTTTTGACTATCTGTGCAACCTGGCAAGAAAATGTCAGATAATGAAGCATCGTCCTGCTCTCGGTGTCATAACCCAAACAGTGCTCCCAATACCTGTATGAGATCCTGTTCTGTGGTTTCGTAGATGAGCTCATCATGCAGCTGGAGGACAAAATAGGCTCCCCTGAGCCGAGATGTCCCAATTCTGCGGTGACCGTGAGCTGGAGGGGGAATTACAAATTGAGGTTGATGGCGTTAAAGGTCACAGTCTGAAAGTGTAAATACGAAAAGGAGGAATTGTGTGAAGTTTACCTGAGCGTGTGTGTTTGTGAGACAATGGGGCCGCAGGATACGTTTTTCGTAACCGTTTCTGGATGTTGACGGTAGCCAGTTTGACGATGTCGGCTGCCGAACCCTGCACCGTCGTGTTGACCGCCTGCCGCTCTGCCTGAATGGACGGCGGAGGAGCCGAGAGGCAAAGAAACAGAAGTGAGCTTTGTGTGTTATTTACTCGCTAAACCTTAATTGTCAGGTTTGCTCACATGAGCTTTGACGTGTGGATTTGTGCTGGAGATCCCAGCTAAATATCTCCGCCGGCCCATCAGCGTCTGAACATAGCCGTCCTTTAAACACTTCTTTACAGTCTGCTTAAGAAAAGCGTTGATCCCTGAAAGACGAGACGGAATGCTGGTATGAGGGATTTGAAGACATTTGAATTTATTTTCATTCAACCAAGAAGTCTTCTGACATGAAAAGAGGCAGGCATTTCTCAAAAGAAACAAATTATAAGCAGAATCAGTCTTGAAAATGTTTGATGTCTTACATCTAAAAAGCAGTCAAACTCCTCTTATAATCGGTGACCAACAGGTTTTCACTGTCATTTTGATTATTTATCTTTGTTGGTGAGCTCCTAAGTCTCTTCACCTAATCTTTAGCTTCCTCCACAGATTATCACCTATCAGATTCAAGTGACTGGGTTGCTTCAGAGATGTTATTGTTCCATCCAGACTGAAGAGGACTGTTGGTCAAATTGGCTGAAGTCAATCACTGGAATGTGCCAATACAACAGCCATTCATCAGGTTATTTTTAAAACCAGAAGATTTTTTTAAGGTCAACCAAAAAAATAAAAATTCCATTTAACCTAAATATGACTGAGTCGAGCTGAAACTTTCAGGTAAAAACACAACAAACTCATCATGTGAGGCTGTTTTACATGTATGGAATAACGAGGACTACGACCAATCTTATTAAACTTCTCCTATATGGGGCATAGTTGAATCCTGCAACAACACAATATCAGGAAAACTTCAATGTACAGTAAACGTATCCTGTTTATTTCTGCTATGCAGCACAGTGGTACTGCAGTTGCCTGCATACCTTTGTATCTCGCTTTGAAGCTCTCGATGTAGCAGGCTGCGTCGTTCTCCTCTACTCCCATTTGCTCCCCAAGTGACTTTGCTCCCATTCCATAGATGATGCCGTAGCAAATCTTTCAGCAAAGAAGAACGTCCGATCATCAGAGGTCATAAAATAAATCATCACATCCCCAAATCTGCTGTTCTCCATATCCCAACCTGTTTTGCCTGCTGTCTGAGGCTGTCCTGCACAGACTCTGGGTCAACACTTTTCCACTCAGCAGCAATGCAACGGAACACGTCAGCTCCTCCATTCAGCACCTTGTGAGCACACAGTGTGTCAGTAAGTCATCTTTGACAATTCTATTATATTGTTTTGCTACACCGCTGACCTGCAGGAGGCGCTGATCCTTCGAGAGGTGAGCCAGCACTCTCAGTTCCAGTTGAGAGTAATCAGCTGCCAGTATCATTCCTCCTTCAGTTTTATACAGGAAAACATGGACAATTAGGTTTGAAACAAAGCAACTGGGAAAATGTCTACATATGTCATAAGAACACAGCATGCTGATTTAAACCTGAGAAGGGAATAAATGCATGTCTCATGCTGACGGAGAAGGCCAGGCCTTGTTCTGCAGCTGCAGGAAAAGGAGCAGCAGAGTTTGTCCTCTTTCTGTAAAAACAGAAACAGTGGCGGCTAGTTAGCTCGGCGCTAACTAGCCGCCACAGAGACCGTTTCTCTCCCGGCTATCTCTGTGATCAACACTTAACAGAGCGCCAGATTAATGCCATGCATATTAGCACTAATTCAATCTTGTAAACCTCATTTATAAAAACACTGTATGCATACATATTTGCAAGAAAGAAATTTTTTTTTAATATTTTGAATGTCTTCATTGAGAGCAAAGTGAAGCTGAAGTCAATTTTCTGGCTTCATGACTAAGACTGATTCGGATTCTTAATTATTTTCATGAGCAACTGCAGCACTTGGGTTAAAAGTGGGTGTGTCAAAGTGATATAGGTCTGGGCTTTGACTAGGCCGATAAGCATTGATCTAAATCAATTTATTGCAGCTCCGACTGCTACATTTTAACTGATTTTCTCCCCAGATTTTCACCACAGTGCAGAGCACTTTGTTCCACACAACCCCTACATAACTTGTGGCAAAATGAAAATGAGACGTCATGACTTTTCTTCAACAAGAGACAGTTACATAACAGCTGTATACAAGTGGGCAGAATGTGAAAAAGGATAAAAACTACTGCAAATCACTAGGAATGAAAAGCCAGGACCAAGAGTGCACCTACCCCAGCTTTTTGGGCATCTGGAAGCCACCCTGAGAAGGAGGGCTTTCTCCGACCACTGTAGGCATGCAAATCTCAAAATCTTTGGGGACGTTCTGGATGTTTGGCTCAGTGAAGCTCACTCTACCTGAACACAAGGAATCTGGTTAAATCCATTGGTTAGATTTGCCTTGAATAAAAATGATTCATAATAACCAGGTGAAACAATCTGGTTTCAGCGCAGCCTTGTAAACACAGACGCTCTCTGTCGCACCTGTTGCCGTGTGTGTTTGTGCGACGGGGTATATTCTGTCCATATCCAATGTAGGATGATACTGCTTCTCCCTCTGCAGGGGAAACACCACTTTAGTCAAGGCGTTGGTGATTCTCCGCCACTCCAGGACTACAGCTGGCAAAGGGTGCAGGGGACGAAGTTTTTCTAAAACATCCTGAAACAGAAAGTCTTTATTTTAGATCTAAGTCTTCTTTGCTTCAAGTGAAATCCAGTGGATTTAATTTAATGAAGTTGCATAATTTAAATACAAAAATGATTATTAAATAGTTTCGTAGCTAATTGGTTGCACCTTGGTAGTGCTGAACTGCTTCCCAAGTCGCACTCTGCCGCCGCCTCTCCTGGTGTAACCCAAAGTCTTCTTATTTCTTGGTCCATTTATGTCTCCGTTTGGAGGCAGATGAAGCTCCAAAAACAATACCTATCATAAGAAAATACGTCATTAAATCCTCTGGGTTGTTTTTTTTTCCCCTTTGTTGATCTATTTGCATTTTACTAAATCAGCTGGGGAAGATGAGAAGAGTTGGACCTGTGCTATGTCATCAACACTTGTGAGGGAGAAGGTGTGTCCAGCCAGGCTGTAAGCCTCGGCTTCCAGCGCCGACAGTTTGGCCTGCATCACATGTTTTTGTCTCTCGCACTCCTCCACGCTGAAGCCAACTCCGTTCAGTTCCAACAGAGCCAGACAAACCTGGGAAGGCATCTCTATCCTCCTAAACACATCTGACAGAGTCGTATAGGATTACTAAAAACCACCACTTTAACACCTCATTCTCACCACTGGCTTCATAGGCGCAGCATTTCTACCCAGTGTGCCGTCTTGCTCCAGCAGACCGGAGAGATGGTTCATCACAGCATGTATGAGGACGCTCTTGGTTGCGGCCCTGACTCGAGGACAGTGGGAGAGTGCGTTCCCGAGACCATCCAGCAGGGGTAGTTCTTTGGGACAATAGACAGTCACCATGTTGGGAAGAGTTCTTTCTTCACTGCCAGGATCCAGCAGCCAGCAGGCAACCTGGGGTGGACAGATGCACGATTATTTACATTCCTTACAATTTCCCACTGAGCTTGATCCCAACTTTTAAATATTAATAAGAATTCCAAAGGTGAGAAGAATTATAAAGTCCAGAAGAAGACTAGGACAGCACAGTGGGAAAGTTATTAGTTAATGTAAAAAGGGGGACTGGAGAGTGTGCTCCAATTACAGAGGGGGCACACTCTTAAGCCTCCCTAGCAAGGTCTATTCAGGGGTCCTGGAGAGGAGGGTCGGTCGGATAGTCGAACCTCGGACTCAGGAAGAGCATTAACAGACTGAATACAAATGCATGACACACTTCTGAGAGTCTCATTTGTATAAAAATGTGGCATTTTCCTTTCACCTTATAGTATACATAGTGCATCACAAACAATCCTAATGAAAACAGTTGATCATAACTTTTCACTTCTCCCACCTTTGGATCCTCACAATTTCCCTCCAGGCTGATGCCACAGCTCTGTACCAGCCTCTTGTACACCTTGATGATGTTATTCACGACAGCCACACGGCCCTTAAGATGAGTCACCTGTCCGCTCAGACAGACCTTCACCTGCTCCAACCTTTCCCGTACCGGCAGAGCATCATCGAGTGGAGGAGGAGCCAGACTGGAGCTCAGACCTGATGGGGGTCAGACAGGTTCAGCTATGGACACATAAATATGTGGATCAGTGTGCCTGTTTTTATCAATACCTTTTCTCTGCTCCTGCTGTAGAGAAATATAGTATGCATCTCTGGCTCCCCAGCAGACAGAAAGTCCAATCAAAGTAAGGCCTTCGTTGTCTCTTACTGGAAAACCATCAAGCTTTAGATGAGCTTCTGATGCTGCACAGAAAGAAAACGCAGAAAGAAAAAAACATTCTTAAAGTCTATGAGAGAAGATCAAACATTTTCTTGAACTTTTTCCTCACCTCTCTTATGTTTCCCTCCTATTTCATCCTCGGGGTGCTGCCCCCGCTCTCTCTTCTCACAAGCCAAAGCAATAGAGAATCGCTCTTTTGTCTTCCACTCTTTAACGAAAGTATCAAAAAGGCGCCTGTCGCTCGCCACGTCTATGATGGAGAAGTTCCCAGAGTTGCTGCAGCAGATGGAGGCCTCCTGGGACAGCTGGAGAGAGAAACCTGCAGGGCTCACCGAGGACTCGGTCTCAGATGGGGGCTTGGGCTGGGGGGACGGTGGAGAGGCGACACTCTCTGGGGGGAGGCAGAGGCTTTTCTGCGGTCTGCTATCAAAAAACGAAACAGCTGCCTTCAAGCGACTGTCTGCAGCGTGGGATGTGGCCCGTTTTTTTTGAAGGTGGTTTGAGGGCGTCGACTGTTTGAGAGGCTGAGCGACGACAGGTGAGTGGACAGAGGAGGTGGTCAGTTTCACTCTTGGTGTGACAGGGGGCGTGGCCTGCGTTGGGGGAATAAGGTCACCGGCAGAGCCTGGTCTCTCTGCGACCTGCACCGTTTGAGCCGCATCAGGATGTTGGGATTTTTTCCTCTTTCTGTCCTGATGTGTCGCTGGATGAGGTAACTCTGAAGCATCTGCTGTGGTTGAACCAGCAGCACCTGGTTGGTCAGACATGCTAGGCCAGCGGTCGAAGATTTCCTGTAACTCAGGGCTGCAACAAAAAGCACTTTCAAGTGAATTTTGGACAAGCGGGTGTTTGACAACTAAATTTTCCCCATTATTTTGTTTTTCTTTGTTGGTTTTCTTTTCAACCTGCTGTGCAGTTTTGCCCTCATGTACACCTTTATCAGTAAATTGTTGATCGTTTTGATTGCAAGGCTGATCGTTGCCTTGCTTCTCCTCGTCAGACTCGTTTTGGGATTTTAAAATCAGACCTTCATCTTCGTTTGGTCGCTGCAGCTCTTGGTTTTCTTCTTCAGTTCTCTCTGTGTGTCTCAGTAAACTCTGCCTCTCCAGAAAGTGTTCACCCACCAAGAGCGAGTCCCCCCACTCGGACAGATTGAAGAAGGACTCCCCCCACTGGACCGCCTCCTGCTCCTCCGCCTCCTGGTTGGCGAGAAGCTCACTGCGCCGCCTCTGCTGGGCTGACGGAGCGGGACGTGGGCTAGGAGGTTCTTCTTCACCTGCTGGTTCAGGTAACTGGTTTGGTTGCAGAGCGTCCAGGAGAAGGCTGTCGTACATGCTGTCGAACAGGAAGCTGCTGCTCCTGTTTGGACTCTCTGCTGCAGCCTCGTTATTGTTGGGGAGCCGATTGTCGCGTGTGTTTTCGTCTTTATCTTGGTCTTTTCTTCTTCCTGCTGGACTGGGAGATATCTGAAAGACACCAACTTTATAGATTTAATGATGCTCAAATTGCTTCCAGGTATTTATATCACTCAGAGCCTTGCAAAAGTATTCGCACTGCTTCATATTTTCCACATTGTTTCATTACTGTCCACAAACTTTAATGTATTTCTTGGGGTTAAATTAAATTTTCATTATTTTTGTAAAAACATACATTTGTAAATAATTGTATTACAGGGGGATATCATATTGCATCATATCGATTGCAGACTCGTGAATTGAATCAAAATCATATAATGACAGACTTTGTGATTTCAAAAGACACTGAACTGTCATCCAAACAAACCAAAATGATATTGTATCATAATAAAGCTGGTGATTTAGACTTCTAGTGCATAATAAAACATTTAAAATAAAAAAGTTTAAGTGGTGTGAATACTTCTGCAGGTCACTGGAGATGATGTCATTACTTACTTTGTGGTTTGTGTTAAGGATGAGCTCCAGTTGGCTCTCTGTCACAGAAATATTGAATCTGGGAGACACTGTCTGAAGGCCTTCAGCTTCATTTCTTCTGTCATGTTCATCTCCCGCTACTGAATCCTCCTGTTGTACCTTCAGCGGTTCTACTCCCTCATCTCTTTCTGCAGCTGTGCCACTGAACTCATGTTGAACTATAATTCTTTCTGTCTGAGTGTCCAAGTCAAAGCTTTTGCTGAAACTTTCTTCTTCCACACCATCCTGCCCCACTTCATCAGTCCTACTGCCTGCGTACAGCTCAGGAGATGAAAACGTATCCACCCCTCCGGATTCGGTTCTTCTTCGTTTGGCCTCGGGAGTGAACAGGGGAGCAGAGGCAGGAGAAGATGTTGACAAATCTGCTTGCGTAGGCGTAGAAATATCATCTGACTTTTCTTGAGAGGTTGCAGGCGTTGTGTCTTGGGCTTTTGAGTGTAACCTGTCAGCAGGCTGCAACTGATCCTGCAGAGCCCGATCAGTTTGTATTGATTGGAGGATTTTGCTTAATGCGATTGAGTGTTTTAGTCTCCCTGGCTGCAGAGGGGATGAAGAAAAGTCTGCTTTTGCTGTGCTTTGTTGTGGCTCTAAGCGAGAAATCGGGGGTCTGAACCGTGGGGCCGGGTTTGGAGAGGATAGGGGCTGAACCTGAGGGGGCAGCTGAGGGAGAGGGCTGGGAATAATGTCAGCCAGCTCTTGTGTTAGGCTCCTTTCAGGAGCAGGGGAATTTAAATGGGGAAGATTTGCTTCCCCAATTTGTTTGTTTCCTTTATTCACCTCTTCTACTTGTGTTTTGTTTTTCTCCAACATTTCCCCTTTGTTTTCCTGTTCTTCCTCTGCATGTTCAGCATCATTTTGGCCTGATGTCTTTGGTTTTGCTTTAATTCTTTCCTCAGATCTTTCTTCTAGAACTTCACACAATTCAGATTTCATCACATCCTGCTTCATTGTTTTTCTTTCTAACACGTCTTTCCCATCAGCAGTCCCTTTGTCGATTTCTGCTTCTCTCCTAACCTCCTCTCCACGATTCTCACTGACTTTCCTCTTGTCCCTGCGCTTTCTCACTTCATGCTCTTTAGTCCTATCTGTTGGTGATTGGTGCGGACTGACGTAAGAGGCAGACGAAGCATCTGAATCCCCACTGGTGTAATCGTCAGAGCTACTTCCAGAGGAGGACTGTGGAGGAAGTACTGATGGATCCCAGTGAACTCCGAGCTGAGCCAGGTCCTCTTGAAGGAGGAGCCTCGCTTCAGAGACGATCTCAGCAGCTGCTTCCTGTTCTGTCAGAGCCCGTCCGCCGGTGACCCACACACAGCGCAGGTTCCGCCTCTCCGCCGCCTCCATCTCGCTCTCATCCACCGCTCGCTTAGAACTGATGAATTAAAGCTTACTGTTAATGATTGTTAGATTAAACATAAATTTGTTTATTTTATTTTTTATTATGTGCTTAGATTTACTTTATGACTCTGGGATTAATAATGTTTTCTGAATCTCTGATGGTGCTTGTTTTGGGATGGATCAAGTAAAACTGGTCTGTTCTCAGAAAATAAATTCTAATTCACAGATTTTGTGTTGAGATTTAATTGGTTTCTCAACAGAATTACATTTGTTCTTCTTGGAAAAATGCCAGCATTCTAAAAAAATTTTTACCGAAAATACATAATTCAGTTCATGTCTACCTCTTGAAGGGGACGGCGTTCCTTAACGCTTTCTCCACGTCAGGAACTGTGGCCCGAGCTACTTCAGCTACGGTGCAGAGCCCCTGGGCGTAGAGCGCTCTGGCTCGCGCTGCGTTCAGAAGGGAAATCCGAACCAGATCGACGAGCTCTCTCTGGACTCCAAAGCTCAGCCTCGTCTGGTACTGAGACAACAGCAGCTCCATGTTGTGCCAGCCCAGACGCTTGCAGAACACGGTCACCATTCCTGAAAGACGACAGCGGGTCTGAGAGTTTCACGCTGAGATAAATGTTTTTCAATGTTCAGGCAGTTTTGACATAGCAAGAAACCACAAAAGGTGGTTACAGTCATTGTCAATACATTAGAATAGTCCAGAGTCAAATTATGAAGTACCTTTTGAAAATAGTCTTTATTATGAAACAAAGTGTTATTTTATTTACTGTTCTGATTATTCTAATCTTCAGTCTCAAAGTTTTCATTAACTGTAAGCAGAAAATCATCATAACTCCCACGAATTCACACAATGAACTGGTGGGTTTGCTTCTCATCAAGGGACTGGGTTTATTCCCAAACCTGCCCAAGAATACTACAGTGAAAAACAAATCCCTCTACAGTGATGAGCTACACTTTTTTATGTTTTCACAGTGTAAAGGGCTCTGAATTGTGTCGTTGCTGAAATGACACAATCCCTATAAGTAGGGATCTCCTCAGTCCATTAGGAAACTGTGGGCTGATTTACTTCTTAAATCAGAAGCAAAAGCAGAAACAAACAACCTTTTAGCAACTTAAAGCAGAAATTCAACAAGACTGACGCTGCAGTCAAGAAAACTGTCAAAGAAAACACTTCTACAAGAACACTGAACATTTAGAGATACTGTTTCACCTGCACCTCATGCATCTGCAAATGCAAGTCATTAAAAGATCACAAAACAACATTTAAGTCACTTCCCAAAACATTTGGCTGTGGCAGCAGGTAGCACATGTGGAAAAGTGTTTCTGATCCATGTTGCTGCTCTCTAAACTAAACCTTTGTGTAGAGTTTAAAGTGTTATATTTACATAGAGATCATGAGTTTTACAAAAGGCACATGACAACACTCAAATATGTACCTGCATATGTGGAAGCAGATTGCTGGAGAGACTGCAGCTGTCCTCGATTGCAGTTATACTTAGAAGCTACAGTTCCCAGAGGCATTTCGCTGACCAGATCCTGGAGAACAAGAGTTGTGAAAAACCTGAGAAAAGAGCAGAAAGTTAGGTTCAGTAGAATTTTTATAAGTTAGCATCCATTAACCTTATTTTATCATAAATATTCTTACATTTACTTCTCTTCTTTACAAAACCCGCTTTTGAATAGGTGCTTTACCGTTTATGAATGGCCATCTGTCTGAGCTGCTTTTCAGTCTTGGCAACAAGTTTGCCACTGACAGATCGTGCAAGAAAACCTTCCTGGACACCAACCAGCTCCGCCACTCTCTTCATCGAGGAAGGCATCTGCTCCCACAGGCAGAAAAACTGATACCAGTCTATTGTAGTCCACTCTGCATACAGTGGAGTAATCTGAAAATTTAGAAATGGGACTTTTATGACTTTACAAACAGCTGCTTTTTGTTGCCTTGCAAGACATATAAGACTAACATTTTACTACAATTAGCAGAATTTAATTTATTCACTGCTAGGTTATTTCATGCATACCAGATACAGAATGTGCAAATCGTTTTCGAGTACGAATCCCTTCATTGCCCGTTGGAGATCTGCAAATATTCCCAAAGCCTCTGGAGGAGAGAGGGATGAAGAAAGAGTGGCAGCCCCTAGTTGGGTTGGACAATACTGCTCATCTGGAGGTGAAGAAGCAGAGCGATGAAAATAATCAGAAAACCTAAGAAAACTCAAAACAATAAGGCTCAACCTGTGATGATAAAATATGTGAATATATTTCATACTTTCAACTCAAATTTGAGTTTTTTAGAGTAAATTAAAGGTTACTGGAAGTTTTCTAAACATTTTGTAAAGTAAAGGATAAATCTAAATTTAATAAGAATAGTCAACCTTGGCATTACCTTCCCCATCCTTTTGAATAGTAATAAATTCATTTCCCATCAGCCATTCAACACAAGCCTCAATTGCTCCTTTGCTGTTCTGCTTATTAGATTCGGTTTTGTTGTCACTTTCCATGCTGGCAGCTAAAAGGGAGCATGAGGCGTACAACCTCACATCCTGTGGAGAGCTGGCCACACCTCCGACAATAATCTGAAAGAAGATGGTTTCAAAATATTAAGCAAAGAAATGTAAATGTTTTTTTTTTTACACATTACAAGCATAAGTTTTAGTGTATTTTTTAAATGATGTAATAGATGAATACAAAGCAGAGTATTATTGTGAAGTGTAAATAAACACCACATTTTTAATACTAAGCATCAGAAAGTTAAGGTGTGTAGAAAGACTTGAAACTGAGGTGGAGGTTCAACAGCACTAAACATACAGCCAGAACTATAATTTTAGATAAAAGAATATTTATTTGTGAGAGTGGTCTAGTTAAAGTCCAGACCTAAATCTAACTGAACCTACAACAAGAGTCAAAAATGGATTTTCTGCAGCCAATTTGAGTCAGCTTAAGCAATTTTGTTAAAATAATGGGACAAAATTTCCCACAGGGCAGAGCTGGTAGAGACAGACCTTTCTCACTGCTTCCCTCTCCTTTCACTTTACAATATCCATAACATAATAAAAATCCAAATTAAATGCACTGAAGATTGTGGTTATAATGCAACAATAATAAGAGAAATGCAACGTAAGATAAATTAATTTCACAAGTTTGTTGTATTATTACACAAAGGGGAGAAAATGTTTGAAACATCCATTGTTTTCTTTATTAATATTAATCCTACCTCCAGGATCGCTCTCAGCATGCTGGTGGTTACACCCTCGCCTTCCCGTCTCACCAGGCAGCTGCTGATTGGCTGAAGAACTCCCTTAAGGAGACTAATACCCTTCTGACGCTCGTTCTGCTTACACACAAGCACACTTTCACCTAGAGGGAAACAACAGAAACATTACTACTAAAGATACTTCAAATCCCCACAGTATCAAATTACTAGGCACAGTGAACTTCTCCCTGTTGCCATACCTGTGGTGTCCACTCCTTTTCTCCCTGCTCGTCCAGCCATCTGTTTGTATGTGAGCGGGTCCAGCAAGCGTCCGTTAAAAGTTGGAGTTCGAATGATGACCCTGCGAGCCGGAAGATTGACTCCCGATGAAAGGGTGGAGGTGGCAGCCAGAACTCTGATCAGTCCCTGACGAAAAGCTCCCTCCAGCACATCCCGCTCATCAAACGTCAACCCTGCAGAGAGAAACTTTCTTAACCACAAACTGGACAGACTACATTTCAGCGTTGATGAAGGACTGAGTGTTCACCGGCGTGGTGGAAGGCCACCCCCCACGGGACAGTGCACTGCAGGATGGGATCAAGACCAGCTGGAGTTCGCCTCAGCTGAGCTAGCACATCATCTAAGCCCTGTGTAGCTAGACGCACAGGCTGAGGCACGGCTTCTCCCTGAAGATCTGGAAGAAAGAAAACACCACCCAGAAATATTGACACTTGTCACTTGACTAGGACACCAAACTCAAATTTAAAAAATGGGTTAAGCATCCACACTACAACTTAAACACATCTAAAAAAAAAAATAACTCAAAGTAACTGGTAATATAGTGTGATAGTTATTGTATTTTTAAATCATACCTGCATGTCTGAGGTTAAAGAATGCTCTGGCGACGGTATCAGCCAGCTTTTCACACCAGTTCTTTGAGGGACAGAACAGCAGCACCGAGTGGCCTTCTTTCACAGTTTCATAACACAAGCTCACAATATGATCGTCATCACCCTTTAACAGAGGCATACGTGCACAGGCATGTAATGGCTAGTCAAAAACAACCAAATAATGCTATTACTAAAACAATTGGGATGTATCATGACATATTATATAGATCATACAAATTTTGATTTGATTGCAAACTGTAAATAAAGCCTTAATCTTAGTAGTGCTCTAGCATATCATCAGTTGAATTGAAACTTAGTCATAAAATTCAATGTGAATAAAACTGTTTTTTTAACATTTTTTGCAACTGTAATAGTTAAAAAAATTAAATGCCTGCAGAAGAGTCATATTAAATTATAATTGTGACTGGTTACAAAGATGTAATGTGAGTAGGTGCACATCATTCAGTAGAAGCTAGCTTTGCATCGAGGAAGAGGGTCAAAGGACCATCGCTCTGATAAAGGCTGAATGAAAAATGACTCAAAACATTCTACTGTGTCGTCCATCCCACCCAGGTTACCTTAATACTGAGAGCAGGGGCAAACTGTCGAACCACGGAAAGGCTCTTGTCGTATATGTTGCATCCCACTTTGAGATGTTCCTGCAGGGGTACGGGCCTGTAATCTGTTTGGTATAAATCTGCACTCAACCAGCTAGCCAGCAGAGAGAGATTTGGCAAAGTGGCGCTCATACCGATGATCTGTACGCTCTCTGAAAGAGACCTGTAGGCTTGGTTAGCATTAAAGTTTTACAAACTCCACATAAAGAGATGCTGAAAAGATGAATTGGGAGACACAGACCCTGATGTGTTCTGCTTCTGTGCGATGTAGCGGATCTTGGTTAAGAGCAGTTCCAGTAGGTATCCCCTTCCAGAATCTCCAACCATATGTAACTCATCAACCACCACCATGCCTTGCAAAATAAAAATCATTCAATATGTCATTTTTATGATGCAGTGATGGTTGATTATACAATAAGACCTGCAAATCAAAAGCTTTGTACTTTATTTCATCATGTAACTTTTTTTTATTAAATATATGAGTTCTTATGTCTTTATACACTGTAAAGCAGAAAAAAATGTGCCTAATTCAACATGTGAAAGTAATCTAAGTAAGAAAGCTCAAATGCTGCAGTTTTCTTGACTTTTAACCATTCGAAACGATCTATGACAGATATATTACCTAGTAGACCCATGTTATTTTCTTCTATCAGTCTGTTAATTAAAGAATTGGCTTTTTCTATGGTGCAAACAGCCACATCCAACGTGGTGAACCCTCCTGCAGCTGAAGTACTCCCCATGTAGCCCTCCACACGAATCCCAGCCTCTTCAAACACGCTCTGCAGAGTAACAGGAACAAAAAAAAGAATTAGATCCGAAAACATGCTGAATATAAAAATAATATGCACAAATGTTCCCCCTCTCCATCACCTGAAGGTAGTGCATCTTTTCTTTGGCCACAGACACAAATGGCACAATGAAAAGCGCTTTTCTTTTGGTCTCCAGCACGCGCTTCAGGATCAGCAGCTCCGAAACCAGAGTTTTGCCAGCACTAGTGGGGGCTTAAATTGAAAACACATTGTGAAATAAAATGAGAAAAGTGCCCTGTTCTGGGCGCTACACTGCAGATAAATATTGCTGCCCTCACCAGAGTACACAAGGTTCCCTCCATGCAAAACCTGTCCAACAGTGAGGCACTGTGCCTGCCATTCAAACATCTGAGTGACTCCGTGTTTCTGGTAGCGCTCTAGGACAGGCTTTGGTAAGCCCCAGCTGGATAACAGCAGCTTTTCAGCCTGCTGCTCAGGAGCACGCAAGGCCACGCCTGTGGTGGAGTTCAAAACTGTCACGGCATGATAGAAATGTATACTTTTCAAAGAGGTTTTAAAGATTTTGTTTGTAAAGTGGTCCTCTTCTCTAAAAGCTCCTGATTTACAGAGTTCTCCAGTTTTTTTGGTTCACTTAAATAAAGTTTCAGAGGTGATTTGGTCTGTCTGTCAACAGAATCTGCTTCAAGACTGTCTTAATTTGTATTTTTGGTCAACATGTGGCAACATGAAGTGCCTTGAATTCATATACTTTAAACTTTTTCACATATCGTCATATTACAACTACAGTAAATTTAAGGTATTTGTTGTGATACCAAAAGAAGTGATAAAAAAAGTATTTGATAATTGACATTTGATCATTTTTGTCAATAGATTGGCTGTGACAGAACATCACTGTAGTCAAAATAAATAAAAAAATCACAAATACCGCTCTAAAAAAACAAAGAAAACCCAATAAAACAGCTGACAAAAGAAACTTTGCAGTTGTTCACTAGGCAAGTTCAGGACACAAAATTCCTTACCCATATTTCAATTTTATTACTACGCAGCACACATTAACTATTATTCATATATTTAAAGATATTCATAATTACTACAGTTCTCATAAACAGTAGGGAGAAATTAAAATGACAAACCCAACAATACTTTCAGTTTTGGGTTCAACAAACTCAGACTCTCACCTGGAATTAAATCTGGACTTTGACTGGATCATTCTCACATATATCTATGCTTTAACCAAGTATCTCTGGTTGTATACTTGTGGTTGTTATTCTAACAAAAAGTGAACATCTAATCCATTTTCATGCAGCCTCTAACAGGTTTTCTTATATTATTCTCCTGTATGTTTGCTCCAACTGTCTTCACATCTGATCTGGTCAGCTTCTCATTCTCTGCCTGACAAATATATACATTTATGAAGTGTGCAGATGTAATGTGACAAAATGTGGAAAAATTTAAGTGAATGCTTTTTCAATGCACTGCATTGTAGCACAGTGTCTCTCATTCATTTTTCTGCATTTTAATGATTAAAATAGCCTTGTTCAATGTAAAAAAAAAAAAAAAAGAATTACAGTAAGTAAAACATAGAATTCAACACTCACTGTACCTGGTGGAGGAAGTGTGTCGCTCAGCATGCTGAGCTCCAGGCCACTGGGCACTGTGAGTACAGATGCAGACTGATTCTGTAACGACGGGTGAAGTTTGGCCCTTCGCCTGGCTGCTGCGAGGCGTGTAGGACTGAATAAAATATATTTTGTAGATACATCCAGAGGCGGACTGATGTTCTCACTCGAGCTAGCTTTCTTAACCCTGGGAGGAGAGTTCCTTCTTTTGAGTTTCTGCCTATATTTAAGCATGGAGAGTAGGAAATGTCAGTGAGACGTCAAAAATAAACATGAAGCAGAATGGTATACCTCAGCTAAGACTTACTTGCCGGAGCCCTCTGCTTTTCGACTGTTATTTGTTTCTACACAAGGCAGAGTGCAGACGGAGGCAGAGAGATTATCTGAATGGTTATTCTGCTGGTCTCTCTGAGGATGGTCCACTTCACCAGAGTCCTCACTGAAAAGAAGCTTCTGAGCCAGGTCTTTGCAGTCGGCGCTCCATCCTGGTCTGTTAGAATCCCCTCTAGATCCACAGCCTCTCTGCTGAGGATCATCCCCCCCATTTGTGTAAGGAATAGATTCCCAGTCCTTCATCATTCCAGAGTTTCTCTCCATTTTGCTGAGTGCGTTCTGTGTAGTGGGTCGTGGAGGAGGAAATGGAGCTGAAATTTGTTTTTCCTTAACATCCCTTCTAACTTCACCCTTAGAAAGATCAACAGCATCCATAACCTGTAGCATTTCTTCATCAAGAGCTAAAGTGGAATCGCCCAATGGAAGAGGAACTGCTCCACCCTGATAAAAAGAAATGTTATGTCTTCCTCGTCTGGTTTACCATAAGCACATAAAGGAATGGGAGATAAAATAAGGCAATATCACTTACCATCAGGCTATATTTATTCATGCTTATAGGTCCATTTGTTTTCCCTAATGTTGTCTGCAACAGCATTTCTCCGTCCGGTGGCTCATTTTTGCCTAGAATCCTGTGTTCATAATAAGTTCATCTTAACAGACATAATCAGATATCAAACTATTGGCTGTTTTCAGGCATCAATAACGATCAGGACTCAAGATTTCGGCGATCTGCACGTACCTCGTCTTCTTCTTGATCTGGTGCTGTCCCAGGTAACTTTTCTTTTTCAGAGCACCCGAGGTCATTCTGAAGTTTATCTAACTTCAGAATAACTGACCTGACAAGAAGCTCTGCAGCTCTTTACATTGAATTATAAACTGTAACTCATGTTGTTGAAAGAGACAACAACAAGTCTCGTTTGTTTTGGTTGCTAAGTATAAACGCTCCGCCAGGCAAAGCTAAACAAACATTGAATCAAAAATACCGCCGGAGTCCCACCCCTGTGCTCTATTAAACCTGTCCGACTGAATCTTGGCTGCTCTTTGCAAAGGTTCCGTATACATAAAAAGTCCTGCTTTTTATGGATATTAACAATAACGCATATGTGTCAATATAATAAATACGGATAATATAGATACCAAGTGTTACAAACTCAACCGCATTATTAAAAGAAATTAATACTTTACAATTGATAGATTATATTATATTTTATTATATTAAATTGTATCATATCATATTATATTATGATTGTATTATGCTAATGCAGGGTAGGACCAGAGAGCAGAGAGAGAGAAGGAGGAAGTTTTAATCATCTAAGCCTGGCTTTCTAAACTTAAGGCCAGTCAGAGCAGCAAAAGCAAATGAGGTGGATTAGCAGTTAATAACTGATGGTGTTATCTAGGACATATTACTGTGGAATACCATCTCTGCTGACAGATTATTGAGCTGTTAGCATATCATGATTATCATAAGACTGTAAAGTCTTCTGTCATATCTTCTGATTTGTTGCAAGACCGACTGCTACACCCCCCAAAGTCATGATTACTATGGACGACTCACTGAATGCACTACAACATTTAATTTCAATTTGTAAGAAATTTGTAGATTTTTTTTGGGATTTAAAAACATCATTTTTCGCAACGACCTATAAGAGGGTATGTTCTGACTTTCTGATTCTGGGAACTATTTGAACTACTTACAGTGTTAATTCTATGAAGCAACACTGTCGAGTTGCTTCATAGAAGTCAATATAAGATATTATTTGTGTCTCGCTGTTTTTCATAACTTCTAATCGACTCAGTGCTCTGTTGGAAAATGGGCAGACTGGAGCGGTCCATTAAACAGGCTGCCAGTAATCCACACAGTCCAGGCGGAGCCTCGTTCGTCTAACTCTGGGCGTGAACGAGCGGCCAGTGGGCGCGCCCGCTGCGACGTTGCGGAGGCTTCAAGATGGCGGAAGCCTTGACAACTCAGGAGCAGCTGGTAAGGCTTTCTTCGCGATTTTTTCCCTTCGCTCCCTTTTAATTTTCGTTGTGTATACATGTCATCATCCGTTCAATCTATGGCTGACCTCATTTAAGAATATATTTTATAAAATCAGTGGTTAAAGGAATAATAGTGAGGTAAACAGCCGTGGGCCGTTCGTTCGCTCGCTCTTCTAGACTACTGACTCCCGTGTGACTGACAGGAGTTAGCATGTGTGTTAGCCCGATGGCGTTTTGTAGTAAAGGGGAGAAATTAACCGGCACTGTGGTGTCAGTTGCTTAAAAACCCAAACTAGCGTGGCCCAAATACACGTGTTCGAGATGTGTATACTAACGTAACAGTTAGGCTTGTACCATTATCTCTGGACTTGTGTATGTGTGTTTTTGTTGGTTAACGTTAGAGATCCAGCTACCACATGTAACCTAGCCATTAGCTAATGCTAACAGCTATTGTTGACTTGCCTGGAATCACCTCAACTGCTGCTTTGGTGGAGTTTAAACATTTCCAAGGGCTAAATTCTACAATTGGGAATTATACATTCGTGTTAGTTTTACTTTAATTCTACACAGAGTCAGACTAGAAATAGACCGAAATCCACCTTAACAAGCGGCGGTCTGTCTGTCGGATGTACTATCATGAATTCGCCGAAATGATACTCGGGTTCCTAGAGTTGTTGTTGCTGTCGCTTTCTATTAAAGTTCTTGGTTTTGACATTGACGCCGCATATCAGAAGTCACGTTGCGTTTGAGACAGCAGTTTTGTTTTTATGATTGCTTGCTTTGCTCGTCATCTATACTACTTGACGCTCGCTCTCCCGAAAGCTTCCCAGATCTGCAGATAACGTTTTTATGAGCAGCAGCATCTCTCATTACCTGTGGCATGAATTCGCTTAATGACAGCTAAGCTATTCCTGGAGTGCATATGACTTGTTGCCCTCTTTGATCGTCCTGTGAATGTTGGAGAGCATTCTAATACTGATGTTCGCAGTAGGAAGTTATATAGGTTAGCTCTTTTACAACTCTGATAATGGTTATTCTTTCAGAAAGCTGAAGAATATCGCAGCTTGTGCTAGTGGGCACAAGCAGCAAGGCCCCAAAGCTGGCTTTATGTGTGGCTCATAGTCCTGTATTCAAACAGCGTCTTAAACTGACAACTAGAGAAGACTCTCAAAATGTTTTACATCTGAAAAGGAATATGGCACAGGGAGATCATCAGTATATATATTTTCAGGGAATACTTACCTTTTTGTCCAACTAATGAAATAATAAATACATTATTTAGTTTTAAATAGTTTGCTCTTGAATGGCCTTAATTTTTTCATAAAGTTGAGCATAAATATATTTATAGTGTTTTTTGTTGTTGTTGACAGCCTATGGGTACTGTAGAAGTTTAAGAGACTTCAATAATTTCCAGTTGCATGCTTGCTGGTTTTCGTTGTCTGTCTTTTTTTTTTTTTTTTTTTTTTTTTTGTTCACAAATAACAATTGGATGAAGAAAATTAACACCGACATCAAAATAACCTGGAACTCTGTTTGAAATTATACTTGTACACACACACACACACACACACACACACACACACACACACACACACACACACACACACATTATGCAAACATTATATAGTCTTTTTATCTTCTTTCCAGCATCCAGAGGCCATGACATGCAAATTAGAATGGGTTTGTTTTAGAATGAATAGACATTCATAGTAGCATTTTAAATATGGGCGCACCGATAAATCTGCCCCGAGTTCCTTAACTTTGGGACACTGGTGGGCAGCTGATACTTGCATGTGAAGCTAATCTTATCTACCTTGGCAAAGGTCTAAAAGTCAACCACTGTCCTTTTTTGAATAATCAGTAGGCAGGATGGGAGCTTCACTCCACAATTAAATTTGCACCATTAAACGTGCACATCATTTTTAAAAATGTGTTTTTAGGTAAAGCCTGCTACTTGTTGTCGGGGCTAAATCTGAGCCAGTTGGTGGTCTGCCAATACTGTTTTTTTTTTGTTTGTTTGTTTTTGGGGGTTTTTTTCGCTTTGAGTATTCATCAAATGTTGAATGTCTGCTACTGTGTTAGTTTTGTTTTTTTGCA
This sequence comes from Poecilia mexicana, assembly GCF_051168715.1. NCBI lineage: Eukaryota > Metazoa > Chordata > Actinopteri > Cyprinodontiformes > Poeciliidae > Poecilia > Poecilia mexicana. The sequence continues at coordinate 12,412,526 of NW_028263370.1, read as the reverse complement.
GTATAATCTTTTGGAGTAACTATCTTTTCATCCTGAATTCAGAGTTAAACTTGACAAGACAAGAAGGTCTGGAATGTGTGTCTTAAACCCATCAGTATGCAATGGGTTTAAGAAGGCATTCTGTATTTGTTTTGCATGTGAAAAAAACGTATTCAGTGCAATTCTTTCTGCATTCACATCTGAAGGATCAATACATCCTACTCTATAAATGGCAAACTGAGTGTTTTCATTCATACAAGTTGCTGTCTGTATCATACACGTTACTTTAGCTCGAGATATAGAAGGCTGATCTGTTTGCCACCCATTAGATTTCATCCTTTATTTTTCTCTGTTTGCTTCCTCCAGCTTTGCTTCAATTGATATCTTTAATTTATTCCCAAACCTAATGGATAATGTTGCCTCCATTGATGATGTCTTCCATCAGATAGTTGATCTCTTTTTGTTTGTCAGGCTGTGGAGGAGTTCCTGAGAGAAGTGAGGAGCAGGGAGCTCCCCCACAGCGCTGGGCTTGTCTCCCAACCTACAGCTGTTAAGTTTCTTATGGCCCGCAAGTTTGACGTCTCCAGGGCCATCGATCTATTCCAAGCATATAAGGTATGCTTTGTTTCTTTCCCTGTTTTTTTACTTACTTGTACTTTCTTATTAAGTCCTACAGTGAGCTATGTTTTAAAAATATCTCCATTCACGGTGTCCTATTTTCTCAACAACAACAAATCCTAGTCTTTCTAACTGCAATAAGTGTTAAAATCAATTCAGCAAAATATTTGTCAGTGTTGGAACAGATGGCATGTTATGGTGAAATACTGATGTGTACTGCTGTTAGATCAGAACTTTTTTTGTCATTAAAGATTGTATAAAGTTTGTTTTTGATTACATACTGAGAAACTGTTGATCTATTTCAGTTCTAGTCCATTTCAGCCACAACTAGCGTTGCATAGTGAGGTTATAGTGAGTTATGGAAGGAATGGCCTGTGCTCCAACAAACCATAGTTTGTCATTTTAGACACTGATTGGCCTTGTACCCATGAACTGCACTAAGCAATCTAGTTTTAATCGGGTCAAACTGCATAGATGTGAGGCTTTCTGCAGATGAATATAAATATTTATTTTCCTCCTATGCACCAACTTTTGGCCCCATTCTTTAAATCTGTGGTTTTGCCCCAAATCGGTCCATGAATTATTTGGTTACTGTAGTTAATCCTTTTCCTTCTTCTTCCATTAGTTTCTGCACACTTTCTTAAACCTCCACTGTGGGAAGTTCGTTAATCTTTTCTGTGAAACCCTAACTACATGCAGATGCTGTCTTTTAAATACCAAAGTGCTATGTCATTCAGTCCATAGATGTCCAGTCTCAGAGCTGATATAAATCCCTCTGATGCGTAGAGGACCATTTGCACAACAATCAAATTTTTCTACATCTGTGTTCCTTTTTTTATTTATTTTTTTACAGAAAGCAATCAAAATGTTTGCAACCACAGAAAATCCTTTCCTATGACAAGGAAAATGTGCGTCTGCTGCACTGTTAGTTTGAGTCTGATATGTGGCAGCAGACCTATTAATAGCATTGTAGTGTTTGTGCTGTGAATAGCGTTTGCTTGCCTTTAAATATTTACTATCTCCCTATTGAGTCCCTCATTTCTTCCTCTATAATTTTCTGGAGTATGTCTTTTTTTCATGTTTTAATCTTCTGTCGTTCAACACATCTTTACCTGCTTTTCTAGAGCTTTTAAAAAAAACTGCTGTAAAAAAATACAAGGATGATAATGATTCCTCTCGGTCTGTCCTTTGTTTTGATTAGAATACCCGGATCAAAGAGGGTATCATCAATATAAACCCTGACGAGGAGCCCCTCCGCTCTGAGCTGCTGAGTGGCAAATTTACAGTCCTGGTTAGTACTAATGCAGTTCTTGGAGCATAATACAAAGGAACAACGCGTGTCTTGCAGTTGTACACCAGTCTAAAGGAGAAGAACAAGCTTTTAGAGGACTTTTATTACGATGTTCTCTGCAGACCTGACTGATTAACATGTGTAGAGCAATAGCAACATTTTATTTAATGTGCAATGTTTTTGTCTGGATTTTTCTTTTTTTTTTAATGACCTGTTGGTGGATCACCCCAGCCTGGCCGAGATGCTAATGGTGCTGCCCTGGCACTCTTCACTGCTCGCCTCCATCGGCCAGACATCACCACCCACAAAGCTGTTCTGCAGGCCATCATCTATCAGCTGGATAAAGCCATAGAGAGGTGAGGCATCGATATTCAGTTTTGTGTGATCAAACTTGGTTGTTGTTGAGCTGCTCTTTCATTTTTTTTTGTTGTCAGTTACTTAATTTATAAGGTATTAAAATTGTTTGTTTATGATGCTGTTAAATATTTTTAACATACTAAAAGTATCTAATAATGCATAAGAAAAACTAAATGCAGGCATTTTTGACATTTTTGCAAATTTGTCTTAGTAAAATAGTTTAACTTCAGTCAGACTGGAGGCTGAGTGAGTGTGAATATCATGCCTCAGATTCTGAATTGGTTTTATGGGTTTCTGTTGTGTATTTGTAACACATGGATATGCTTTGATGTAAACCTACGTAGCTCTGGCTGTATGTTGAGGGTCATTGTCCTGCTGAAAGATGAACTTCTACCGTCAAGTCTTTTGTGGCCTCTAACAGGCTTTTTACTGCCGTCTCTTTGTGAACAGTTCATTTCACTGCTAATTCAAAACATTGCAGTTTTGCTAAATTGTGCTGCTGACCATAGGATACTTTTACCGACCAGGAGTTGGTTCATTAATGCCAGTAAGAAGCTGTTTCCAATCTTCTTTCTGCCATCTTTCACTTTTCCAAACATGATCTCATGAAGCATGTTGATACAGTGGCAAAGGAGGTAGAAGCAGCAACCGGTCATTAAGTATTATAAAATAAAAGCATAGATGTTAATCAGAATATGCTAAAACAGTAATTTAAAGAAAAAAATCTTTTTTTTCTTTTAGTTATTCTGTTGTTTTTATGATTGCTTGGAAACAACATTTAAAATTAAACTACTTCAGTTCTATGCTCTTCTTAGGTGATCTTTGTATATGCCCAGATTAAATAACATGCATCTCTGTTTGACTGATTAAATGACTTCTAAATGCAGTTTGTTGCAGGTACACCTAAAAGCTATTCCCTTAATATATTGACCGCCTGCTCACTGCTACACTCTATCCTGCCAAATAGTTTTATAGGAGTATCAGGCTAAAGAGCTGGGTATAAATGCATACAATATCTTTTTGCTTCTACTGGAGTTATGTGATACTTTGTGTTGGTCCATTTCACAAAATGACATAAAAATAAATTGAAGTTTGTGTACAGTGAGGAAAGATGCAAAGAGAAAAAAAAATAATGGGCGATGAATACTTTTGGAAGGTGCAATGAACATGTGTAATTCATTTGAAGCTAAACAGCAAAATCTTAACAGAATTACATCATTTTTTTTCAGTCATGTCGAGTTGATCTTTTCGATCTTGCTCTTTTTTTTTAATGTGACCATCTTGTTCTTTTATTTGCAGTTTGGAAACTCAAAGAGACGGACTCATATTTATTTATGACATGACAAACTCAAGTTATGGAAATTTTGACTACGAGCTCTGTGTCAAGATTCTGAATTTGCTCAAGGTAAATATACATATTTATTTATACATTTGTGTGTTTTCTGTAATGAAGAGCTCGTTTTATTTTGTGCGTCTCCTTCCATTCCTCAGGGGGCGTTTCCTGCCCGATTAAAATGCGTCTTCATTGTGTCCTCCCCACTTTGGTTCCGAGCGCCATTTGCAGTTCTTCGACTTTTTGTCAGAGAAAAGCTGAGGGAAAGGGTGTGTGCATAAAATTTCCCGGGTGGACATTTATTAAGTCAGGTAATAGTCTTTTATAAAGTATTTTTCTTCTTCCCAGGTATCTACAGTGAGAGCTCACGAGTTGGTCAGTCATATTCCAGTCTCCTCCCTCCCTGAGCATCTTGGTGGGACATCCCAGTACAGCCACGTGGCCTGGATCCAGTCCTGTGTTAACATGCAGTCCAACACCGCCCCGGGTGACACACAGGAACACGACACACATGACTGTGTGGGAAGCCTGTTGCGCTCCTACAGCTTGGACAATAGCAACGCAAGCATTGGTACAGTGCCTTCCCACACCCTCCAGGGTACTGAGCGAGCTAACGCCAACTGCTACGATGACAACAATGCTAACCCTCAGAACCACATTGTCGGTGTGGAGGGCAGGACTCAAGGCCCAGGCCAGTACCAACAGGGCTCCAACTCCAGTGCAGACAAGTCGCAGGGGAACCACCAGCACTGGAATGGTACGGCCTTGAGCGGAGCCAACACAGGCGTTGGTCCCAACTCAAACGTGAACGGTCGTGGCTGCCGAGCCCCTACTCAGTCAGACACTCCCCCCAACACACCGTTGTCACAGAAAGCCGATGACGACCCAGCTGCCGGCATCACAATAAACCCCGCCAGCCGGGTTCAGAGCGAAGTTGTGAAGGAGGAGGATGAGGACGAAGAACGGGAAGGGGTTCCTCCGCTGCCTCAGAAAGCTCTGCCCCGCCCACCCAACCAGCCTGCATCGCAGTCCCCACCCCTGTCTTCGTCATGGGGTCCGGATGACGATGAGAATCGTTACACTGAGGTATCGGTTCACATGCCGGACCAGGGAGGAATGACGGTCCATCAGCTGGTGGAGTACGTCAAGAGGAAGAAGAAGAAAGGGATTTACCAGGAGTACGAGGACATACGCAAGGAGCCTCCAGCCGGCACCTTCGACTATTCCAAGTAAGTCTCAGTCTGTTTCACTGTGTCTAATGGCAATATCACTTAGGAAAACTGTCCAGACAGGAAGATTCACACCGGTCCATATGACCTCAGACTGAACTCCTAACTGTCTTTACAGGAAAATGTCAAATCAGATTAAAAACCGGTACAGTGATGTTCTGTGCCTGGACCAGTCACGGGTCAGACTCTGTCAACTCTGTGATGATGAAGATGAGGTAATAATCGTATCCCTTTCTGTTATCGCTGGCCTAATTGTTTCTTTTGTTTTCAGATGAATACATGTGAATTAATTAAGACTCTCTTGACAAAATCTGCAGATATTTAAAACTCTGTTTTCTGTTGCTTTTCAAAGTATTTTTGCCCCTCTCACATTTTGTCAGATTACCACCACAAACTTTAATGTATTTAATTTTTTATATAATATGATACTCTGAAAAGCACATATTGCCTGGAATTATATCTGTTATGTTTTTGGCTCTGTCTTCCAGCTTTGCTTTTTTATAGAGTGACATTCTTGCCCATTTACCATTGCAAAATATTTAAAGTTCAGCCAGAATGGATGGAGTGTTTGTAGAGATCAGTTTTTGCCATAGGTTTTTGCTTTGCTTTTGCCTTGACATTGATCAGATTAGTCTGATGAATAGACATGCTTTTATCCAAACGATGTTTTTGAAGCTCTGTTTTAGATTCTCCTGCAGAAATCACTTTTGGAGAAAAAAAAAAACAAAAACAAAAGAAATTAGGCCATTATTTTAGGAAGGTGGTAATAATTTCTTTATTATTGCCATTGTCATTAGTGAGCCGCTAATGGCAATACTGTCAACAGTTTCTCTCATCTCAGCTGTACATTTCTGCAGCTCCTCCAGAGTTACTCTGGTCCTCTTCTCTGATTAATTCTCTTTTCTTGTAATACTTATTTTGGTTTGTAGTCGTTCAATTTCTTAAAATATAACCACATTAATCCTTTCATCAGAATCCACTATAGCTGTTCGTCACATCGTCTATGAACCCATTTGTGTACTTTGTATAACAAAATATTTATAAAATGCTCATAAATATTATTAATGATATTAAACATTGATAATATTTTGCTGTTCTCCTGCCAGATGATGTCCGGCTGTTACCTGAACCTGCCTTTTGTTTTGTTTTTGTTTTTTTCAGACATCAGATTACATAAATGCCAGTTTTATGGATGGGTACAAGAGGAGCAATGCCTACATCGCTACTCAAGGTTCAAATCTCTTTTTGTTCTTCTTTATGCAAGTTTGGTCAAAAACTGTAGACCAATAAGTTGGTCCTGAGATCTGTTTAGTTGACTACTGTTTTAATACTTACCACAGTTGCAAACTAACACTCAGTGTTTTCATTATCAAACGAACAGTAGAGATAAATGGTACAGAGGAACAATTTTCCCCATCATGAACTTTAAAACGTGGCTCTACTAGTCTTGATGTATTTTAAAACCTGCCACGTGGTGAACGCACACACTACCTGCCTTTTGTGTGACGCTTGTGAACTGCAAATAGAGATGCACGTCTTGCCGTTTACGTCTCGTGTATGCGACTAGAAGCTGCTCTGTTGTTTTCCTCTCGCTAGTTTAGGGTTAAAAACTCTTTCCAGAAATGTGAGCAGTTCCTGTTTGTAGCGAAGTGAGATAAGAAATGCTGTTGCCCTGATCAATATTGGTCATAAACATTGTTTCAAATAGGGTTTATTAATTCAGAGAAATGTAGACATCTGTTTGTCAGATAAAGACGCATTCAGTGATTTGTGAAGTTAAACTTCTAAAATTTGTTTTCTATTTCATATATAAAAACAATCATTCCTTTTCTAATCCATCTTAAGAGCCACTGTGTAAAGACTAAAGAGCAACTGAAGGGTTTGGAGCTGCAGGTTTCAGGGCTCATTCCTCAGCAACATGAAGCTTTTTATTACTATGACTTTCTGTCCTTCAGGTCCGTTGCCAAAAACATTTGTTGACTTCTGGCGAATGGTATGGGAGCAGATGGTACTTATCATTGTCATGACCACCAGGTGAGACTTCATAATATCTACTGATGTCTTGATTGTCATTAAAACATTTTTGCAACATGTATAGAAACTCAGAATTGATGGCTAAATATTAAGTAAGCCTTTACCATGGTTTTCTTAGGGTTGTAGAGCGTGGACGAGTCAAATGTGGTCAGTACTGGCCACTGGAGGAGGGTAGAACTGAACAGCATGGATACTTTATGGTTAAAAACACACACATCCAGGTGTTTCAGGACTTCAAGCTCTCCTATCTTGAACTATACAACACACAGGTAGGTTCATACACAGGCTTGCATAAATTTAAAGCTGTGTGATTTATAAGAGATTTTTAAAAAAAAGTAAAAAAGTAACATCAATTTCAGTTATGGGGGAGCCTGTGAGATTATTTTTTGTGTGCACAGCCAGTTTGTAAGATTTCAAAAAAAAATTTATATATAAATTTTTTTACATGTGTTTGTAGTCTGGAGAGAAACGGGAAGTTTGTCACTACCTCTATGTCAGCTGGCCAGACTTTGGGGTGCCTAAAAGTGCTTCAGCTATGTTGGACTTTCGTGAGCATGTACTTGAAAGAAGGAAGGCAGCAGTGCAAAGCTTGGGGTCCAGCTGGAGGGGCCCTCCAGGGGGCCCTCCGGTGGTCGTGCATTGCAGTGCTGGCATCGGCCGGACAGGTAAACAACTCACCCGATAACACCTGTAGTTACAGTAAGCTTTGCAACAGGAAATTGAATTTGATGTCATGATGAATTTTACATGACTGGGTGAGTTGATGCTTTATGTGATGCAGCTAAATTTTAACACTCCCTTATTTTCATTCAAGTCTGCATACTTCATGTTTTTAAAATGTTGGATGCAAGTTCAGCTCAAGTAAAAAATACATCTATACTTATTATACGTTTTAAATGTTTGCATTTGCCTCTGTATTCTATTGAGTGTTGCTCAGTTATCTATCTCTTCTTCCTTCCTTCCTTCCTTCCTTCCTTGTAAGGCACATTCTGCACACTCGACATCTGCCTGTCACAGCTGGAGGATGTAGGCACAGTAAACGTTCATCAGACGGTGCGAAGGATGCGCACGCAGAGGGCTTTCAGCATCCAGACCTGGGACCAGTACTATTTTTGCTACACTGCCGTCATAGAGTACGCCCAGCGACATGGGAGACTGAGCCCAGTGCAGTGGTCCGACTCAGAATTAGAAACAGACAGCGAGTGAGACACATTTGCACGGATGGTTAGTTGAACATAAACAGAAGTCATAGGAATAAATATGAGAGGAGCAGCATTTCTTAGTAAAGGATGGAGGACATCCTTTGACCATAAAAGAGAGAGAGACGATGGAGACTCCAACCGTTGCTCTTCCCTCACACAAGATGCTGCTGAAGAGCCGGAGCAGAAAATGCAGTGCAGGAGAGACTATGCACTGCAGCAGCTATAAGCAAGCTGGCCTGCCAATAACCAAGCCCCTTTTTTTTTATTAAGCAAACTACAGAGGGGAGGGGGCTTGGCCTGCCCTTACACACGCCACGTTGACAAAAGCGTTGTACGACTTGTAGCATTTTTATATTGACTTGCACATGAGGAATGATAAACTTGAACTTTTACCCCTTCAAGCCCTCCGAATCCAAGTATCAGTTCCTTTTTATAATTCTTGTTCCTTTTCAAACAAGTCTGGTTACAGATGAAATGCGACGTGTGAAAAGGTGAAACTTGAAAACATTTCTTGTTTTATTTTTTTTGTTGTTTTTGTTTTTTGCTCATTTAAGAAGAAATGGTTTTTGGTGAGACATTTTGTGACTGACTATTTGCGAGCCATTTTGTTCATTTCCATTTTATTCAACTATTTCATATCCATTTTTATTTGATGACATAAGATTTATATGCGCTTTATTATTGTGCATATTTAGACTAACTTTTTAAAGCCAAAGTCTTCACCCTGAATGCTTGGATGTTTTCCTTCCTGAGATCTTATAGACTGAAATCCACATATATTCCTCTAACATACATGTATATTTTATTGCGCATAATAACATCCTCTGAAATACAAGCTTACAATGCCTAGCGGAATATAATTGACTTAACCTTGAGAGAGAAGGACTATGTAGCAAACCAGACTGAGAATAACTAGAGTTCTGGTTTTTAAACACATCTTTTTTGGCAAATCTCTGAGTCAGGTTCTAACATCATATTGCTGATATATGCTGTACATGCATTAAGACTGGACGTTCTTGAGTAATTTGGCCTTAATCCGATTCACTGCCTCAAACAGAGCCTTGGAGAGGTATTTATACCCCTTGAACTGTTTCACATTTTTCTCGCATCACAACTGCAGACATCCTTGTATTTTAGTGGGATTTTTGTGTTATAGACCAAGACAAAGTATTTTATAATGTGAAGTTAGGACATAGTTTATAAAAGTTTGTGCAAAAGAAAATCTGTGGTGTGAATTTTTATTTTAATTTCAAAAATAATTTTCTTCTTGCTACTTTTCCGCACAGGACAGATTTGTGAATTGCTGATGGTTGTGTCTGTCAGCAGGTTCTCTCACCTAACCTGTGGATCTAAGGGCGTTTAAAACAGTGCATCATTGTTCTTCCATCCCACAATTATAAATGACCGTGTTGATCAATCACATAAAATTCTATTAAATGCAATGTGGGTTGCTGTTGTGGTACAGGATGTGACATAGTTCAGTGAGAATGAGTACTTCAGCAAAGCACTGTACTCGTCAAAACAAAATCACCTTTTGAACTTGTAATTCTCCTTTTTTTTTTTTTCTTTTTTTTTTCTAAATCTTCCTCCCTTGACACAATACTTGTTTGATTCTTGAGGTGTTTTGTGCCTCAGATAACGGTGCCTTCATGTTTTCCTTAATGTAATATCTTGCTAGTGTGTTGTAACGCCCAAACTAGTGCACTTGCTTACTGCACATTATGTGTCACAAAGGACGTCCAGTTTAGAGCACACTACTTAAAAAAACAAACAAACAAAAAAATAAAGTAGTGTAGTATTTAGTAGTAAGCTCTGGTTTGAGACATGGCTATAGTTTCATCTTTTGACCTCAGGGGGTAACTCTAGTTTGTTTGTTTTTTTTTTAAATGTGTCAAGGATCAGTTTCTGGGTTTGTCTCTGATAAATTATCATTTAAGAAAAACATCCTTTTTTGTATTTTTTAACTGTATTTTATCCTACTGTATTTGTCTTTGTACTTCTTCAATATCAAAGTCCGTGAATGTGGGTACGATGCTACAAAGAAAACAGACCAGTTATTACATATAATAAGCTGAACAAATCTCAAGGGGAGTGAAATGTATATTTTTTGTTGTAGACGGATACATTTTGTTGAAAATTGTAACTTGTCATAAGATTTTCAGAACTAACATGTAAAAGTGGTGTTTGTCCAGTTTTGGGCAGCTTTTCTTTGGGGTGGGGGACTGTAACTCCTTTTCTTTTTTTTATTGAGGTTTTATTACAGAACCCTTTAGTAAGGATGGTGTTACCATCCAGTTATCTCATACCCTAAGCCAAGGACAAAGCAAAAAAAAAAAAAAAAAAAAAGCTAACACAAGGAATAATTAGCAAAAAAAAAAAAAACTATCTTAAACATAAGCACCTGTCATTTCTGTTGTATGTATAAAAGGAGTTAATCAGCATGGAAAGAGCCTTGAATGTTTTTTGGGGTAATGGTGTCAGAAGATAGTCAAACGTACACGGATATTTTCTTGTGAATGTGGACCCTGCAACCCTTAATGCCAAAGGCCCAGGCTCACCTTATTTTTTATTTTATTTTTATTAACATTCTCAATAGCCTTCTTGCATGGACACTACCAGTACAGCCTTTCATTCATAGAGCAATTCCCCAAGTGTTCCCCAGAGCACATGGAGAACGTTCCTAACATTTATGTAAAGCCATGTTAATATGAGAAAGTGTATGGGGGAGTGCTGGTCCCTGTGCTTTTACTTTTAATTTTATATGGGGAAAGATGGAACGCAATTTGGACTGGTCTTTGTTTTTCACATTTCAGTGCTTTAAGTTAATGTGATTGAATTATGGCCTTTTACATGCTGTCAACCCATTAAAGCAATGATCTTACTATCTTGAATGAATGCAGACCTGGTGTTGTATCCACTTGACCAAATAGATGTGAACATTTAAAGCATATTTTCACTTCACTGCTGACCTGTAAGTTGTTTACAGATAATTATGCAGTAGCTTAAATTTTTGAACCTTCAGTTTGGGCAAACATTTGTTTTACAACTAACATAGTTGTACTTAATGACACACAATATCATTGATATAGTTCAGTAAAATAAAGGCAGTTCACAAAGTGAAACGGTAATATATTTCAAGTGTTTATTTTACTTAATTTTCACAAAAACCCAACATTTGTTACATTCTTGGAAAATTACTGTATTGAGATTAATAAGCATAACTTTGAAAGCAGAAATGTTCTGGCCAACACAATCATTGGGAAAACTGATGACTGTTGGCCAGCATAGACGATGAATTCCTTAACAAGGATGATCAGCCACAAAAGATTATTGCTCAAGATGTTGGCTGTTCAGTGGGCAGTATGCAAAGCTGCTTGAAGTTCACTTTCTACAGCCAGTGATAATTTGCAGACTATAATTATCTCCTGGTGTTGATCTGCTGTATTTTATTAAATTCTAAAGTCAGAGCAGCTACCTAACAGGATGTTTTCCATGCACTTCACTGTTGACTGGCTTTATAGAGATGGTAATTTAATTATCCAATTGGACATGATGTCTTCCCACATTGCCAAAACTAGTTTACCAATAACAACCATGGAATCACTGAGCTTGATTTGTAAGCAAACCGGCCGTACCAAAACCAAAACTCCGCAGAGAATCCATGGGGCAATGTCCAGACAGGATGAGAGACACCAGAACCAACAGTGCAGATGGGATGAAGGCCGAGGTTTCTCAACTCCTCAAAGCATTGATCCAGTAGTTAATGCGAACGAAATTTGGGTTTTTGTTAACTGTAAGCCACAATCATCACAATGAAAAGAAATAAAAGTATGAAAATTATTCTGCAATGTATTTTTAATATAAACTTCACTTTTTGAAGTTATTAAAATAAATGTTTTTGATATGTTGCTCCCTTTATTGTTTAATCCAATTTTACAACCAGCTTGAATTTATGTCCCTGATCTGTTTTGCAATATAGTGTATAAATTTAAAATGTTCTTTAAAGCAGGCACAAATTTGATAACAAATCTGTTCTGCTGATAGTAACTTTATAATATGCACGTTTTAAATAAAATCAAATAAAATGTGTATACATTTGCTATAATAGGAAGTAAAACATTTCAGATCCTTCTTAGTTTCCTTCGATCTGTAGAGAAAGCCTAAAAAGCATGTCTCCATGTTTCAGTGTTTTAAAAAAAAAAAAAAAAAAACTTTTTCTCTTTGGAAACCACTACAAAGCTCAAAGGCTAAATCATTTCTTTAAAAAAATTTTATAAGGGGTTTTGGTGGATGAATCTTAGTTAAATCATGCTTTTTGTGTTGTTTTCTAGTGTAGTACCACATTTTACCACAAGGGAGGGGGCGAACAAACCGGAAACAGGAAATGTCGTCAATTGACGGGCGAAATTCAAACTCCTGTAACCAAACATCCTTGAGGTAAGTGTTTCTTCAACCATTCAACTTTATGGTTTACGTCTGTTTCTATCAACATAAGGTAATTTTAAAGTATAGAGAGGAGTTAATCGTCTGTACCGAATGACCTTGTAGCTTCACTTCATTTCAACGATAGTTTTCTGGTTGTGCTAACACAAGTTAGCAGCCAGAAAACGTTAGCTGGCTGGCACAGAAAAGAAGGTTAAAACCAAAATAAAAGTGGTTTGAAGGTTTGTGTTATACGCCGATGTCGGTGGTGAGGTGATAAGTGAATCTGTTTCCGCAGTGAGGATTATTTTTAGGTCGCTGGAACAAGGAGGATGCCTGTGGAGAAGACGGAAGACCGCGGAGCCGCAGAGCTCCACAAATATTATGAGGTCTATGAGACAATCGGCTCAGGTGCTATGTTAAAATGTTTTATGTTTGTATCGATTCATCCCGAATGTGGCGGTTCTGAACCTTGTTTATTTTGCAGGCGGCTTTGCTAAAGTTAAACTGGGCCGACATCTGCTGACAGGAGAAAAGGTTGCCATCAAGATCATGAATAAAAAAGATCTCGGGGTGAGACACAAATAGACATTTTCATTAAAACTGTCCAGACATGAATTTGGATTTGGTACGAAAATGTTCACTTAAAAAAACAGCAAATTACTTTTACAACACACTAGTGAGGCTACATAATGCTGCTCTCCCTTCTTAATGAATACAAATAAAATGAGAGCCAATAGTAATAATGATGGTGATTCGTAGCAGGTTCACTTTTGGCACAGCGTTAAATGTGACGTACATGAAACAGTTTGGCTTCGTGTTGTTCCTCCTTTGTTGGAAGGACACACAACTTTTATTTGACACGTGTGTTAAATTAGATAGGTCACATGTATTTTAGTGGATTGCCCAGTCATTTGTTTGAAGTGGAGAGATCCCCCACATAAATCAATTGGTTGTTTATTCTTTATGTTCTATAGTATGATCTTGCATGCAATTAATTATTGTGTTAATATTAACGGTTTAAGTTACTAAGACACAAAACAGTAATACTAAAAAGAGTTTTGCTGCCAGAGTCAAAGAAAATGAGAGCCAACAGTAAAAATGTCTTTCAAGTTTGTTGTGCAAATGTCAGCATGGCTTTTACACAAGACTGTAGCTTTTTGCAAAATTAACAGTCAATACTAAATTAAATATTATTGGTTGTTCTGTAAAGAAAAACCAATTCATACATCCAAAAAGCTAAATGATCATCGTTCCGCTCAGGATGACTTGCCACGTGTGAAGGTGGAGATAGCAGCCATGAAGAACCTCAGTCATCAACATGTCTGCAGACTCTACCACGTCATCGAAACTTCAACACAGATCTTCATGGTGCTTGAGGTAACTCCCCTCAAGCTTTACACTCACTGTAAATGGTAGAGATTATGACATGAGTTTTTTATATAACTATCTCTTTTGTTGGGCCTTGGGTCAGTACTGCCCTGGTGGGGAGCTGTTTGATTACATCATAGCCAAGGACCGACTGTCAGAGCAAGAGACCAGGGTGTTCTTCAGACAGATTGTCTCAGCAATGGCCTACGTCCACAGCCAAGGATACGCTCATAGGGACCTTAAACCGGTATTAACTGCGGTTACATAGCTGAATGTGAAGTAATGCAACTAAAGCTAAATCAAGTTGTTTCTTTTTCCCGTAGGAAAATTTGCTGATTGATGCGGACCGTAACTTGAAACTCATAGACTTTGGCCTATGTGCCAAACCAAAGGTGCATATGCTGCTGCATCCTCTGAATCATTCTTTGTGATGAAGGCCATTAGAAATTAATTTTAATGATTATTATTAATTCTATGGCATCTTGTTTTTCTTTCAGGGGGGTTTAGGTTATGAGCTAATGACATGTTGTGGGAGCCCTGCATATGCTGCTCCTGAGCTCATTCAGGGAAAAGCATACATTGGTTCAGAGGTAAGACGCATGCAAAGCTCTAACTTTAAAATGTTGAACTTTGGTTTTTGTAAGATTCATTTGACCCAGCTGGATTTCCTCTCAGTAAGAATGATTTCACAGTTCTACTCTTTGATGTTTGTCCTGATCATATTTTCCGGTGCATAACTCATAGCAGCTGAGCTGTGAAATCCTGTCTGTTACACTTGGTGCTGACATGCTGCTGTGTGATGTCTAATGTCCAGGCTGATGTATGGAGTATGGGAGTGCTGCTGTTTGCTCTTCTCTGTGGATATCTTCCCTTTGACGATGACAACTGCATGATCCTTTACAGAAAGATTATGGTATGTGATGTGCAATTTCTGTTGAATATAAAGCAGTTCCAGTCTAATTTACTACAAGACTAGCGTTGCAGTTGAGACCACCTGACCCGAACGAGACGAAACCGAGTCTATGAAGAGGTTTGAGCGAGACCAAGATAAACTATTAGATCATTGCTGCAGTTTTAACAAGATGGGGACGTACAGTTGTTGCACTATAGTCCTTTCTTTCCGTGTTGTTGAAAGAACAGAGAAACATACACACATTTGCACTGGAAATTGTTTTTCCCATTTTTTTTTATCCTCATTTTCACACCATCTGTACACAGATGCATCAAGGAGCACATTTTAGATTTTCAAAGTAAAGAACTTGTTTGCATTTGAATAGGTGGTGGTTATTTATCTGCCATTTAACCTTATTAGCCATTTTATTCTCAACATTTTAATTATAACCATTAGGTTAATTTTAATTGCAACTTTTAACCCTGAGCTTTTCATTCTTCTTTTTCCAGAGGGGTAAATATGACAACCCACAGTGGCTCTCACCAGGCAGCGTCATCCTTCTCAACCAAATGATGCAGGTGTGTATTTACTATGGCTGCTTCATACTTGATTTTATTTTTATTTTTCTGTTTTCTCTTAGCTACGGTTTTCTAGTGTTTGTAGAATAAACAAAAGAACTTAAAATTATTTAGCCCTCTGGTTTTGTTGAGTTGCCACATAACTCATGTCTGTCATACACAAAAGTGGATCCCTTGAACTTTTTCACAGTTTGTCCCATTTAAGCACAAACCTCCAGTATATTTTGAGATTTCTGAAGCAAAGGAGTGCATAATAGTGATGAAAAGGGAAAGAATAAGTGAATTTGAAACTTATGCCTAGAAAAATCAGCCAGCAGCACATATTGTTTTTGTTGTTTTGCTGGTCCTACGCATGAATAAAATGGTTAAATTATGTCTTCAGCGTGTAGCCAAGTTCTTCAGAGTTATAAAACAGAGAAACATCTAAAAGCTGAAGGACACCAGCCTGCGAGGACTGGAGTTGGTTACATGAGCACATGACATGTAATGGCTCAGTCAATCCAGTTACTTGTATAAACTGATTTTAACAGACTCTGCTCATCACATTTGAACTGAACTTGAGCTGTTTTGAACAGAGTAATGAGGAAATGATGTCAGTGTCAAGACAGTGTCTTTCTGCAGTAAAATGTGGCTCAACAAAGGCTTTGCTCACTGGGGCTGCATACAAATACAAGTTACACTTTTCAGATTTTTATTGGAAAAAAAAAAATCAACAATCATGTATAATTTTTCTTCAGTTATTTTCTGCATAAATTCTTCCTGTCACATAAAATACCAATAGAAGAACATTAAGGTGTATGGTTATAACGTGACAAGATGTGAATAAAATGAAAGATTTGACAACTTTTGAAAGGCACTGTGAAGTTACTAATGATTTTAAAATAGAGATGCGCATGTTCACATAAAACATCATGCAGCCTTTAGGCCAGGGGCTTGTTTTTGCCTACTGAGGTGTTGTTTCTGCACATGCCCTCTAGGTGGACCCCAAGCGTCGCCTGACTGTCAGACAGCTTCTGGATCATCCCTGGGTGATGAAGGACTACAACAGCCCCGTAGAGTGGCTCAGCAGACAGCCGGTACAGGCAGCCAGAAAGCAGCAAATCTCTGTTACAAACTCGGATTTTCATGAAGCAGACTTTAAATGAGGACACTTTTAAGTTGGTTCAGAACATGTACTCTCTCACCCAAGCGCCGCCCCATTCAGAGTTTAATTTTCTTTTTTTTCTTTTTTTCTTTTTTTGTAGGTTGCCTACATAGATGAGGACTGTATCACTGAGATGGCGGTAAACATGAAGCGATCACGAGAGAGCACCGCAGCGCTGGTGAAGGAGGTGTGTGTGTGTGTGTACTAATACTTGTGCCTCCCAGCTTGTTGCTGTTTGTTTGCTTTATGATTGCGTTGCCGGCTCATGTAGTGTGTGAAAACAGACTCTCGCAGCTTCCTTTAGATGTGCAGCTTAATAGATTTGACCTCCCACAGTGGAAGTACGATCAGGTCACAGCCACCTACCTGCTGCTGCTGTCCAAGAAGCAGAAGGGGAAGCCTGTTCGCCTTCGCCCTGAGGCGCGCCTCTGCGAGGACTCTCCTCTGCACCAAGGACTGCAGGTAACATGCAGGACCCGACCAGCTAGTTTTAGAACATCACAAAGTTGGATATTTAGTTAAAACAATCCTAATTTTATTTACTTAATTATTCAAAAATAAAAATGTAATCTAAGGATTTTTCCCCCCTGCTTTCAGAAAAGAGAAGCTCTTCACTTCAGTGAAGACGAAGACGCTGTCATTATCGGGTCTTTGGACTTTTGCTCAGACTATATTGATGATTCTGCCTGGGTGTCAGTTCGACAGCACAAAACGCAGGCAGGCAGAGGTCGACAAGACGAAAACAAAGATATGGTAAGAGTGAGATATCTTTAGTTTTCTTTACATGTGCAGTGGAGTAGATGCACAATAAAACACCTGATTAGTAAAAGGTGGCAGAACAGCCTTTACCCTTCTGCAATGAACGTGCAGCCACAAACCCCACTCCATTGATGAGTTTGTCATTCACATCTTCCAAGGTTTATGAAATCACAGGTCTTGTGCGATTTCCAATCCTGCAGCTGGGGTCAGATCCTAAAGCTCACAGCCTTTACCTGAACAAAATGAGAAGGAGGAATTTCCATTGTATTTGGCTCATGAAGTCTGTCCAAATGCATTCAGTCCTTTAACTGCAAGAAAATATATATTTTATGTATAATTCAGACGATGACACACCTGGCCGTTACCTCAGTTATCATTTTTGTTATTGCTACTGTAAACTTTTTATTAAGTAGTTTAAGAAAGCGTGGCATCAACACACAGACAGTAAAGATGTTAGCCCATAAAATACAGCAGTAAAACAGCCAATGGCTCGCTGGCTAATCCATGCACCGTTATTGGCCAATGCTAATTCTATTCCATAAAAGTGATTGGACAGTGTACACGAAAACTATATGTCAGCACAGGAGCCTTTTTCAAACATTCTAATCACCTTTTTAAAGTGTGTGTGTTTTTATTATTCTTTTATTTTTTTCAAAGCAAAAACAGAAAGTCTCCAGTGGAAATGCATTTTCTTGGTATTAATACCATGAAAAAGTGGTCTATAGTGTCAAAATGTGGAAAAAGCACATTTCTGCCACCATGAAACGACGCCACAGTTCAAATATTGACTCCTTAACATGAACATGCCATCACAAAAAAAAAAAAAAAATTCTGTTTGTGATTCTGAAGAAACTCGCATCACCATTAGCGGAAAAGAGAGATGTGTTCACCCCGACCGCAGGAAGCACGGTGACGCCACAACACCGTGAGAGGAAGGAGCGGGATCAGGAGAACAAGGAGAACATTGCTGACGAGAAAGGAGTCGATGTATTTGCTCTGCCTCCCCCCCGGACCCCTGCGTCCAGCAAGAAGAATCGGCCCAACAAGAACGTGCTGAACACACCCAATCAGAACACAAACTGCAACGGCACCAAAGCCGGTGTGGGCACACCTAAAGGCAAGTGGAGTTTTATTGTTGGTAAACCAGCAAAAGTAATTGAATACAGAACCTCAGAAAATGTATTTGTACAGTAATTGTTTGTTCCTCCTAACAAAGGGGTTGAAGTAAACTCCACATTAGATTAAATTTACATTAATGAACTGCCCTCTCCACATCCCCCCTCTTTCATTTATCCTATTCCCTCGGCCTCTCGTTGCTCTCATAATCGCAAGTGCCACGACCACATGCTGCACATTTGCAAGTAAATTGTCTTCTGGTAATAAAATCATTTATTGGCCCTGTTTTTTTTTTTTTTTTTACTCAAAAGCCACTCATATTTCAATAATTTAGCTGTCATTACGGCCACTGAGAAACGGACCCACGCATCCACTTATCACTGTCAACTCAAAGGTGAGGTTATTATCAGGAAGCTAATTATTTGTCACTTATCTGTAAATGAAGGGCACTAATATGAATGGAGAATCCTAATTATTTGTCACAGTGTCTTCTCTGCTCAGACGTCCAGCCTCATTAGTTCTTCAGAAATTTGGCCAACAGCCGGCTGACTTGCTGCATCTTGACCCAGCTGATGTTAAATCCTCTGTGCTCAGCTCGCCGCGACTCTTTGCGCTCTGTTGTTTTGCTGGCATAGTGTGGACGTGCTGCTGGTGACATCCTTGTCCACACACACACACACTCAGTGGTCTGTGTATGTCCGTCCCCAGGCGCGTGCTGTGACAGGTGTAGCTGTCTCCTCCCTTTGCTTACTGTCCCACATGGACTGTAGTGACATGTGTTCTCTTGCCACTAAAGCCCAGCGCTCCGTGTTGCTCATTTTTAGGCTTTATCAGAGCCACACAGTTTTTAACCATAAGTGTAAAAGGTTTTCACCTGAACATTTTCACATGTAATCCAATACTTCGTTAAGCATCATTATTTCACAATGTCTGATCATTTTATCTACAGTTTTATTAAAGTTTGCATGAAAGAGTGAAAAATTAAAACTCACAACTTCATTTTATTATACGGCACAAGTTATTAACTTGGACTTGCGCAAAGAAGAAAATTAGGTGTTTGGTCAATTGTTCTTAAAATCCTGTTTATTTCCTCTTAAACGGGGCCATAGTGGTAAGAAAAATGCAACTACCTTGAGTTACATCCTGGAAAAACTGACTTTTTGTTGTAACGTTAGCTGTTTTAACTAGAATATTTCTTATTTTGTTTAGTCGTTTCTCTTTACTATTACATATGACCAGTCACAAATGTGAGAAAACGAAGCGTAGCACTTGGTGTACTCTTTCAAGAACAGCTGAGGATGCTTTTCTAAGACCGTGCTTAATTGTTCTGAGAAAATTGCTTCACATTACATCACAAAAATTGGATGAACAATTCCCCAAAGCATCAAAGAAGGACGACTCCCTTAGTGGCTAATGCACTCTGCAGGAGGTCCTGTAACTGAACTGGTATAATTGTTCCTATTAGCCAACCTCCCTGTTTATTATCTAAGCTTAAAATATTGAATAATTATTGTTTTTTTAATAATTAAAGAAAAGTGGTTTTGTTCCAAATTTGATTTTCCAAAATGAAATCATTTCCTTATGAGTAAGGTTATGTCACCGTTTTCCCAATCATTGTTCATTCATCTTTAAGATTTTTTTTCCTGGGTTTATTACAGAGAAGTTTTGCTTCTGGTTTACAGTAGTTTAAAATTAGTTTTATTTTTTTCCACATGTAAATTACTTAAGCTTATAAAATGACTGGCCATGCTGGTGGATAGCTTGCCTTTGAAATTTATTTACCCGGCTTGCCATATTTTCTTTGGCTGTCAATAGGTTGTGAGATTTCATCCAAGGAGCAGAACAAGAATAGAGCTACGGAGAATGATTCTGCAAACCTGGAAGTATTGGCCTTCAGTCCAGAGCGAAGGTGAGTTCATCACACAGTAACTGTAGCTTAAAAAACACACAGACTCACACAGGTGGAGGTTCGGTGTTAAGGGATCCCATGGTTGCTGCCCAGGTCCAGGTCCTTGGACATGGCTGCTTCAGGAGACAGTGGGAAGAAAAAGCGAGGAGGGAAGATGTTTGGCTCCTTGGAAAGGGGCCTAGACAAGGTCATCACGATGCTCACCCCAAGCAAAAGACGAGCTCCGCGAGACACGCCAAGGAAGATTAAGGTATGCAAAACAATAGCAGTATACAGAAGTGGCAGAGCTCTGCAGAAATTTGCATCAACCATCTGCAAATGCCACAAGATAATATTCAGATGGCAAATTTTAATTTCCATAACTTTTATTTTCTTCAAGGCTCAATATAACGTCACCCTAACTAGTCAGACCAATCCCGATCAGGTGTTAAACCAGATCCTCTCCGTCCTGCCAGAGAAAAACGTCGACTTCACGCAGAAGGGGTAAGAAGATGCATTTTCTGTCTTTCTGTTTTTCTGCTCCTCCTCTTTAAACTGACTCTTCTGTTTCCACACTGATGCTTGTTCTGCTTGTTCTGCAGATACACCCTGAAGTGTCAGACCTGGAATGATTCTGGAAAGGTAGCCATGGCGTTTGAGCTGGAGGTGTGCCTGCTGCAGAGGCTGGAGGTCGTTGGCGTGCGGCGGCAGAGGCTGAAGGGAGACGCGTGGGTTTACAAGCATCTGGTGGAGGACATCCTGTCTACGTCCAGCATCTAAGCAGCGTTTTAGCTGTATTGCTGTCTGTTAGTAACACAAAAGACCCTTTTTTTTTTGTCTGTTGAAAAATTAGAAATAATGGATCAGTGTTGGATATCTTAATTCAAAGATGTGCACATTAATATCTGTAGGTCAGCCATGTAAGGATTGTGTAATATATTAGTTTATGTAGAAGATCTTAATCCACGTTTTGTCTTATGATTAAAATTAAAGTTTTTTTCCCCTCTAATTGTCTTGATGTATGAAATGCAGCAGAATTTTGGTTTCCACAGCTGTTTTTGAACATATTTGATTTGTTTTTCCACCCTTGACGGAGCAACAGTTCAATAAATGAGCATTATTAATTTACCATCATTAATTTACATGTGTTTCCAGCTGTCTCTCTGTTTCGCAGTGTTATAAATGTCTTGTTTTATTTCTGTGTTTGTCTTTCATTTTCACTGTCATTTTTATTGTTAAAGAAGCTCAATAAATACACTTCCTTTACTGAGATAAATGACTGATTATTAATCTGCCCCCTTGGGTTTTTCTATTGGAAGTCAGGGGAGCAGAGGTTTCTGCACGGTGGTATTCTGATCATCCAGTTTTTGTGTAACAAGTAATATCTCCGAAGTCCTCCATTTGTGTTCAAGTCCACCCTAATTAGCTCCTGAATCTTTTTGTGATTTTAGTTATTCGAATGAATATTTTTAATACTTTGCTGTGCTACATCGGTAAGTCATTGGTGCGTGTGGTACTGTACTACAGTAAATGGGTCAGATGTTTGGGGGTCTAACAAAAGGATTTGTGAATCAATTTGCTGCTGGAGCCTCCCTGTTTAATCAACACCTACTCACAAACATCTTATGTATTCATGATGATACAGAAAATACGGTGTTCAAAAAAGATTCGGTTTGGTTAAAAGCAGTTTTATCTTTCAAAATCAGAATTTCATGACTATTTCATGTAATTAGACTTTAAAAGGTTTAATGGACTCCAGAGAAACGGACTCTGGTTCAAATGGAACCAGCGGAAATGTAAACCTCCCTCCCCGGTTTTTGAAGGGAAAGTGCCATGCAGTCATGACAGTGATGCAAGTGATCAGCATTCATTTGTGGCAGGTTCTCCTTGAAGTCTCAGCAGGGGGCATAAGGGTAATTGTGGGTTCAGTTGCTAATAAGGAGAGAAAAATTAACCTTAATGAGAGACTGGTGGTGTGAGGTGAAGGTTTCCTACAACTCTGGCCTGGATTTGAGTTTTAGTTTATGCAGTGTTAAGCTTTCTTTCTTGGAAATCTTGTAAGAGGGTGGAATGAAATGATTCCTGTTCCAGTACCTCCCTTTAAACAGGTGGTGCTCACAATCCCAAACCGAGTGCAGAACAAAAGAACCTGTGTCCTTCAGAAAGAGGATTAGTTGAATAAATCTGCAGACTGTAGAGGAGTGTCGTGGGAGTCAACGTAGAAGTATCCACATTTTTGCAGCAGTGTTGGGTGAATAGTTTATATTAATTTCATCTCATTTTAAACTGAAGTCCATGATACTGTCACATGTGTTAAAGCTGGAGGAGATTAATTCAGCTTTGTGTTTGACTTTTTGTTTGCTCTTTCACAGGTTTGTACCTCTGAGGATTTGTATCTGAAATGAGGCTTTTTCTGGGAGTTTCTCTCATTATTCTCTTCCTGTGTAAGTTTGAATATTTTCGTTCAAAGGCGAGACAATTTGTTGGCTATTTCTACTTCCTGACAGTGGTTCTTCACATTGCTGATTTTTGCAGGGCTACAGTCGGTTCAGAAGTCCATCAACAGCAGAAATGTTTGTGAGGTAGGTTAAAGTTTCTCTTTAAAGTCTTGAGATAACTGAAGGATGAGATTAAGGAAAATCAAAAGACTTTATTTCACAAAATTAAGCTTTTATTTTAACCTTCCTGTAATCTCCTGGTGGTGGTTGACATTTAAATGCAGGGTGGCTGGATAGTTAAAGTTTGATGTTGAATAAATTAAATGTTGCATTATGATTTTCATATTAGTCTGCAGAGGTGAACTGTGCTTATTCGAACACACCCTGGAAAATGGGGGTTACTTGGAAAATCAAACTTTTTTTCCGATGAAATAAGTTGCACAAAAACATTTTTTAAATAGTCAAAGCTAATATTGGTAGGATTTTATTCTGTCTGAGCACTAAATCCAAACTTCAGTGACTACTATTGACTAAAAATTGGTTTCTTCAGGACACAGGTTTCAAACATTAGGTGTGGTCTCAGCCAATCAGGGACTTCATCACTTGCATCTGTTGTTGAAACTGAATTTCCTCAGATACCGACTGAAGATGGTGACGTTTCATTGCATGTTTGAACTGTAGCTCAAGAATTTTCCCAAAAGTTCAGAAGAGATCATTGCCTTGTGCAATCATGGAAAAAAGTGGCAAAGTCCTTGAATGTTGAGATCAAATTGGGGGCAAAGTTCACAAGTATGGGAGGAAAAAGAGACGGTAGCTACACCAACTGGTGGCAGAATAAGGTAGTGGACTTGCATTCGCATTCAGGTATAACCTGTCTGGACT
This sequence comes from Poecilia mexicana, assembly GCF_051168715.1. Taxonomy (NCBI): domain Eukaryota; kingdom Metazoa; phylum Chordata; class Actinopteri; order Cyprinodontiformes; family Poeciliidae; genus Poecilia; species Poecilia mexicana. Next base: position 12,388,993 of record NW_028263370.1, on the reverse strand, counting down.
GAAAACGGGTATCTGAAGAGCAAAGAAATATTTTGGAAGACTTTCTGAAAAAAGGATCCTCTTGGAATCAGACTAAAACCTTCGGGCTGTACTCTAAAAGAATTGCAGACACAATCCTACTTTTCCTCTATACATGAATAGTAATCTGTCAATCCCCTTTTTCACATTTGCTTGTTGTATCTTGCAGGCAGCATCCAGGAGCGAGGCGGCGGTATCGTTCCTGTTATCGCCTCTGTCTCTGTATTCCTGGTTGGCCTTTACGCTGCTCAGGTTCATCGTCTCCCTACCGGCTCTCGTGATCAGCGCTCTTCATCACTCCCTGCTGCTGCTCCTGGCTGGACCTTGGTGTGTTGCCACAATCTGCACCTCCTTTCTGCTTACATGCCTCCATGTGGGCCTGTACCTACTTCACATGGCTCTGGTTGTAGGTGCAATGGCCTTTGTGACCCTAAATCGACACAAAAAGCCCGACAGAGGCGATATTGAAGAGTCAAAGGGGAATAACATAAAGGCATGGATCCAACAGAAGAGACTTGAAGGCCGTCTGAGAAGAAGTGGCTGCAGAATTGCTCAGCAGGGCTGATTTCTGTGATGAAAATCATGCTGTAGTGGATTTGAGAGGAAAAACAACACTTCAATTGCTTTGAACCTCGCTTCACCTTCATTTACTTAATGAATGGGAAACCGGTATATTTTTAACATGTTTTCTAAAGTTAAATTGGCTTTGAGACATTTCATAAAGGAAAAAAAATAAATAAAGGAAACTAGAATGAGTCCTTGTGATCTAAATGAGGGTGAAAATATATATATACCAGTTGCTACTGTAACAAACGCCCACCCTTTGTCCACTTATCTATCCCTCTCATTTTCTCTCTCGTCATCCTTAAATGTGGCCTCCCAATTATCTGCGGATTGTTGTGCAGTTTGGCCGCTGCCTCTCTCACCCCCTGAGATGTTATCATTAGGCATGTCTGTCAAATGGAGATGAGAGGATAAAGGAAGAAGAGGGAGGAAAACGACTGCATCTTGAGCATTCACTGTGTCAGTGCTTTTTAATGTTTGCATGTTTACATGGTGGAGTCCAGCAATGCAGGACATGCAAACCAGAGTCCTGAAAAACACTAATAAAGGGAGTTAACCGGGAGGGAAACTACATGTGGTGGAGGCCCAGAGCCGAGGCACTGTGTGCTTGCCCAACCGCTAAACAGCGGACCAACTGGGGCTCTCGGGGCAGCAATGAAGGGAAGTTCAACTATTTAATGCAAGCTGTTGGAATTACTGGTAAACATGTAGGCACTGAAAGTAAAAGGAAGTTTACGGGCCGAGGTATGAGCGCGTCTGAGACGGAACGACAGGGGCGAAATGAGGCTGGATCATAGAGATTTATTACATGGCCGTGGCGTCCTAATTAGCATAAAGACTGGCCTGGCCTACTCAAGCAGAGAATTAAAAACCCTAATTGTGCTGTCAGCCTCCCTCTGTCTTTGCCACTGTTGGCTCTACTTCATTCCACTCAGATTTGTTTCCTCCCACTCCAGCCGCCGTCTCCTCTTCTGCCTCTCTGTGCATCCATGCCGATTAATTGTTGGTGATAAACGGGGAGCAGGGTGTTCGTAATTGTCTCGCAGATGAGAAATTGAGAACGCGGGTTGTCAGTAGGAACAAGAGAACGAGTGGTCTTTTCTTCTGGAAGAGGACGTAGGGGAGAGTATTCATCAAATGTTTGTGTGAGATGGATGAGGGGAGGTGGTGGTCCGTTTTGATCCCGGCTGTGCAAGAGTTGGACTGTTTTCCAAAACCAGATTGAAAAGTTGATGTTTAAAACTTCTAAGGTCCTTTATTGCATACACCTAAAACCAAATATTTTCCTACACTCTGCAGCTTGGGCAACACAAGCTTGGGCATATTTACTGGAGAAATCAATTACTTATTTAAATATGTTCTTTAAGTGGAGACCTATAGCTTTAATTTGAGGTTATACATATATTTTATGTACAGTGTACTTTTTAATGGACCAGAAGTTATTTGACAGTTGATCCAAAAGCTATTTCATGAAAAGGTGTGGCCAGTTCCTTTATTCCAAATTCAGTCTGGACATGATTCAAAGTGCGCTGTTGAAACTAATCTGGTCAAAGGTGCTCAACATGAAAAACATGTATGGCTTTAGGCTAACTATAATATCCTATTAATTATAATTTGTCATTTAACTTTCACCCAGCCGAAAGCAACCAATCAGATCCAGAAGAAGCATCTTAGTGCTGCCAATCAATGCTGCTAAATGTGCAAATGGCAAAGAAACATCTTGCCGTTCCAGGAAAACTGTTTATCTGCCGTCATTAGTGGCTTCGCTAAACTAGCCTTAGCATTTGTGGCATTCTCCTGGCTCTGATTGGTTGTTGCTGATTGGTTAGTACTACAGATTGTCTTATACTATCACAACGTAATGTTAATTTTAAAAAAAAATATGTAAAACAAACTATTTTAAATAACAGCTACAATTATGTTGTGAAAAGAAAATACAGATGTGTACTGTACATATTGGGTACTATGGTTACAATGTTGTAGGAGCTCATCATTCAGTGCGTGAATGGGTGATTGACCATTTACCATGAGAGTCAAACGCATTCTTGGAAAGGGTGCCAAAGTCTCATCCACTGCCATGAGGACACGAAGCACTGTGGCTTCTCTGCTCATTATCGTTCATTATCGTCCTGGATTTCCAGAAGAGCCTTGAACAGACATATTAATCCTGATAAATTTCTTTATCTCCCTAAATTGAATGGAATTCCCATTTGCAGGCTCCAGCAGAACTGGAAACAAAGCTAAAGAGCAGATAGACACATCTAAAACATGCTGGGCATTCGTCCTCAAGAATTGGAACTGACAGCATCTGGCCATTTGCTGTGACAATATGTTTTGTTAAAAAAAATCACCATAGATAATTAAACATGTTTTATTTAATATTGAATGAATCAAACTCGATGAGCTTGCTCTTTTGTGTTGCACCATCTATTGGTGTAGCTACTGTTTATGTTCTACAGTGTCCAGGTTTAAACGTTCCTGGCTGAACTTTACTACATATACCACTGAGCCTGTTTGGGTGTTTTATTCTTGGTATGAACCAGTTCCAGTTTGAGAATTGGATTTAAAAGCACTGGAATATTGCACAAAGAAAATATTCTCCAGCCACTTGAGGGATAACAATGTTTTTCCTCCACTTCTCCTTCACTGGACTGAGCAGAAAGTTTTTATTTACTCTTGAAATCCTGAATACTTTTCTCTTTAGGAAACATCTTTTATAGTGTGGCCCAAGATTTGCAGTGTTGGACATTATAGCCGTCCGTCCGTTCAATTAACTGACTACAAAATTATCGATTACTATTTGCTCATTCGAGCTTAAGTCATTAGATAGAAATGAGAATGATTGGTTAGTATTTGATATCATTTAATGTGGCAACTGATGCAGCAAAAGCAGGACTTTAGTCATTTTAAGTATTTAAAGCTGCATTATGTTAAATCAACACATAAATTCCATTGTGTTTGCTGATGATGACATCAGACCCATGGAACTTCCAAGAAGCTTTGATTTAAGACCCATGCATACATCACAAGGGTCTTGGATTTTTGTCATTAAAGAAGGAATTTTTGGCAGAATTTTCTCATTTGTGCTTGCGGATATCGGAGAAGAGACGCGTCCAAGAGTTCAAGAGAGTTTTACTTCATTTCAACTGAAATACAGTAGAAATACAACGATGGAACGTAAGTATTTTATCAAGGATAACTAGATCACAAGTTTGGAAAGATATTATTGGTTTGACAGAATTATTAGTGATTTGTTAATTAAGATTGTTGGTTAGAAAAAAAAAATTCAGTTTGAAATGGAATAGTTTTGCTTCTTGTTTTATGTAAAAATTCAAGATATCAGGATTGTTTTTCAGTTTTTCTGCATGTTTGATAACAGTGAGAAGGAAGAAATCTGGAAAAATTGGCTCCAACAGTTGACTTAAAGTTTTTTTGTTCAAAATGATTTCATGTGAAAATGTCAAGATCACACTGACTGTGATAACTGTCAGAAATAACACTGAGACTGGTTTGGCTCTATACATTAAATAAATGAGAAATACGTTTTTACAATTTAAAATTGAATAGTTTGTTTTCTATTTTATGCAAAAATATAAAAAAATTGTTTTTAGCGTTGTATATTTGACAATTTGTTTGAAACTACCAAAACAGTTAGAAGGTCCAAATCTTGAAAAATGATCTCCAGCTGTAGATTTAAAAGCTGTTTAAAGTTAAATTTAAGATGCAACAATTTATTTGTTTTCAGTTGTATGCAAGGGCGGAAAATATAATTATATCTTTTTTTTTTCTTTTTTTTGCATGTTTGACAATGGTGAGAGGAATCAAATCTGGAAAAATTTCAAAGCTGTTTAAAGTTATTTCATTTGAAGACTGATCATTTCCAGAAATAATGTCTTGCATGAGAATAAAGTTAAATAAATTACAGTTTTAAATTTCATGAATGGTTTTAGGACGGTGAAACTAATTAAAAGTCTTGCAATTTTGTCATATGTTTGATATGCTTTGTGTTAAAGTTACTGACCAACTCTCCATGCCTCTGTTTTGGTTTAGAAATTCTGAGAAGAAGTGATCGACTGGTGGTAAATGGATATTATACACCTGATGGAAAACCAACAATCTCGTATAAAGAGTCCAGGATCAGGTAAACTAAATCAACAGAAGTATTAAAGTTTTTTTTTTTTGTAATTTTTTTTTGTCATACAAGCCAAATTTTGTAATATATTATTTATTTCAACATTCAAGGGGATAAATACTTTTTATAGACACTGAACACTTGAATTTCTCTACTGTGTCTATTCCTAACTCTGATTCGTAACTAAACGACATCGGAAGGCAGTTGTGATGTCAGAATGGAACATACATCACAATCATAATTTAGAGGCATCAGAATTTGAGGGCTGAAAAATATACTGCAAAGAAATTTGTTTGGCAAAAAAATACAAATTTCTTTCTTTTTTTGCTAAATTGCTAAACAGTACACAGATGTTTGTGGTTGTTACATGAAAAGAAGTAAAAAGTTCAAAGGGGAAGAAATATTTTTGCCATGTCTTGAATTTAATGTTGGCTGGACCTTCTTTGAATTAGGTCAGTCACTTTTAAAGGGCGTGAATATTTATACATCCACTTATTTTAGGTCAAATATTTTTTGATTATTATTTTTAAATAGGTTAGTTTTCACATTGACATTATAAGATCTTTAGTATATTTTTATGACAAAAATGTCCAATTTTGATGAAAAAGCTGTAAAATGATAAAACATTCAGGGGGAGTGAGTATTTTTTATATGCACTTTACAGCAAGCAGTAAATTACAGAGAAAAGGACCTGAAGGACCTTAGTTTGAAAGCAAATCCAAACTAACTTAAAAATATATGATGGGAAAAATAAAAACGAGGCTGTGCAGGTAGGGTTAATTTACAGCATAGGAAAACAATACTGTACATAAATTAAAATTGCAAACTCAGATCAAAAGAGATGTGGAACTAAGTATGGCTGTTCAAAATTTTTTACAAAGTTTGTGTTTGCAATGTGATTATGTTGAATAATAACCCAAGTCTCCCTGGAATAATAGATTCTTATTCTCAGTGGTGACTTCCTGGGTAAATAATGGGTAATTAAAATCAAGATGTGAAAAAGTTCAAGGGAAGTAAATACTTTTGCAAAAATCCTGCAAATTTAACTCAATAATGTTAGGATCTATGTATCTGTTTACATATTTGTGTTTGTTCTACCTTGGCTAAACAGGAAGTGGACATACCGTCGGTTTTACCACACAGAAAGAAGAGACTCCTCATCAACAAACAACACCAACAGCAACAGCAGCATCGACAGGGACCTGTTGATGTACACGCTGAAACGTTTTCTTATCAGCGCCATATGCCTCGCCTTGTTTTATGGTAAATGATTTTCTTCTACAAACAGCCAAGCACCAATATTTCTAAGTTTTGTAGAGAGTTTTTAGTCTGAAAGCAGTGTCACTAATCCTGTCATCTTCTTCTCATTTCTCCACATTTGTCAGGATTTACCATCATTATTGCTCCTTTGACGATGGAACCTGCGGTTTCTTCGCCCACCATCATAAACGCAGTAAGCTTTCTGTTAATCAAAACCCTTATATGAATGTCCTCTGCAGTGATATGACCAAACATCTAACTTCAATTGTGTTTAGGTTTCGGTCCCAGGATGTGAAGATAAGGGAGGACAATTAGAGGAAGTGAAGGAGGGGATGGGTGTCCTAGAGAAGAAGGTGGACTACCTTCTTCCACCAGCAGATATGATGCCCAACTTTGCTTTGAAATCTCAAGGTAAGTCATTACTATCATAAATCTGACTGAATGTTTCAGGCTTAGATGGTTTTAATTCACTTTCTGTGTGTGTTTGAAAACAGGAGCAAAGGTTTTATCCTGGATGCCATCAGGCACACATCCTGGCCAAATCCAAAGATGCAGTAGGTTTGGGTTTACAATAGAACGGCCATCTATCCACCCGGACATTGTCATTGAGGTATGAACTGAACTATGATCATAATGTAATATGAATATGATGCAGAATGGTATTTCTATGTTATGTAATAGTTAGAAGGCTCTTTGTTTATTATTTTAACATCCCACTGAAACTTTGAACTCTTCTTCTCTTCAGGGGAGGACTCGCCTACAACCAGGAGAGTGCTGGGCATTTGAAGGGTCCCAGGGACATCTCGTCATCACCCTGCCCTACAGAGTTGTAATCAGTCACGTCACTTTGGGTCACCCGCCAAAAATGTTGTCCCCAACTGGTAACATCGACAGTGCTCCCAAGGAGTTTTCTATCTATGTAAGCCACAAGTCTCTGAATATTAGACAGCAACACTCAGTCTAACTTTCAGATATATTTATAAGGATATTTGTCTAATTTTGTTTTGCAGGGAACGAGGGAGCCCAAACAGGAGTGGACTCACCTGGGGACTTTTCTCTATGAGGAGGATGGAGAGCCGCTTCAGACCTTTGCGCTACCGGTACGTTTATCCCAGTTGTTTTTTGTTTTTTTAACTGCTTTGCATAATTGCTTTGCAACATATTTATAGCCATTGATCTTTTCAGTGTTTTCATGTTAAAAATATAAACATCCTTGTATTTTATTTGGAGTTTATCAGAAAAACATGCTAACAGAAAGTAGTTCATAATTGTGAACAAGAAAGTTGATCTAAACCTTCCCATTATATTGCTGGCTCTGTGTTTAGGGCGGAAGGTAAACCTCTGACCCAGTTTTTAAAGTGTAACTTCCCCCTTCAGCCCTGGCAAATTTTGAAAAATAGAATCAAAGTGGGCGGGGCCAAGAGACAAGGTTGAGTGTGGGGATCAGTGCTGAGTGGAGGGAGTGAGTGGGGCTGTAATCTGACGAAAGAAGCGCTGTGGTAAACGTATCTACTTTGTCGCTATATTGATAGATTTTTCAGGCTGGTCTAGGGATGTTTTTTCAAAACAATTAGTGGTAAATCTAGACTAGAATCTTTTTCCGATTGACCGATGACGATGGTGGTGAGATGATTTTAGGCTAAATCATGCGTAGCTGAAAGATTTGCACAAAAATTTCCTTTTGCACAGAATATTCAATCTATTTAGATAGAATGCCAAATAACATATTTAGACAGTTTGTCAGCAAAAAAAGTTGATTTGGGTGTGAGTTTCACTTTAAGTTTTCTCCAGGTTTCCTTCCAGGACTGATCTGTATTTATTTCCATCTACTAATGAAGACCACCCTCATCACCTTCCACTTCACAATTATGTGCTTCTTTGTGTTGGTCTAAAATACCAATTAAATGCATGAACATTTGTGGTTGTATGACAAAATGGGAAAACATTGAAGCAATGTTGGTGGTGCTCTTGCAAGGCTTTGCAATCTCAAAATATTTAGCCTCTAATAAACTCCCTCTTAGCTCTACTGTATTATATTAAACTAATACATTGTTTTATCATTACAGAGCCAAGACAAAGTGGCCGTTAGCGTCATAAAGCTACAGATAAATACCAACTGGGGCAATATGGAGCATACCTGCCTCTACAACTTCAGAGTGCATGGAGAGATCGCATAAGGCAGAGGTGGAGAAAGGATGGGTAAAAGGTCTGGTTTTCTACCCACAAACACGTTTGTGGGTAGAAAACAATCATTTGTTAAAAATTGGGGTACAAAACAGGGGTTTAAAATTTCATGGGCGTAAACATCCATTTCATTCATACATATTTTGCATATCTGCACTACATGTGGCTGCATTTTATTCTAACTACAACTAAACTGTAGTTATGTAATCATGCGGCTCAGGTGGTTGCGGGGCGGAAACTCGGGCATGGAAGAGTTTGAAAATTTCATGGGGGTCTTTTGGATAGTTGAACTTCAGATGCAGGTCTTCATTCAGGTCGTGGAATACTGGACCAGCTCTACACCCACAGCAGGCTCCTGGAGGGTGCATGGGAATTCGCGCAGCCAGTCTACATCTGCTTTGTGGACTTTGAAAAGGCGGTCGACTGTGTCCCTCTGGGAACCCTTTGGGAGGTACTCTAGGCCCTCCCAATGGATGTCAGAGCTTGATCTGCATTGCCGGCAGTAAGTCGAGCTTGTTTCTGGTGATAGTTGGCCTCCGCAAAGGTGCCCAGATTCTGTTTATAACTTTTATGGACAGAATCTCTAGGTGCTTTCGAGGAGTTGAGGGTATCCGTTTTGGTGGCCTTAGGATTGTGTCTCTGCTTTTTGCAGATGATGTGATCCTATTGTCGTCATCAGGGCGTGACCTACAGCTTTCGCTGGAGCAGTTCGCAGCCGAGTGTGAAACGGCTAGGATGAGGATCAGTGACCTGCTAGGTCACTGTATGACCAGTGTCAGAGAAGTTTGAGTATCGTGGGATTCTGTTCATAAATGAGGGAAAAATGGAGCAGGTGATCAATAGACGGATTGGTGCAGTGTCTGCAGTAAAGCAGGCACTGTACCAGTCTGTCATCATGAAGATAGAGCTGACTCAAAAGGTAAAGCTCTAGATTTACCAGTTGATCTGCGTTCCTACCCTCAGCTATGGTCATGAAGTTAGGGTCAAGCGGCCGAAATGAGTTTTCTCCACAGTTTGACTGGGCTGTGCTTTATACGTAGGGCAAGATGGTCGGTCATCCGGGAGGGACTCAGAGTAGAGCTGTTACTTCTCCATGTCTAGAGGAGCCAGTTGAGGTGGCATGGGCATTTGGTCAGGCTTCATACAAGCCTCCCCAGTGAACTATTCTGGGCATATCTCACCGGGAGGAGTCCCGGAGGAAGACTCAGGAGGGACTATGTTGCTCGGGTGGGCTGGGAATGCTTTGGGGTTCCCTGGATGAGTTATCCCAAGTGACTGGGGAGAGGGAAGTCTGCACCTCTCTACTTAGGCTGCTACTCCTGCTCGCAAACCCCGGATAAGCAAAAGAAAATGGATTGATGGATGGATACAACTAAATTGAACATTTGTAACAGAATTTTAATAATTTTATATAATTGGATTGTTTTAGATTCAATATTTTTTCCAGGTGATCTGGTTTTCCACAAAAACAAGGGTTAGCTTTAGAGAACAATTGATGTAACACACACACACACACACACACACACACACACACACACACACACACACACACACATGCATATCATCAACAATCATGGATTGAACACATAGACATACCTGCAACTACCCACAGCCTGTGTATATATCGTATTTTCCGCACTATAAGGTGCACCTTTTTACAATTTCCTCAGAAATTGAAAAGGGTGAAGGGGCGGAAGGGTGGAAGGGCGGAGGGGTGGAAGGGTGGAGGGGTGGAGGGGCAGAGGGGCAGAGCGGCGGAGGAGCGGAAGCGTCAAGGGGCGGAAGGGTGGAAGGGCGGAGGGGTGGAAGGGTGGAGGAGCGGAAGGGCAGAGGGGCGGAAGGTTGGAAGGGTGGAGGGGCGGAAGGGTGGAGGGGCGGAGGGGCAGAGGGGCAGAGCGGCGGAGGAGCGGAAGGGCAGAGGGGCGGAAGGTTGGAAGGGTGGAGGGGAGGAGCGGCAGAGGGGTGGAAGGGCGGAAGGGTGGAGGGGCGGAGGGGTGGAAGGGTGGAGGGGCGGAAGGTTGGAAGGGTGGAGGGGAGGAGCGGCAGAGGGGTGGAAGGGCGGAAGGGTGGAGCGGCAGAGGGGTGGAAGGGCAGAGGGGTGGAGGGGCGGAGGGGTGGAAGGGTGGAGGGGCGGAAGGTTGGAAGGGTGGAGGGGAGGAGCGGCAGAGGGGTGGAAGGGCAGAGGGGTGGAGGGGCGGAGGGGTGGAAGGGTGGAGGGGCGGAAGGGTGGAGGGGTGGAGCAGCCGAGGGGTGGAGGGGCGGAGGGGTGGAGCAGCGCAGGGGCGGAAGGGTGGAGGAGTGGAGGGGCGGAAGGGTCGAGGGTTGGAAGGGCGGAGCGGCAGATGGGTGGAAGGGTGGAGGGGCGGAGGGGTGGAAGGGTGGAGGGGCGGAAGGGTGGAGGGGTGGAGCAGCCGAGGGGTGGAAGGGCAGAGGGGTGGAGCGGCGGAGGGGCTGAAGGATGGAGGGGCAGAGCGGCAGAGGTGCGGAAGGGAGGAGGGGTGGAGGGGCAGAGGGGCGGAAGGGTGGAGGGGTGGAGCAGCCGAGGGGCTGAAGGGTGGCAGAGAGGAGGGGCGGAAGGTTGGAAGGGCGGAGGGGAGGAGGGGTGGAAGGGTAGAAGGGTGGAAGGGTGGAGCGGCGGAGGGGCGGAAGGGTGGAAGGGCGGAGGGGCAGAGGGGCAGAGCGGCGGAGGAGCGGAAGGGCAGAGGGGCAGAAGGTTGGAAGGGCGGAGGGGTGGAGCGGCGGAGGGGCTGAAGGATGGAGGGGCGGAGCGGCGGAAGGGAGGAGGGGTGGAGGGGCAGAGGGGCGGAAGGGTGGAGGGGTGGAGCAGCCGAGGGGCTGAAGGGTGGAAGAGAGGAGGGGCGGAAGGGCGGAGGGGTGGAAGGGCGGAAGGGCCAAGGGGCGGAAGGGTGGAGGGGCGGAGGGGTGGAGCAGCGCAGGGGCGGAAGGGTGGAAGGGAGGAGGGGCGGAATGGGGGAGGGGTGGAAGGGTGGAAGGGCGGAGCGGCGGAAGGGTGGAGTGGCGGAAGAGCGGAAGGGTGGAGGAGTGGAGCAGTCGATTGAAGGGCCTCCTCCACCCCTCCTCCTTTCCGCCCCTCCACCCCTCCGCCCTTCCGCCGCTCCGCCCTTCCACCCTGCCACCCCTCCACCCTTCCACCCTTCCACCCCTCCACCCTGCCACCCTTCCACCCCTTTGCCTTGCCACCCTTCCACCCCTTTGCCCTTCCCCCCTTCCACCCCTCCACCCTTCCACCCTTCCGCCCCTCTGCCGCTCTGCCCCTCCACCCTTCCACCCTCCCACCCCTCCACCCTTCCACCGCTCCACCCTTCTGCCCCTCCGGAGCTCCACCCCTCCACCCTTCCACCCCTCCAACTAACTATAACTCCGCCCCTCCTCCCTTCCACCCCTCCATCCTTCCACCCCTTCACTCTTCCGTCCCTCTGCCGCTCTGCCCCTCCGCCCTTCCACCCTTCACCCTTCCTCCCTTCCGCCCCTCTGCCGCTCTGCCCCTCTGCCCTTCCACCCTTCACCCCTCCACCTTTCCACCCCTCCACCCTTCCGCCCCTCTGCCCCTCTGCCCTTCTGCCCCTCCGCCCCTCGCCGGAAGGGTAGAAGGGATGAGGGGCCGAGGGGTGGACGGGGTGGAGTGGCGGAGGGGATTTAAGGGTGGAGGAGTGTTAGCAGCCGAGGGGCGGAAGGGTGGAAGGGAGGAGGGGTGGAAGGGCGGAAGGGAGGAGTGGTGGAAGGGCGGAAGGGAGGAGTGGTGGAAGGGAGGAGGGGTGGAGGTTAGAAGGGCCTCTCTTCAGCCCCTTTTGCTGCTCCACTCCTCCACCATTCCACCCCTCCGCCGAGGGGCGGAAGGGTGGAAGGGATGAGGGGCAGAGCGGCGGAGGGGCGGAGCGGTGGAGGAGTGGAGGGGCAGAGGGGTAGAGGGTCGGAGGGGTGGAGGGTCGGAGGGGCGGAAGCCTTCCACCCTTCCACCCCTCCACCCTTCCACCCCTACACCCTTCCGCCCTTCTGCCGCTCTGCCCCTCCGCCCTTCCACCCTTCACCCCTCCTCCCTTCCGCCCCTCTGCCGCTCTGCCCCTCTGCCCTTCCACCCTTCACCCCTCCTCCCTTCTGCCCCTCCACCCTTCTGCCCCTCCGCAGCTTCACCCCTCCACCCTTCCACCCCTCCAAATAACTATAACTCCGCCCCTCCTCCCTTCCACCCCTCCACCTTTCCACCCCTCCACCCTTCCGCCCCTCCGCCCTTCCGCCCCTCCGCCCCTCGGCGGAAGGGTGGAAGGGATGAGGGGCCGAGGGGTGGATGGGGTGGAGCGGCGGAGGGGATTGAAGGGTGGAGGAGTGGAGCAGCCGAGGGGCGGAAGGGTGGAAGGGAGGAGGGGTGGAAGGGCAGAAGGGTGGAGCGGCAGAAGGGAGGAGGGGTGGAGGAAGGGCCTCTCTTCCACCCTTCAGCCCCTTCTGCTGCTCCACTCCTCCACCATTCCACCCCTCCGCCCCTCCGTCGCTCCGCCCTTCCACCCTTCCACCCCTCCACCCTTCCACCCTTCCGCCCCTCCACCCTGCCACCCTTCCGCCCCTCTGCCCTTCCGCCGAGGGGCGGAAGGGTGGAGTAGACAAAGGGTGTTTGTCTACTCTGGTTGTTAATAATTCTGGGTCCTGGAGGGTGTTGCCTGAGTTGTGTTTGTTGTCCTGTGTTTGTGTTTTTTGCTTTGTCTATGTACAGGTTATGGTGCTGTGGATCTGGAGCTGGCTGTTTCTTCCTTGCTGTCCCTCTCTCCACGCCTCCTGGCCTCCACAGTGTGCTGCTCTGCTACTGGATTTCTTCCTATCCTTATCATGCACAATTGAGTTCAATTTTGCATCTTGTCACTTACACACCCATCATATATCAATATTGTTGCTAACTTTGTGTTTTGTGTTTCCGCAGGACCCAGGCATTGTGTTTGTGTCTCTTTTCTATCATCTTTTTCTTCGGCCAGTCGAGGCAGACGGCTGCCCGTCCTGAGTCCGGTTCTGCTGGAGGTTTCTCTCAGCTCAAACTGAGATTTCCTCTCCACTGTCGCCATGTGCTTGCTCAGGATGGGGGATGTCATCAAATTGGTTTTATGACTGATTTGATGGGGTTCGCCGAGGACCCCTCCGGGGAATCGTCACCTTAACGTGGTGGAGGGGTTTGAGTACTCCAGTGATCCTGATGGCTATTATTATTTTATTTTATCTTATTTTGTTTTAACTTTTGCCATTAGAGACCCAATAGTTTCTAATGGCAAAGATGGCTTCAGGGGAGGGGTCGACCAAGAACGATTCAAACACTGTTTTCCCAATCAAATAAGCAGCAGATATTTTGTCTAATTTTTCAGAAGGTTTATTACCATTTCTTCTTTTCCTCTTCACAATGAAAGTAATAAAACAAAGTTATTTGTTGAGCTAGGAGTCTTAGTTAATTGTGAGATATAGCAGTTGTTTTCTAAGTCTTTATGTAAAAGGTGGAATGAAGGAGGGAGGGAGAAGAAACTCAGAACATCAGTGAACGGTCCTTCTTGTGCATCTGTGCTGTCAGAGACTCTCTTGCAGAGACAAAGGAGGTTAAGACTTAGGAGGCTGGACTCTCTCACCCATCTACTCCCTCAGCTCTGACAGCTCTCCCACCGAGGCCCCTGGACACATGGACAGCAATTCTCCCAGCATACAGTGTGTTAAGTTCTCCTGAATCCCATCTCCTCCATGTGTCTGCTTCCTCTTTTTTCCCGTTCAGTCTCCTAGCCTTGCTTCAGTTTCTCTCCTTGTTTTTCTGTTCTTCCTCTTTTTCTTCTTTCTTTCTCTAATTGGTCTCCTCTGTGTTAGCCTAGACAGGCCTATTCATCATAGCACTATCCTTAGAGACAAACCCTTTGGGAGCAAAGGGGAGATAGACAGAGTCAGACCAGAGGGCGATGGGGTCTGCCGCTTGTCAAGCCACTTCCATCCTCTTTTTTCTCCCGTTTCATCCCTCTCCTCCTCCCTCCCTCGTCTTTCAGCATACAGTAGCGATGTCAGTTTTTTGTTGAGGGTGGAGAAGGAGGGGGAATGTCGACACATTAGTTAGGCTATTAGTTCAACAAGCTGCTTCCATGCCTGTCAATGGTCCGACATCCATTCACACACACATACATACACACAAACCAAGATCTGACATTTGTAGCATGCAATATCTGTGAGTGAAGGGCTTTGAGTGATGGGCCGAGCAGCAAAAACATGGAAACCCGTGTCGTCACTTCAGACTGCTCAGAGAACCTCAACACAAGCACTTTGATCATGCCCTGCTCATTAGTACAACTGTTTTGTAGCTCTGTGAATTGTGTAAGACAGAGTGATCATGAACACGGATTGTGACGGAAAGGACAATGAGAAACATGTAGAGGTTCATTGTGGGAGGTTCAAAGGCCTTCTGTGAAAAGGTCAAACCAGATTTCTTTTGCTTTATGTGTGTCAGAGATTTTCACTTTATTAGATCTGCTGGCAACTTGACTGTGTGTGTGCTTGCCATGTGAATGGATTTTCAAAATACCTGCATCACTTGCAGAGTCATAAAACACACTATTGGAAGACAAAATAGTAAAGAAAAAAAAATAGAGATACTTTCACAAATTAAAGGTTCCTTTATCACTTTCATCTATTAAAACAACAGGTTCAGTTGTTTCCAGAAGGGGTTTACAGTCCCTCCAGTGTTTTATATGTCTGCCCTGGGGTTTCATTCCAGTGGGATAAACCCAGAGAACCTCAAAAGGGAGGCACCTAAGAAGTATCCTGAGCCTGAACCACTTTAACTGGCTCCATTCGACCACTTACAAAGTTGTTAACTTGGCTAGGCCAGTTGCTCAGGTTGCAAATGTTTGTGGGGATTTATTTGTTTGCATCTTTTATTTGCACACCACAGTGAATTAATAGAAATTAGCCTGTTGTTGCATTGGCAAACTACATTTTTATAATTTATGCTGTACACCAAGATTGCCTTCCTGGCTTATTTTTAACAGAATCAGTATATTACAAACTGGCTACATGGTTGGATAATCCTAATTCTTTTACAATACAAATTACTTAGTGTTCACATTTCTGATTTATGGCCTTATTAACTATCAATGATAAAGCAGGTTAATTTTATCAAGAGAGATTAGATTGTGCCACATCATGTCAAGTTGACAGGTCAGCGTAGAGGGAAGGAAGCTATCAATTAAATAAAATGTCAAAAGTTTGGATACATTTTACTTTTTTCAGATTTTGATACATTTTACAACCACAAATTTGTATATATTTTTGATTTATGGTTTTATTTATTAATGCAAGTTGCAGATAACAATGAAGACCTATTGATGACTATATATTTTTACCTAACACTTAAAAATATTAAGAGTTTCAAGGTGTGTGAATACTTTTGAAAGCAACTGGATATAACATTTGAAACGGATATATCTGATTTTAATACATTTTTTTTGTTCATGAATTTTACATGCAATTTATTGCAAGTGTGACTTCAATACAGTCATAAATGCACTCTATGTTACCCATCGTGCATATTTATGTGCAATTATTTATTTTAAAGACCAACTTATTTATATTGGAGTTCAATTTGCTGTGTCCATTGTCTGCTCAGGATGTAGTTTTTCCTGTGTATTTCATCACATTTTCTGAGTTTCTGTTGTGTTTCACAGATCTGCAAAAAAAAGCATAATGAGCACCATGATTATAGAATGAAGAAAACACATGAAAATTATACCCATCATAAAACTGATTATCAAAATCTTGTAAGATATTTAGTTTGGTTGAACATCCAAAGTGTTAAGTAGGAAAAGAAAGCAAAGATTTTGCAGAACTGCAAATGCAAAGAAAGTCATGAATATGTCGTCTCATTTCACTCTTTGTTCCTTTTCCTCTCAGTTATTTGTCGGATTCTTTCTGCTTAATTTATATCTCTTTTTCTCTTGCACCTAATACATCGTCAGCATCTCTTCCCATTTTCTCTCCTGCATGAGGTCCTCTTCGCTAATCATCTCAAGCCCAATTATACTGAGTTGGACCCGTACCTCCTCCCTACAGGGGCTCAGGAGGGCCAAAATATACAGACGCTGACTGACGTTAATTTGCATGACTTCTTGGCCTCCATAAGTACCGCTGTTGTCTGTCTTTGGCTGTTTCATGGGAAGCCATGTGAGGGGGGAGATGAAAGGAGGAGAAGAGGTAAAAGGTGTTAGCGGTTATGTAATCTGAACCTACAACAGGAGCGCACAGAGAGCAGAGGGTGTCCTACTGCTTTAAACAAGTTCCAAATTAGTGAGACGATTTATATGACAAATGATACACCAGCTCACACTGACATTGTTTGTGAATATTTGGACAAACCACTGAGGACGATTCTCTCTAAAAAACATGGGCACATCTGTCATGGCTCAGGCTGCAGGTTGATTGTAATGTTTCTATGGAAAATAAAGAGAGCTGAACATAAATATCTGAAAACCTTCATGAACTAAAGCAATGGTATCAATAAGAACAGCATCACATTCTTCCACTATGATTTAAGTGATAAACTCCTGCAGACGATGACAACTTTAGGTTGTTGCTGCCAAACAAGTGAAAGCATCCTTTTCTTACTATGATTCTTTAAAATCTTAGTTTTACATTTCTAATCTTTGTTCTACTCAAAGCATTTTCATAAAAAAAATATCATGTTCCAGATAGAGTAAAATTACGAAACCTGTTCCACTGGTAGCTAGAATTAAATAATTAAACTGAGAATCTTCTTGTAGCCATCTACCCGTCTCTGAAGCCTCCGTCTTTCTTTTGTCAGGAATCTGCATTGTTGAGGCGTGGTCATTCTTCTCTCTGTTCAGGAGCTGCTGGTCTCCACTGGAGGGCAAGCCGGAGATCTGGACCTGCAACTGACGGCTCACAGGGCAGAGCCCGAAGTTGTACCTGTTCTGGTCATCAGCAGGAGGATAAGAGGAGCTGACACTCTTCACCGCGTCGATGAACTAAATGTGTGAGGTTTAAACAGACTAAATTTTCTTTGAATTGAAGATGTTAGAATGCTGTGCTCCTGATCTGATATGCCTGTAAGATTAGCTATTTTAGAAGACGGTTTCTTCAGTTTGTATTGCTCAATTGCAATAGTTGAATTAAGTGATATTGTCAATATTGCTATAACATTTCTGTCTGTTCAAATATAGTTAAAAAAAACAAACACACAACCTCCCACATTGTTGCTTTTTTCCTCTTGATGAACCTTCCCCCCCCATAAAAACAAATTCAGAATGAAATCATTACTTAACAACTTAAGATGAGCTTAAGAACATTTTATTTGTTTGGAGCTTCCCAAGTATTGATTGCTGTTGTAAAAGATGACAAAAACGAACCACATATATGCCAGAGACAACAACAAGGACTATTAAGCTTTTTGTTTTTTTTTTTCCTGGTTGGTATAACCTTGATGGTTGGAATACAGATAAAGTTAAAAGGTCGTCTTCAGTGTTAATCCTCCACCCTGTGATGCATTCTTCCACACTTTTACAGGGCATCCGTTTGTTGGCAAAGAACCAAAGTAAAGTCACACACACACACACACAGGAGTTGTTTCTGTTTCAGTGATCTGGGCAGACACCCAATCTGCGGACAGCAGCGCCTATGTCTCAAGCTGGGGATGTGCTGTTTTCTGTGTGTGCGGCGTGTTGTTGCCATGTCGTGGCTTGTGTCCTATTATCACCCCTCTCCCACTTCCTTCTCTCCGAAGCACAGACACACACACACACACACAGCGCCTCTCAAAGACTCGGCCAACAGCCAAGACTGCAGCACCGGGAGGCTAAACTCACTCTGATTTGTGAGGTGACAAAAAGGAGGGAAAGAGATCAACTGTTCACTGTTGTGTGTTGCAAAGAAAAGAACCAACATTTAAGTAAACGCCTAAATGTTGATCAAATAACTCTCTCAGAGCATTTAACTTCCAAAAAATTATTTTTATTCTGAAGGACCAATAAAATTATGGCAAATATTTACAAATAGTTACTTCTCAGTTTCACATTACTGATACATAAATGGAATAATTCACCAACAAACAGTCACTCTGGTGGACAGATGGACAGGTACACAGACTGAGTATGAAGAGATGCATCAAGCAGACTGTAATTCAAAATTTCACAGTAAAAATCAAAGCCAGGAAATTAAATAACCATAATATAACCATGAAAATAGAAAATATAAGCCTTTTAACAAAGTCACCATTTATTTCCGGCTTTCGGGATAAAACCAATTACTAGTCGGGGGCAAAAAGTAAAACGAGGGTTGTTGAAGAGAAATCAAGTGATATGATATCTTTGGCAAAGTCGCACTGCAGTAAAATACATTCAAATATTAAGACAACACACGACACACAGAGAGAAAAAACACCAAGATTTGTTTGCAACTACTAGAAAATTGAATAAAAAACATACACATTTTCATAAAGAAGCATTTCACTTTTTTTTCAAACCATCCCCTCCAGAATATTCAAAGGCAATACTTCATTTTATGTATCTGTAAGTCTTTTCTGCCCTTTTATATGTTTTTGTACAAGAATCGAATATTTAAAACAGGCATCACAGGCTTTGGTGAATGTTAACGGATATGTTTTCTTTTAGTTGTGTTTGTATTTTGAAGAAAGGAAAATATTCAAACCAAATTTATTCCTTGTA
The DNA here is from genome assembly GCF_051168715.1 of Poecilia mexicana. Taxonomy (NCBI): domain Eukaryota; kingdom Metazoa; phylum Chordata; class Actinopteri; order Cyprinodontiformes; family Poeciliidae; genus Poecilia; species Poecilia mexicana. Next base: position 12,370,132 of record NW_028263370.1, on the reverse strand, counting down.
TGTCTTTGCATCACAATGTATTTCTGTATTCCTGTGTTTTTTGTTCATACTTTTTTATTATTATTTTTAGCCAAAAACACAGATAGAAATATCTCCTCAACAGCCTAAATAGGAAGCCATGGACACACACACACACACACACACACACACATACGCACACAAGCATACACACAAAATCAACATAATATTAAAAGAACTCCAGATTGTTACACACAAGGCCACAGTAAGGTGAGAACTCATGTATCTATTTCTTCTTTTGATTGAAACAGCTGCTTAAGTCAGGTTTTTGTAGGCTGATTCGTGCGCATTAGTTCTCTTCCACAGTTGAATAATATAAAGATGTAGGGAACTCTGTAACGCTTCAGCATGAGATCTGTCTGAAGCCTAGTTATATCAGCAAGCATGGAACAGATTGTGCCACTAATTGCTGTCAAGATGTGATGCTGAATTCCCCTCTGGTTTGGGATTCATATTGAGATACAGTCGAGCAGTGCACACTTGGTGGAAAATCATAATTTAAAAAAAACAAAAAAAAAACAACAACCTGATTTGCATTTATTTCTGCCTCTGATTTGACTTGGAGCTGGATTCAAAATAACGGATGTTATCTATTTTAGAGAAGACTGAATTCAGGGCTGGATTTTTGTTTGTTTGATCTGAAGCAGGTTTTGAATGTTTTCTTTTTTTTTAACCCTCTTACAGAGATGTAAAAAAGTATTAGACCCCTTACAGATTTAGACTGTTTTTGCTTTTTCGTCACACTTAAATATTTCAAGAATTTTTTTATACAAACATAACTTGAATAAAAATAAAAAGAAGTTTTTTGTTAAATCACAAGTTAATCGTTTTAGCCACATTTTTTGTCCTTTCACTAGCCAAGCTCAAATGCTTAAACAGAACCTGAAAGCCAACAGGAAGTCGGCTAAAAGAACCCCAAAAGCCAACTTCTATCCAAACAAACTTTACTTGCCAAAGAGTCTAGTTAGTATGAAGTGGTGCGTACTTTAACAATGTGTTTATGTTGGAAAACCCACCAATGGGGCTGAATTAGAACAGAGATTAGTGGGCTATGCTTCCTCCACTGAGATGTAAAAAACTCAGTGTCAGATATCCCAAACGCTTGAAGGTATGGTGAAACCAGTTCTGAGGTTTTGCCATTTTGGATTGCTTTTTTTTCTCCTCCATTAATAATTAAACTACTTTTTGTTTTAATTGACGTCATCTTTTTATGATCTGAAATATAAGTACGTCAAAAAATAAATAAATGAAAAGCAGAAACAGGAAATCTGTAAAGGAGGAAATTATTTTTTATAGCACTGCAAGGGGGAAGATCTGATCTAAAAGATTGCTCAGATTTTTAACAGAGCTGTCTGATGAAACAAGGAGAACTTTTTAAGAAAGCTCGCATGCTTGAAATCACCACACAGTTCTGTGATACCTTATCCTGGTGGTGTGGCAGTCCTACAGGAGGACAGCAGAGAAGTGAAGTGAGGAAGATGAGCGCATGAGATATGATGAGATTAGGGCCGAGGAATTGGGGGGGGGGGCAGGGAGAGGAGAAACGGGACGAGCTTGTGATGGCACAGCAGGTTTGGGCTCCCCTGGGGAACGCAGGGGAACAAGAGGAGGGGCGATCACCACTTTGCAGAGGACAAAGGGAGGGAGAGAGTGCGTCTATACTAATATTTCTATAAGCATGTGTGCGTGCGTGTGTGTGGCCTCTGCCCGCCACGCTTTCTACAGACACTACCACCCGCAATGACAAGTCTCCCAGTCAATGTCACAGCTGCAAATCGAAACCACTGCTGGTCAGAGACAATCCTTTCTCTCCCCATGTGAACCCGTTGGGTCAAAGCTGTGGCAGGAGACGCTGTTTCACTATGAGACGCAGAGTTAACAAATAATCCTGTTAACGCAAAAGGAAACAGGCGCCAAGTTTAGCTTGTTTGAAGCCGTCGCCCCATAAACGTGTGAATGTAAATATTTTTGATTAACTGGCTGGGTTGCATCTTTTGTGTGGGTTAGATTTGTATCTGAAAAGAAGCGGGTGTTTTTACCTGTGTGGCATCCATTTCTAATGTTTTATTCAGCATTTCTTGAATGTGAACATTTCAGTCACAGATCCAGGTCAAACCCTCTGTCTATAAGGAAATATTCATAGAAATATTATAACTCTTGATAAGTTTACATTGTGTTCCTACGCCATTGTACAAATCTGCACAATATTAGTATTTGTTCTCCTCTTGCAAAACAGCATTCTACAGTATTTGGGGTGACCTGCCCTCATTTTACATACAATACATAAATATTTCATTTGAAACAGTCTGGGTTGAATGTTAAAGGCTTGTTCACAGTTTCTGATTGTTTTCATTAGGATCATTAAGACGACAGACTTTTTGTGAAGTGATTTGATGCTGATTGACATCTGAAGAAATTAGAGTTTTGCTAGTAAAGACTTTAGCTGACTTAAATATTTCTTTAAGCTGTTAAGATATATAAAAAAGGCATTTAATATGAGATAACTTCATCTTTGTGGGTTACATTGACAGCTTCTGAACGTTCTAGTGTAAAAGTAAGCGGAGTGCAGCTGATACAGCTATTGAGTCACTGATTGATCTGCTCTCAGGTCTACATCAAGACAGCTGCCTGATGTTTACAAAAGTGCACATCTTGGCAACTTTATCAAAACAGACAAGGGAACATTAAGTTTTAAGTCAGGAGTGAAAGCGGTTAAAATACTGACAATTAAATAAGCAATTAACATTTTTCTGAGCAATACGCTGCCATGTATTTCTAGAGATGGTAAAAGAGAATGACGTTTAGCAGGTCTGTGATTGAAAACACACATTCATTTCCCTCATCTAGGACTCAGACTGTGGTAGATCAGTTGTAGGCGTGGAAGGTGAAGCTTTATGTCGCTGTCAAGAGGTTTGTTTGAATTTACAAATGCAGATGTCCAGAGTATTTTAATAGATATAAGAGACGGTGAGGCCAATTTTAGTGTTAGCGTCTCACGTTCAGTAAGGGGGATGTCGACATATATAAAACCAAAGGCACTGTCCTTGTTTTCAGCTGGTGTGGTTCAGTAATGCCTCAGAAGAACTGAGAGAAAAAGACAGAAAAAAGGAAAGCCAATAGCTGAGATGTGGGCCAGCAGGTCAGCTAGTCCGCTGCCACAGAACTCTTCTTTAGCGATGTAGATCCAGAACTTTTACAAATGTAAAATGATCAAATCTAATACTATTTAAAACAAAAAGATCAAAGAAAAGGTCAAATTTTAAAATGATCTTGCTTAGCAGAGGTTCGTAAACCTCTGTTTTGTTCCCCACTGCAGATTTGGTGTTTACTAAAACTGCACAGCAGCAATGATGAACTATAGCGAGCCAACCATGATAAAGAAAGGAAACCAAGGATTTTGTAAACACTTGCAGATAACAGCCAAAACCACAGCGAGTGGCTTTCAGCTGTTTGCTGTTTTCATGAGTAAAACTTGTACTCTGAAATTTGAACGGGAATAAATAAAATGGTTTTCTGTTTCACTGATTTCTTTAAATCTTGCGAACAAGGAAGATGTTGCCCTCGCCCTCTGACATGTGTGAAGAACAACACACTGATTTCAGATCAACGCCAGAAGGCAAGTCTATCCTATTCTAAACGTGATGGGTAAGGCCTCAACCCTGGTGTCAAGCAATTGTCGCAGCGCAGAAGTGATGTAGGGAATAAAGCAAAGTCAACTTGAAAGAAAAGGAGAAACCTTTCACGGATTTTTTCATAAAAACAAAGCTTTATAGGAATTCTTTCAGTATCTCAAACAACACAAGCAGTCAGAAAGAAGGGGAGAAGAACTCGATAAAAACAGTGATTTGAGTCTCTTTGTGCTTTTGTCAGCCAATCCACAAGGGGGAGCCATCTTTGGGGAGTTTTAAAAAAAAGTAATCGACAGCACAGGAGAACCAGAGAGAGAGAAAACAAGGGTTGATTTCTGGTTCTTGATCCGAACATTTGCAGGAGACACCTCTGTCTATTGGTGCCAGGCAACAAACTATAAACAGGAAAATCTCAGTTTGATCACATTTATAAACAGAGACGTCTTATTGTTACTGAAGGTTTTTCAGATTTCATTATTAACTGCATCGTCATCCACATCATATTATCACTATTCTAGCACATGACACGATCATAAATCACAACAAGTGTTTACTCTCCCCCAGGAGTGCAGCGCAGAAAAGCCTCTGAATATATTACTCTGTGTCTCCTCCATGATAAATAGCTCTTGAACAGGACTACAAAATCTTTGCTGGGGAGGTAGGATAGCACCTTAATGTACAGTGAGAACAATAGGTGGAAAAGCTTTTGGTTTATTTGAACAGTTCATATAGTGGAGGGCTCAGATTTTAGGTTGTGCTTTACTGAAATTCATGTATAGTGCTATGAGAAAATATTTGCCTCTTTGCAGATGTCTTATGCTTCTGCTATGGTGTCACACCTTAATGTTTCATATCATCAAACATTTTCTCATCTGATTTAAGTACAGACACAGAAATCCTCAGAGACAGTTTCCACTTTTCTTCAAACCAGTCCAGAAAATGTTCCCCTAAATTCCCAGGAAAAATCAAGATGCCTCGCCGGCCTTTGGGTTTTTTTTTTTTTTATTACAATTTCACCACTGACTCTTACTGAGGCAAGCCAGGCCTGCAGAAATTGTTCTGGTTTTTTGGGGGGACCTTATGGTTATGGATGAACTTGTGAGTAATTTTAGAAGGCTGTCCACTCCTGCGAAAGTTCATAAGTGTTGGATGTTTTCTGAATTTGTCAACTGTCCGAAAGACTTATAAAATTATGTTGTGGCTCTGGTCAGACTGAGAGTTGTCAATAGCTTTGTCTCTTAGCTGTTACTTTTGCTTTACATTGAGGTGTGATTGGAGAATGTCCGATTTCCTGATTTTACAGGTCCAGAGATTTGGCTGATTAAACTGAACCAAAACCAATTTGTTACATCACAGTAAATGTAAAATTAAACGGGGGTTAAATTAAATTGCGAAGCTGGTTTTGATGGCTTTCTTCTCCTCAATAAATACATTTGTCGTTTAGAAAGAAAGAAGCAGAAGACATCTGTAAAGGGTAAACACTGTAGCTGTCTGATGTCATTTGCACCACTTAAATTCAAGCATGGATCTGAAGGCATGGATAAAATGAGACAGCCTGAAACTTAGAAAACAGACTAATTTTTCACCTGGTTATCTGAAATATTGCAAACAATAAAACAATCACTCAGCATTCTCCTTTCGACCAGATCAAAACTGGGTAAAACATTGGCATTTATGTCAGGAAAAGAAAGAGGTCAGAGGTTATTAAAACTTTAGGTTTTAAATCTATTAAGATCTCTGCAGTGCCTTCACAAGCAAGTTTGATTCTAACCTGTCTGCACGTTCAGTGTATGAATGTGGGAAAGCTAAGAAATGCTTCTGGTTTACCAGTCAAACAATTTCCAAGCAAGTGAGTGCTTGCCATCTTTGGCATCGTTCGGCCAGTTCTCTAAATATAACCATGTTGTGAGGATGCAGGTTTTATTAGGTAATAGTGCTGATGTCTGCCAAACCCCACCATTAAACAGTGATTATAGGTGATGATGAGCTAATCAGGCTGCACATTTGATACGTTTTTACTGAGTCTTACAACCAGAAAGCTAAAAATAAAATGCCACTTTGGGACACTAACTCCAGCCTCCTGGCCAAACTTTCTTTACAGGGCAAAGTATTGATACCCCTTGAACTTTTTATTTTTTTTTATTTTTTTTACATTACAACCTATGAGGATGCTTATCAGTAAAAAACAAAACAAAAAGTAATTTTCTTTTCCTTCACTGTTTGTGGTTGTAACGTAACAGAAAAGGGTATAAATACTATTGCCACACACTTACTTCCTTGTGCTCAGCTGGTATAAAAGGCTCAATTAAAATAACAAAAAGTAGAGATAGAGGGATGGTAAACTTCTGCCATAAAAAGATGTTACTCATTTAACATTGTGTTTCTAGATCAGTTGTGTTGAAGCCACAGAAAACAAAGTAGAATAAACTCATGGAGGATTTTGGTCTTTCAGATTTATGAGGATTGGATTGTCTTCACTCCACTGCAGCATGGCATAGAAAATTGATTGATGTCAAGTCATAAAAAGTACTGTCTAAGAAGGGATTTGCTCTGATTTGTTCAAATATATAGCAGTCTCGAAGCAAAACAACTAGCTTAACTTCTTGGGTTTCATGAATGGAAGAAAAAAAAAGTCTGAACATAATGTAGGAGGGTCCAAATTTGTGACGGTACATTTAATAAAATGTTTTCTGTATTTGTACAGTAATGTACAACCAGGCAGTACTGTTTTGAAGCCAAGGTGTGTGTTTGTTGGTTTGGAATCAAATAAAAAGCAAACATCACTGATGTCAAAAGATCTGAAAAACTCCTTCTTGCCTCAGTCCTTGCTCATACAGGCAGGTTTTTACTGAACGGTGCTGGTGCTATCCATTTATTCCTCCCTGGTCTTCCTGCTCTCCATCCTTCTCTTCTTTCTGGAGGGGTCAGTGGCGATCGTAGGCGGAGGCTGTTGCAGTGGCAGCAGGGCCTGCTCCCCGTGACGTTGCACTGTAATAATACGGTGATCCTGCACAGAAACACAGACGTTACATTTCTTTCAACTGTCTGAAACATGAATAACTCAAAATTTAAGAAGAAACTACATAACATTTCATTCAAAGTTTGATATAATATACAGATATATATTTGTAATTTAACGTAAAATGCTTCTTCAGGATACAGTGTGTTGTTTCGCAATGCAGATGAACCAATTTTCTCTTTTTAAATTTGTATATATTCGCAACAAATGCTGTTCAATTTGCTTCTTCGCCATTTTCGTGCAGCTTTTTATCGTTTTTCATGCACTTTGCACAAGATCTGACTTGCATAAAAAGGAATGAGAACCACAATACTTTTTCAGAAGCTAAAATATAAGATATATACAATAAAATAAGATTAAGTGTGAAATTTAATAATTTTTATCATTATTTATCTCGTCAAGACATCAGAACATTTGACTACCAATAGAAATGAACTGGTACAAAATGGTTGTTTCTGGGTATAAAAGGAAAGGAGGCTGGGATGAAGTGGAAAAGTGTGGGTTCAAAATAAAGAAATAATGCACAAATTTCCTTTTTGACTCAGCAGCAATTCACAAATATCAGTAAAGAGAAAAACAAGCTCGTACATTGGCAGTGTAAAAAGTTAATCGTAGTAAAAAGAAAATTAAGCCTCAATTATATGTCAGTTCTAAGATTTTTCTTGAATAACTGATCTGGTCTTCACAACAGATTCTACAAAGACATTATTAAACAAAATAATACAATTTAAATGGGGTGTACTCACTTTTTCACTATGAATTTATACTGATCAAAAAGCAAAAAAGTAATTTATTTTCATAATTTATCTTTTTTTCTTATCTATTAGTAATCGGTTTGTGTGATATAGTGACATAATATAGTGACATCTACTGACAAAATCCTCAAACTGCATGTAACTTATAATGTAAAACAAAAAAGAATAATTTTTAATTTGCCCCTGTGTTTTAAATAACCTGTCTTGCTGAAAGATCTCTTGTTCAGTGCAAAGGTATTATTATTAACAGATCCTTATTATTAACAGATCTTTATTATTAACAGATCTTTAATATTAACAGATCCCTGTATTTCAAAGAATTCACAATGCTGTACACTTAGTCAAGCTTTCCAGGGCATTTAGAAGAGATGTTGTCCTATTTCATTTAATTTTTTAAAATAATTTCTCTTCAAGTGGGATTTTTCCTCCAACTGAATGAATGTATTTAGAATAAATTCTTCTAATTCTTCAGAAAGATTAATTTACTTTTAGTTGTTGAATTCATCTTTATTTCAAAAGTGGCTAATGCTGAACCATTGCCTCCTTTTACCGTAAATGACTGCAGAGAAACAAAGGAGCTTTATTAACATCCACTGCATCAAAACAGGAAATGAAGGCGTGCTACATGTCTCCAAACTAAGTGCAGATACTGGGATTGTTTTATACTTTTATGATGTTTGTTACAATAATTCTGATTTAAATTATGGTCATAAATCAAGAATTTTACAAGAAAACATATATATTGTAATACCTTAAACCTTTTTTCACCATCTCCAGCTCATTTCTCCCCCCCACCCCGGATTTCGGTCACAATGTCATCATGCTCATGAATCTCAGTAATTACGTTGGACAGAGTCATTTCTATTACAGATAGGAATGATGGTTAAAATGACAAAAATATGACTCGCTCTGTAATAAATCTGAATTCTCTTTTTAAATGCAGTGTAAATGTGAAATGAGCGGCTTCAATTTTCTGCTAAGATTATATTTCAGCGCGGAGCGGAGCAGTGAAAGGCAGGCAAGAGATGACATGAGCTGATGAGGCTAATGGCAGAAAAAATAGTCTCTCTTTCACGTACAACCAATAGATTGGGCTTGACTTTCTTTCTCTCTCGGCGACTCCCCTCCTCCCCCCTCACAGAGATACTCCTCTCACCGTCCAAGTGACAGTCCAAGTTGACACGCCAAGTACAGCTCTACCACCACTGATCCCTTGAGTCTATTCTCTCTCCAGGGAGGAGGTCAATTCAATACCATAACCCCAAGAGCACACACAGAAACCCTCTCCCTCTCACCTTAATACACACACCTGTCTCTGTCCCTTCCATCAATCAGAGCAGCTGAACGCCGACAGGTTGTGTCTGTCCACAGGTAATCTCGGGAGCGTCTTTGGGGAAGTGAGGCATTAAGTCGAACTGACAAACTCTTTAGTCCCACTCTAGATTTTAGAAACTCTCTCCCCTGGTTTTACTTTTAAAACAGGAGATTTACTCATTTTGGCATTTCGTTCTTTTTCTCCAGCTTTGGCGTCTCCAAACCTGAATCTCTCGTTCTCCACACATTCTTCCATTGGTTTACTCCACTGAATTTGCTTCTCATCAACTGCTTGCTTATGAAGTGACTTTTCTCTTTTACTCCCTCTCTTTCCACCTACCTTGCATTTGTCCTGCCTGACTGGTGAAGAGACTGGACGAGCAGCCGATCTCCGTCCCCAGGAGAGACCCATAGTCCTGCTGAAACACTGCAGAGGGATGGAGGGAAGCAGGAAAATTGATGAGAGGAAAGGAGAAGGTGGGAAGGACTCTGCATGTCTTCGTCATCTTAACCGTGTGGATGGTTTGCTCAGGCTGATGTGTATTTTAAGTTTTCTACCACACATTGCTCTAGTTTGGTCTCATCCAAGCAGATCAACTTCTTCCATATGTTCGCTGTGTCACCTGCATGACTTGTTGCAAACTGCAAAGGGGACTTCTTCAGGATTTCTTATGACAATTGATTACAGATTTCACCACCTGAGACCAGATCTCTACAGATACTTCTGAATCACCAGCGGCCTCTTGGCAGCTTTTTTGATTACAAATTCAGTTTACAATTCTATCATAAAACCCACTTTCTATAACCTGCTGTCCCCAGTTCCTCACTTCTCTTCATCCTTTTATATGAAGAATATTGCAAAAAAATTTTACAATCCACTTCAGTGTAAGAGACAGTAAAGGGAAGCTATGTAGCCATCGGAACAAGGGTTTTGGCAAAATTAAATGACAATCAGTAGCACATTTATTCATATTTGCATATAAATATTTGTGATATACCAACCTAATAGGCTAGGGTTTGGAAATCTCCATGATTCATTGTACGTGGAATACTGTGGGTGGGAATATGGACTTCCAGAAAAATCTCCCCCTGAAAGAAAGCACAAACAGAAAACACAGTATGTTGAGAAACAACAAGGAACTGAACACAATAACTACGGTGTTCCACGTCTTTAACTTAGCTTTGTTTAATTATTTTGTCTTATGTTATACTGGTTTAGCCTGTTTTAGTTTAGTTTAATACATCATGTAGTTTAAGGTATTTAGTTTTATTAGTTTAAGTTAGTTTAACCAATTTAGTTTAAACTATTTTAGCTAAGCTTTAATTTCACATTTGTTATGTTTAGATCATTTCCTTGGCATGATTTATTATGGTTTATAGCTCATCCTAACTTTTTTATATTAATTTTTGTTTAGTTTAGTTATTTCTCATACACACTGAACATTAACCTCTATCCTGTCTTCCTAACACACTCAGACTAGTTGAATGTGTCTGAGTTGGAGAGCTCAGTCAGACTGCAGTGGTCCTTCCACCCAGTGGATGATAGGTTAGCTTTTCTCCCTCATTTACTACTCACTGTCTGGGGTCTACTCTTCCTCATGTCTTCTCCTCCCTCGCCTCCTTCCAATCTTTTATCTTTATTTTTCTCCTTTCTCCTCTGGTCCGCCTGAGTACAGACCACCCGTCACCCTTCACATCAAAACAACATTCTCCTCTACTTCTTCCCCCCATTTCTCTGTTGACTTACTCTCCTTTTCTCAGTCTTTTGCTCTTTCTTTTATTTTTTTTCCTCCTGAACCATCCCTCCTCCCAGGGGATCCCTCTCCCATAGCTGACAGTCACAGACCCTGATGCCCCCTCCCTCCGTTCTGCCTCCCTCTCACCCCCTCCAACCCATTCCTCTTCCCTGCCTCTCGTTCTGTCGGTTCTGCCTCAGTGCTTTCCTACACCCCCTCCGAGTGTCAGCACCCCTGCTGCAGAGAGAAGGAGACAGAGAGACGGAGCGGGAAGGGGAACAGCAGAAGAGAGTTGCTTGCTTAATGAAGGTATGATATTAGACAGAGTGAACAAAAAGGAGGATAATTTGGCAGAGGAGTGCTGAGATAAAGCAAAGCTGGCAAGTCAAAGTTCCTAGATTATCTCTTTCAACACTTCTAGCCAGCTCATGGAGTCGGCTTTTAAAAATTCACTGAAGAGAAACTTCAACGGCGACGTTAGCAGTGTGTTTTCGTGCGCGCACGTTTTCCTTTTTGCGAGTGTACATTTAGTTGCGTCTGTCAGGTGGGGGTCTCAGGATGTGGTCTCCATGGCACCCCCGGGCGCGAACATCCTCTCCCTTGTCATCGCCGCGGTGACGGCGATGTGTCAGGTTGTTTAGCAGACGCGAGACGGAGGGTAGAGAGGAGTAGGGAAGAAAGCTCAGGGGTCTCCCTGGTGTAGCTCGGTGTCAAGGTCGCACACACAGACACTGTCAAAAACAAACACACAAACAACGGCACGCACCAGCCCAAACACACACTCAAATATCCTGTCAAAGCCGAGGACAGCACAGTGGGACAGGGCGACAGGGTTACCCATCTTTAGACGTGCTGTTCCTACATGTCCACTGAGACTCAGTGTGTACATCAATTCATGGATATGTGTGTATGTGTGTGTGTGTGAATGGCTGGGAATACACAGAGACAACAGCGTGCAAACAACATTGTTTTGGGCCTTGTGTTTCCATATTTCCACAGCAGTATCTTTAACTGCTGTGGACCACTCACACCACCGCTCCTGGTGTGAGTGTCGAGAAAAGAGAGAAGAAGAACAGCGTTCCAGGATTGAAACACAAAAGTGCAGTGGAAGGCGGAGTGGAAGGGAATGAATGAATTAGTCGTGGGTCACTGGCGATTCTCATTAAAAACAAATTACTAATGTTGAGGAGGGACAGCTGTGCTACTGTGGCTGCTTTCTAATGATACACAGAGAAAAACACACACATATAGAGCCTCCAACACACAGCTTACACAGGTATACGAGCACAAATGCCACCCTCCGGGACCACTGTCAGCCACGGCAGACAGAAAAGGAAGAGGAAGTGGCACTCCCGTGTATGCTCTTCCGACACATACACACACACACACACAATGCATACACTATAGAAACTCAACTCATGTTTATGGATCTGCTGTAAGATAACAGAATCACTTTAAAGGAAGTCAGATTCAATATTTGAGTTTGTTTTTGTTGAGAACTTAAAACATATAACATGCCTTTCATACTACCAGGTAAAGGATCACATAGCGGCTTGTTATAGCGTCATGCTTTTGGACTAAGTACATCCCCAACATGACACCAGTACTTCCTGTACAGTAGAAACTCGTTCTGCAAAAGGAGAACTGCAAACCCTGCAAAAACCGAATGTTTTCACACTGGGATAATCCGACAGACTCAGTTAAACTTGGCAGGGAATGTCGAAAAATACTGCACATTTGTTTAGTTTTTTGCACCTTTTAAAGCATCATATGATTGCAACAACTGCAAAATATCAGAAGAAACTTGCCAGTATGAGCAGCATGCAAGGCAGCAAACTATCCAGCATGGTACTCTATGTACAGAAAAAGACTGCTAGGAAAGAGAGAATTTGACATCTTGATGTAGCCACGTAGATGAAAAGAGAAGTATTCAGATCACACTCTTGCTGGATTGGCTGTTTGCTTAATAACAATAAGCAAATGGCAGCAAGATTCAAGAAAACTGATTATTTCTCAGAGTCCAGAGTGCATTTGTTTGGTCTGCACCAGCTATCCCTTCTCCCTAAATGTTGTGGACCATCCAAAGAAATAAAATCAGGTCCATTTCAAGACGACTGTGCAGCTGTGGTGTGAAAGCGTGCTACGGCTCAAAAGCAATGTCTGAAAAATTCAGCCGGCCTCCAGACTGAACACCAGTCACATTTGACAACAAGGTCCCACCTAAAAATCCAGATGCTGTTAATTATTCTTTAATAGATGAAGCTCTTCTTAATAGGGACTTCAGAATAAGTCCATCGCTAATCTGGGTATGTTTTGTTAGTTTTTGAGATAATAATTAGTTTTTTTCCACAGCAGTATCTGTACCTTGAGTGCCTTGAGTTAACTTGCATGGAAGCTTTCTGTGCAAATGATCCTGCAGATTTAAATCCTGGTCCTCTGTCTAAGCATTCGGTCGACTCGTCATTCTAAATTGTCCTTGTTGTCAGTGTGTGCACTCATGCACTCATGGGTGGACAGGTGACCCATTCAGGGTGTAAAGTGCTTGCAGCCTCATCGACTGCAACAGGATATGTACCTGACCCCACGTAAGTGGATATAGAGGATAGATGGATGTTTATGGTAAAACATTGACTTAAGGTTTGACCTTTGTCAAGTTTAAGGTTTTGTCAGTGCCTTGGTAATTTTTGCCCCAATCCAGAAAGCAAACCAGTACTGTCCTGTGTTTATTACTCAGTGTCATCCTGTTAGATTCTCTTACCCTGTCATCTCCCCTAACCTGTAGATGCTCCTCTGTAAGTGGACATTTTATTTCCCGGACCTTTTTTTGCCATGTGGTAACTTTTGGGGTGAATTTGTTTACTCTAGGTAAAACAAGTGATATTTTTTTGCATGTTTGTGTGCATACCCACCCGGCACCATGCCCGTGAGAGAGGGAGTGGAGTAGCTGCCCTGTCCAGTTGGGGGCACATGAGGAGGGTAGCCCGGCAGAGTTGTGCTGGCCAGGTCTCGACCTGTTAAGACACAGAAAAATGTCCTCTTATCAGTATCTCACTCCTCTCTGTGTCATTACAGTCACCAATATGCCATCATCATCGTTCTTATCTCTCTAGCAGTTAATTGTGTGCAGAGATCTACAAATTTCTATTAATCTAAAAACTCACAGGACCCAAAAATGTCTGTAGCAGCATTGGGATGTTGCTCTTTCAGCGGCTCATTCAAGATGTGTCTCTTCCATTTGCTTCTTCCTTCCTTGTTTCCCATCCTCTGGCATCTATTCATTTAGCGACTCTCTATTCTATTGTTTCCTCCACCGCCTCCTCCTTCTGTCAGTAGGTGGATGGGATATATAACTGCATTAGACTACATGACAGTGTGTCGCCCCAAATCATTTCTCTATGTTTGCGTGCCGTAGACATTGGGAGTGTGAGGAGAGGGCACCCTCCATTCATCATCATCACATACACACACACACACACGCACACACACGCACACACACACACACACACACACACACACACACAAGCACCCTCCTCCTGATGTCTGCACACACACATTTATCATCATCACAAGCAGCTCAGATACTAACACCATCAATCCCATTCACTTTCCCTCCACTTACCCAGCACTAACTAAGAGGAAGCAGGAGGAGGGAAGAGAGGAATAAGGAAAAACGGCTGTAAAATCTTTCATAAAGAGAGAATGGTATGGAAAAAAGCTATTACAATTAGTGGTTTAAAGGAAACATCATCTACACTATTCACAACCTCAATCTTTAGTGGTTTTTGTGGGGAGATTTTGTGTGGAAGACAAAGAAGATGATGACTTGAGACATAACAGAGCTGGAAGGAGAATGGTGCATGTGTGTTCAAAACTTTTTATAAAGTTAACGTAGCGTAAAAGTAATTCAGACTATTTTAAGCAACAAGCTTTGAACATCCCATCAAAAAACATTAATCATCAAATTTGCCAAGAGATTCATGTTAACTCTGAAAGAGCTGCAGAGATCCACAGCCCCGATGGTAAAACTTATCTGTGGCACTTGTCAAAAGCACTTGAGTGGCAAGAAAAAAAAAGACGTTGAAGCCTAGAAACCGGAAAACCTTTTTTCAGTTTGTTACAAGCCATGGAGGTGGACACAGTGGACATGTACAAGAAGATGCTCTGGTCAGCAGAGACCAAGACATATATCTCTTTGGTCTGTGTATAAAGTGCTACTTATCACTTATCACTACAACCCTCCCCCCTCAAGATGAAACGTGGTGGTGGCAGCATCAAGCTGAGCAGATGATTTTTCTCAGCAGACACAGGAAAGCTGGTCAGAGCTGAGCTGATGGTAGGATGGATAGAGCTAAACACCAGAGGTTGGAAATCTCTGGAAATCCTTAAAAAGTGACGTTCACAGACACTTCTGCATCTAAACCTTCAAACCATGTACACGCAAAATTCAAAAGACCTGCTGCCAAACTGCAGCAAAAGCTGATTCTGCTCTCCACCTGAGTATTGACTCAGGATGGCTGCACATGAATTCACACCACATTTGGGTTCTTATTAGTAAAAGAAATGGGAATATCATGGATGTTTTTTCTTTCTCCCGATAGCTAAGTAACCCTAACCAATACCTGTTGGACACTCAAAACAAGAGGCACTCACCTAATCTTGCCTCTGGTCTTCAGTGATGGTTTATCATGCATAATAATTTTCTCACAATGAAAAAAACTATCATGAGATATAAATAATCCAATTCTCTTTCTTCAAAATTTCTGTCCACTTACGTTAGCCTCCTCAGCTCCTTCTCTGAATGCAATTTCCCCTCGCTCTTTGATTTTCTCCCTTTTTCAGCCTCCCTCTGTCCCTCTAAGCCTCCTCTCTCCTGTCTCGTGTAGTAAAGTTTTTCTTGGTGTTTGACGCGACAGCGAGGCATTAGCGCAGACGGGCTGCTCATCCGCTCAGGGTCAGTGCACAGGGCACGGAGGAGAGGGAGAAGAGGGTGGGAGCGGGGAGAGATGGACTCTCTACAGCCAAGTTAGAGGGGGCAGACAGGGCCAGATCCTCAGAGATGTGTGTTTGTGCGTGTTTGTGTGTGTGTGCATGTGCACATTCTCATGCACTGTATTTGTGCATATGTATGGCAGTTGTATTGATGTATCTGTTCTCCACAGCTTTTCTTTAGAGGTCAACAAACAAGTACAAGTCTCCTCCGCGCTCACTTGCAGCTACAGATGAGCACGCGTTTTCTGTCCTACTGGTCTGCCTGTCTCATTCACCGCATCAAAGAGCCATCAGAACAACCCTGTCAAGCCCAGGAGGACCAACGACATGCAAAGTGTCCCCCCGCTTTGCGTCTTCCCACCCTGGTGTGCTGGCGGACGTTCGGAGTAAAGGAAAGTGCCGTGCGGGATTGGAAAGAAGGGTCGAGCATGTAGATGCTGCTCTCCAGCATGTGTCCAGAGTATCAACACTTCAAGGATTCAAAAAAAACACTGCGTCAAACACACGGACGTCTGGTCCCCTAGAGGGAGCTCTGTTCTGAGGGAAAAGACAGCCGAGGAAATGCATGCATAATATTCAGAAGGTGTGTGCGCATGTGAATATGAATGTGTGTGTTTGCATGCATAAGCAGAAATGGAAATTTTTCATCTCTCTCTCTTTTTCTCACACTCTTTTTCCCCTGCTCTGGTGTGTGCAGGTAATATCCCTCTGTGGTTTGAAAGAGAGAGAGAGGGAGTAAAAGAAAGAACCTATTCCCAGATATCCCAAATTCCCAGATCAATGATTCCCTTCATTACAGATGGGAGTGTTAAAGGCTTGTCCAAGTGCTCCCTGGTCTGCTCTTAATTAATCGCGCCTCTCCCTGTGCCCCTAAATGGAGAAAGAGCAGGGAGCGAGGTGTTCACTTTTCCTCCACCTTTCCTTAAATCCCTTTCCTCCACTTAATTGACATTCAAAGCACTGAGCTCTTTAAGCAGTGCTTTGAGCACTTAGATTATGCAGTTTAAACTACTGCTAAGAAGAAAGGCATTAGCTCCAGTGTGTTTTTGTTTATAATTATGCCTTTCCTCTATTTCAACTCTATTTCAAAGTTTTAAGGTAAGTTTTTGGTTTATCCTGTGAATTGGATGAATATGCAGCCAGAGGTTGGTTAAGCACTACTTCCTTTAGAAGAAATAATTGATTCAGTGTTTGACATGCAGTAGGAAAGGGACATGATCTTAGTTTTCTTGTGAAAGTCAGGAATAAAAGCTGCTTTTAAAAAAATAACTTATTAATAAGCAAATAAAATTAAAAGGATTTATATTTAAAATATTCTCAGTAGATTCAGAAAATATATATATATATTTTTTTACAAATTAGTTTTTAGTTTCTTGAGTTTAAATTAAGTGCTCTTAGCTGTGTTTACTCATTATAGTAAAGTATCCCTACACAGTCAGTTTTTCCAAATTTTATGCAAGGTTTCTGCAAAGAGTGGATGACGCTGGATCTGAATCCACTGTGAGGAGCTTCTGGATGTCCTAACAAGCCGTTACCAGGAGAGGCTATTTTAGTGACAAACCCTTCAGCTAAGAGAGGAGCTAAATCACGGAGCAGGTTGATATATGACAATTAGCAGGCTTATCTGACACACGACACAATCTTTATTGACCGTTCTACTCCTTCACTTCGTCGGATGTCCATTGGCTTCTGAAACTTTGAATTTCTTCAAAGCCTCAACTTTAAACAGTTTTCCGTTTTGATGTTTATTAATTAAGTAGATACTTGATAACTTTTAGCTTTTTTTTAGTAAATACAAAAAAGCTCTTGTTACAGTCTAACTCTGTCAGTAAGCATTGTGCAGTTTATGAGGAGAACTGTTTGTCCCTCTGCACTCTGTAATAAACTTCAGAGTTAGACTTACTTTACCTTCTTCTTTATGTGTGCAGTTGTTAAATCTATGGAAATGTGTAGTTTCTGTTTCAGATAAAAGAGTTTGAGTTATGAACACTGAAGGAATTTAAGCGTTTTTGTTTTTTTTCACCTGGGACTAGCGGGTAGGATTGTGGGCCGGAGACGTTGGATCCTAACTCCGTCCCTGTGCCCGGATTGGCCAAACTGTTCTTCATCTCGTCCAGCCCGCCTGCTAGAGAGGCCATGGCCGAGTAGTCCGATGTCTGGAAGGAAGGAGAAAGGAAAAGGAAAAATAGATTTATTAGACAGCAAATCCAAATCATGATACTCTGTGTTGAAAATAACATCAAGCCACGATTGTGCCCCGTGCGGAATACAGCTGTGAGCAATCTGTTTATTATGTCCACAGTATATCCTGCATGTTACACCTTCCTCACAGCGATGAGCAAAGCAGCTTTTCCTATGAGCACACACACCCACACACACTGATGTACAGAAACACACCTACAGCTGAGAGTTTATTGATCTGTTTACAAAGGCAGGGATTTACTGTACAACCAAGTCCAACAGTCTGTAACCGCAGGATCAGCTCGCACTTTCTCTTCATCCCTCTCATCCCAGCGCTCACACGGTACATACACAACAAACATATATTTAAACACACACACAAACACACAGACTGTGGCTATAAGACAAAGCCTCTTGTCTCCCGAGATACCAACCTAAGAATGGCGATCTTCTCAATACACACACACACACGCACACACACACTCCCAATGCTCTGAACATTACAGGAAGATACAAAACCCAAAACCACACAAGGAGGAAAAGGTTTAAGTGACAAAAAAAAATGTGCTTGATGTAGCAGTGGAAATATTTCCAGCACAAAACTCAATTATTTTCAGAAATAGGTGAAAAAGATCTAAAGCTTTTAATTCTAAATGCCAATTATATCATTGCTACGTTAATAAATCTGTGTTTATGCTTCTTGAGATTTTTCATGTTTTGTCACGTTATAATTACCAACTTCATGGTATTTTATTATTATTTATGTAATAGTTCACAAAAAAGTGGTGAATGATTGTCATGATAAAGTAAGAAGAAGAGGAGTTTTCAAGATTTCTTTCTAATAAATCTGCGTCTGAATTCAAGTTTTAACTCTTATTACAGGTTCTCAGTTGGATGGAAGTTTGACTTTGACTGGGCCATTCTAATATTGTTTGAACTAAACCATTACCTTCTAATTCTAGCTGTGTGTTTGGGGTCAATTTTCTCTGGAAAGTGAAGTTCTTCTACAGTTTCAGTTTTTTAAAACCTCTAATATGTTTTCTTCAAAAATTATCCTGTATTTAGACTCTTGAAGTCAACCGACAAGCATAAACGAAGTACGATGCTGCCTCATCATATCTGCAGGATATAACTATAATGCATCGTTTCACCTTTTTCCTCTGTGACCTCTACTTGGCTTGTGGAAAGATGAAAGTGGACTTCTTGTTTATTTCTGGCCACTCTTCCTTAATACCAAATTTGTAGAGTTAACAATCAGTGATTCGTTCTGTCAAACAATTCTCCCATGTAACATTTGCTTTTCTGCAACTCCTGTAGAGTTACTACAGGCGTTTTGGCACAGGTGGATTTTATCTATTAATAAGATGACTCCTAAAGGCAACTGATTTCACCAAAGTCTATTAAGAGGATCAAGATGACATATTATGCACATTTTTATTTAAATACAATTTTGAAACTGTTTATCAACTTATCAAATGACATTTTAGCTTAATTCTCTCAACAGCGACGAGACATTCAGCTCTGCAGAGGCTCGGTAATGAGTGGTTCATTTAATTCAGGTGTGTAGGAGCAGGAGTGCGTCTAGAAGTTGCAGGACGGGGCTGGAATCGGGCACCCGAGATTAAGCACTACATTGTGTTGGTTTATCACAGAAAATTATATTAAAGTACAAAGACCTTTATGGTTGGAGCCACAAATGTAGCAGTACATTTTATAGCAAACCGGAACAAATATAAACTTTGTGCAAAATTTTTATGTCATATTTTTTATGACGGATCATTCTAACCATATAATTAGAACGGTGACAAACTGTCTTTTTCCAGAGAAACCAGCATGCCAGCTCTTCCCAAAGGCCAGACTGCAGCCTGACAACTCACCTGTGTTTGACCCCGGCTTTCAGCCATGACCCATCCATCCTCGTCTCTCTGAGAGGTCTGTCATTGTGTGTGAGTATATGTGGGTGGTTCTGGTAATTTAGAGAGATGATGGCGACACTGATGGCCGAGAATATATAGATTAAACACCAGAGACTGTCTGGACAGGAACATTCCTGGCGGGCCGATAACCGGTCTCCTACTGGGTTTAGGTGTGAGTGTACGAACATTTGACTCTCTTGAGTATATTTTGTTATAGAATCGTCCATTTTCACATAATAAGGAGAAGACAGTGGTCCTCATTTATCAATAGTACGAACTGTGAAAAATTGGGTTTATGGTCATTTTCCCATCTTTTCTCATTTTGGAATCCATCACTGTGGATCTGAATGTGAGATATGCCGTGAAGTCTGAGGCAGTATGAGAAGCTTTATGTTGCTGCGGTACCGCAAAGAAAGTCAAGCTGCGTCACAGAATTGAATCAGTGAGTGAAACAGGGGCCCAAATCCATGAAACCTTATTTAGGCTTAGATTTTTATTACTTTCCACAAGGTATTTGAATGGTTTCAGAGTTACACCTTAGATACTTGGAAAAGTTTAGAGGCTCTAAATCACAAAATGTGGTGGAGAATATCTTCAGTTTCAGGAATGTGAATAATTAATGACAGAGCTGTTGGGTTACTGTTTAATTAAAACATCCAATAAGAGGAGAAAACATGTCCTATTGATTCAGAATCCTTTTTATTTCATAACCTAACACAAAAACACAAGATTGATGAGCACTTTTTGCTCGAATTTGCATCTGTGTATTTGCATCACTGGATTCTAAAAAAAACTTAACTAAATATACATGCATAAATTTAGGCGTAAATTTAGGCGTTGCCATCTTGAATCACCACTTACATTAGAAAAAAAAGGCATGCATGGATGAGGGTTGGGATCTTCCCCCAAACAATGAAATGCATTTTCAACTTTAGATCTTAAAATCTGACAAACTTCAATTTTTGAAGAAATACCTACAACTGGGCTCTTTTGAATTCACTGATTGATGTGTTGCAGCTCCAGATTGAAATGTTAACTTTGTTTAAAGGGCAATTTAGCTTCCACTGCTACAACAAGAGAGGATGAAAATTGTGAAGTTGTCTTTGCAAACACCTAAAACACCTACATTTTTAAAAGACAATGAAATTATGAGCATACCTACTAACATGACAGAAAACAGAATAATATAATTATAATTATTATAAATAATTATTATTTGCAATATTTTGTTCGTAAATTCCATCCATGAGGTCACCACACTATAAATAAATATGGATGTTGGTAATATCCATATTGTTTCCAGGTGATGGCTGGATCACCATTTGACTATCTGTTGTAACTGGCTAAAAAACACAAAGTTTCAGAAATCATACATCAAAACTGTCCTTGGATCATTCCTGCACCCAAATCTAGTCCAGTTTTGAGAAAAAACACTGAATAACTCTTAAGTTGACCCACATTTTGTCCAAAATTATTTACCAACTAGATTGCCTCTTATGTCAACATCAGAATATAGAGCGCATCAATAAGAAACGTCAGCACCGCTTGTGCTGTTCCCTGAGTCAAGCTCGGAGCAAAACTCGCTACATACTAAACAATTATTTATCAAATATTTTACTTTGACTTATCAAATGTCTTCCATTCCTTTTTCCCGTGTGTGTGTGTGTGTGTGTGTGTAGGTGTGTGTGGGTGTGTGTGTGTGTGTGTGTGTGTGTGTGTGGGTGTGTGTGTGTGTGAGGGGTGGTGGGAAGGAGGGTGCGGGGGGTGATAAGGTGAGAGTGTCGCACTGACCCTTTTAATACGTCTGCATCTGTGTGTAAGTGTAGGCGTTTGTTTGTGCTCACTGACCTCTTAAACACCCCTGTGCTCGTCAACACACAGCACAACCACTGGACTGTGACCTGCCAAATAAGAGCTTACCCTGTACACTTACACACCTCTCTCTTTCTGGTCCTTTTTACACTTCCGGCACATTTTAAGCCCCCACCCCCTTTTTTTCCCTGTCAGAAAGAGGTCCTGCAGTTTTTTTTCCTAAACCAATCAAAGATGCTATCCCTGTGTACCCCCCACGCACCAACACAACCAAATCTTGGCTGCTAGGTCTCATTATAATAGCATCTAATGTGTCCATGTAGCCATGTGTAGAGCCAGCCAGCAGCACCAGCCGAGAAGAAAGGGTCTGCTGTGGTAATTGGTCATGATGAAGTTTGGCCAGTGGGGTGACAGGCCCGCTAAGCAAGATGGATCATTCTCATTCGCAGCCGTAAATGTTGTCAATTCCACCGCTCATACAGCGCCATCAGCTCTCATCAAAGGAAAAGGGACGCAGCTGCGGGGGCCGAGGAGGGGGCTGTACTTGGGGGGGGGGGGGGAGTTGGTAATGGTGATGGGGAGGAGTTGGACAACCAGGCAGGATGAAGGGGAGGATGGCAGGAAAATCTGGACCTGGTTCATCAATTATAGGTGATTACATATAAAGTCTTATAGGGAAATCTACACTTAAGAATCTCCCTTTTTTCTTGTTGATTCTTTATAGTCAAAATTGCAAAGTTTGGAAATGGATGCTGGATAGAGTGGTACCCTGAAAAAGTAAAACGCACTAAAAATAGTGATTTAAAAAAGTGTTTTTTATCGCTTTAAACATGAAAAAATAAAGTGCATTTTGCGGAATATCTGATCCAATTGATCAATTATTATTAACTGTATTAATATAAGACCACGTCTGATCAGCTGCTGTTGGTGCTGCTTCAGCTGTTCTGCATGTCTGAGTAAGTTAGTTTTCATCAGTCCAGACAGAGCCTCTGCATAGTTTAGAATGAGATAAAACTGTGTTGTCATCAGCTAATTTCTGCTACATTTAAGTACCACTTTGGTGCATTTTGTAGCAGTGCCAAATTTTATGACATGCCCAAAAACTTTGCTGTTGCTCAGAAGGCAATCAGTCTGTTCATGCCACATGTAGTACGTAGTAACTATGGCCCTCAGAAATCAGATCTTTTACAGACATTAGGAGTCATCATGACTTTAAATGAGTAAGCCTTAATTATCCACATAAGTTTCCTACGACTGTAAAAACTATCAGACTGAAGGTGTTTGTTTAAAGGTCTGCGAACGAGTGTCAAACATTTGTTTAAATTTAATTTAAATGAGGTTACACAATTAGCTTAAAACTTTACACTCTTTTGAAATGATTGAATGTATTCATTTTTAATAGAAAACATTTTTGGAATAAATACTTTAGTTTGATTCTTAAAATGCTATGCAGTATGCTTGAATTAGACTGATGCTCCTTTTATTTTCTAGAGATCTTGAAATGTTTCTCCCTGGAAACTGAAACAAACAGAAATAGAAATATAGTGAATAAATAATATTTTATATGAGACAACTGGTAATATTTGTAGTACCTGAATGTAAGCTAAGTACCCCTATAAACTAATACAAAAAATATCAAATGAAGGGGAAGCAGAAGCATTTTTTTATGAACGCAGCATGTCTTCCTATGACATTCAAGTGCAAAGTAGACACAATAAAATAAAATGTCCTTCATTAGTCTTTTGATTCTGGGATAGGTTGGTCAGAACTGTAAACAGTATGTCCTTCTAAATCTCAACAAAAGATTAATTAGATTTATTTAGAAATGAAACCATGCATATATTTGTTAACCCTTGAAATGCAGTATTTATTAGGTTTAAAATTACATGTTTTGGTTTGTTAGTTTAGTTCTGTCAGATGACAACTTAATTATTATACACTGTAGAGGTATAAATGTCTGACTGAATTAATTACAGGACAGAAAATAAAGTTGCATTTAATTTAATGATCTCCTAATATAAAAAGCAAGTGACAGATTAGATTTTCTTCCAAAGTTCCCCTGATCGTGCTTCTACAGCACAAACTAAGATTACATAAAATAAAACGTGTATGTAATGAAACCAAATCTTTAATTCAAAAATGTGGGCGGTTTTTACTCTGAGGCTCCGTTGGCAAAGCAGCTGAATTCTCAGTGAGTTTCTTGCCTTTTATACACCAGATTGCCTCAGATGTGGTAAGTGGAGTTTCAGAGCCCAAATCCACATCAATGACAGATGAGTCCTAATCGTCCCTCTGAAGCACACACACACACGCACACGCACACGCGCACACACACACACACACACACACACACACACACACACACACACACACACACACAGTCTCCTACCACACACACAGACGCCAGCCGTGCTGGCTTGAACCATTTGCATAATAGTATTTCTCTTTTTCTCCATTCTCCAAATAGATCCTGATTTCTCTCCCCCCACGCCCCTTTCCCTCCTGACCCCCCTTTTCCCTCTCCACATTGTCTTGTGCACCCCTGATGGAAAAGGCTTGGCTATAAACAAACACAATTCCCTGAGTGGCCCACAAACAGAGACAGGGATTGTCGGGGAAAGAATTTATCTGAACTCAAACTGAGCGTGGCAGCAGTGGGGAGGATATTCATTTTCAGACAGATAACCCACACAGACCTTAACTCCAGGGGGAAGCGGTCTGGATATAATGCTTCAAATACAACGTCTGGGTTACTTTTCTTACCTATCAATATGATATGCTATTTACAGCCTGTTATTCAAGAATTATTGTCACATTTGTTGTTGTGAGAACAACAATGGATGGGAAAAATAATGAACTCCCTCTTTGATGGCTTCGCTGGCCATGAAGAGTTCAAATTGAAAAAAGATTCAACTTTCCTGTTAAAATAGTTTCAACTTCTATGAAAATGTTTTCTTGATCCTCTGGCTTTAGCCGTTTTGAGCAGGTTCAACCTTTGGAGGAAACGATACCAGAAGAACAAACTTAGCATTGCAAACACAGTTTGAAGGGAGAGCGTGGCGTATTTGTAAGCAAGTGGAAGTTCTTTGAGTTGAGAGTTCTTTGAGTTCTCAACATTTAGTTAACTCCACCAGAATCAGACGATGTACTCCTAGATGGGTACCAGAAGGAGATGACCACACGTGACAACCATCCTTGCTATCTTGGTTTATTCTTTCACACTGCAGCAGGTTTTGGTTTACATCCAAACGTAGACTAGAGGTGTAAACCTTTTCTATCTTTCATTGATTTTCAGGCTGGAAAACGATCAAACTGTGCTGGTGAGTGCAGAGGGGGGCATTTGGACCCGGGGTTGCCGAAACGGGTGAGGGCGCAGTCAGCCCGCCTGACTTATCAGCTGAGTAATAAGAAGTGATAGAAGGGAAATTCAAATGAACTCTCCCTGACAGGCGCACTTGCAGACAGACACACATGCAAACATGCACACATAAATGATCAGCGCAGCTTAATAGACTACAGGCAGCGGGGAGCAAGAGCAGCACAGGGAGATGAGATAAAACAATGGAGTAAAAGTCTAAAACAAAATAAACAAGTTAGAAGAGTAGCTGAGGCTGATGGTTCAAATTGCATTTGACATAAGTTTAGGCTCTTCAGCTGTGGAAAAATTACTTCTTATGAGGCAGAAATATTGAAATACATGAACTGAAATCAAAATGTCCATGTTGTAAAAGTGGTTCCTTTTTTTTTTTTATTTCTCCACTTGGTTCTCTGTTTCCTTTCTTCCTTACATGCACATCCGCTGACTCCCCTGCACACGTCATCACCGTTAGAGGAAAGTGCATTTAAAGCTGTCAGTCTCAACGCAGTCTGACCCTACTTGACCAAAACCCCACCACCACTGGTTCACACACACACACACACACACACACACACACACACACACACACACACACACACACACACACACACACACACACACACGCACACACACACACACACACACACACCCCCACACACACACACACACATATTAATACACACACCTTAGCTCACATACCAGAAAGGCTAAGCTGTAGCTGTCAGTGGGTGTGACTGTCAATCACCCTCTCCAGGAAAAACGGGGGATGGGCATGAGTAGATGCCTGGATTTCTTTGTGATGTTGTGCAACCTAAAGCCAGTTTGACCCCAGTGTGACACAGATTTTAAAGGGACTCGTTCCAAACCCTGACCTCAGTGGCTCAGAGAGGACACTGACCTAGGAATCATGGGTATTTATGATGCCAGATCTCAGTCTATAGAGCTACTCCAACCAATACCTGTCGACCTCTTGCCCCGACCCGCCACCCTCCTCATGTTGGTCAAATGGGAGTGAATGGGTTAAAAAGTCCAACTCTGCCCTGTAGGTCTAAGGCTATAACCTGTTTTACTAAAACTTCTCTGGGGTCTGTCTGGGTTCATGTACTTGACACTGGCTGTATAAATAAACTTAAAAAGTGTTTTCCTGAAGAAAAAAAAAAGAAACTGTAGAGGAAAATTGTCATTTTGAAACAAGGTCCAAAACATTTCCCTAATGCTGAGAGCAGGGCTGCACATTAGAAGACATCTGAAAAAGGCAGACGGAATACAAATGCTAGCCTGCTCACATTTTGTTATGCAAAGTACTACTTACACCTGTCTATTCCGCTCAGATTTACATTAATTCACTGCCGGAAAAGGGCGGGAGGTCAATTTAGATGCAGCATTAAGAGACACAGACACACCCTCTCTCGTCTCTTGTCTCTACCATGCACGCAGATATGCAGTTCATCCCCCGTGTGCATCAGCATGCCGGATGCCCCATTTCCATCACCGTCCTGGAAGCAGCAGGAAGTGAGGTCATAATGAAAGCTGGGTCGATACGCTCATTAACCCCTGCAGTGTGTCTAGATTAACTGAATGTCGATAAACTACCCTCACTGCGTCTCAGCAGTGTCCATCAGACTGCAGGAATCCACACAGAAACAGAAAACAAAAGTTCATTTACACATTCTCCAAACACCCAGTGATTGAGCTGTGAGAAATTAAAAGCATATGCAGAGATTGTGCGATTTTGGTCAACATTGGCATGGCATGGCAAGGCAGAGCAGGCAGGCTTTTTTTTTTTAGCTGTAAGCAGAGATCCCTCTGTTAGCTTGCAAGGTTTGCATCAGCAGCTTCAAATGTTAGTCAGCATGTTTCAGCGTGACAGCATCAGAAATTCAAGATGGACACCTCTAATATCAACAACTCTTTGCAAGACGATTTATATCTTTGTCACATTTTGCCATGTTACTACCAAAAACACCGACATATTTTTGACACAAAATAGGGGATAATTGTGAAGTAGAAGGAACATTATTCACATTTCATTCTTTACAATAAAGTCCCAAAAGGTGTGATGTGTAAAATGGTAAATGGTCTGTAGTTGTATTGTGCCTTGTCAAGTCCAGAGGACTGCAATCAGTCATTCACCCATTTAACTCTGCTGCTCAACTCACAAATGTTTTTTTCCTTACAGTTGTGGCACCTTTTAAGGAGAAATAAACATATTTTTCCACAGTATAGGATTGGTTACCACGACGCATTGTTACAACGAAATAATTAACCAAACATAAATGTTTCAAACTTTCTGTATGACAAGTGATGACTGTTAATCTATGACATATAACCCCTGCACCTTTTGGCCTTAGCCAGAGCCTGCACAATGCCTTGCCCTTACCTTGCCAGAGTCAGGGCTCACATAGAGCTCAGTGGTGGTTTGGATTGGACAAGACGGCTGTCTGTCAAAGAGGCGGTCCAATACCTCAATCTGCTGCGGCGAGAACAGCTCCCCTCTCATCTGCTTCCTGAGGAAGTCCCGCCCACTGTGGCCATGCCCGTTAGCCAGCGGTGACTCCTGTAAGACTGCACAGAGGGGACACCAGGTAGGAGTGACATTAGAAAGGTTGCAGCTGGAAAATGTTAAGAGGATGCAGAATAAAGAAGGTGGGGAAATGAAAAAGGTGACTAGACGTAAGGGCTTACTGGATATATTTCTGAGATGGATACGGGGAAAAAAGTTAGCTGTCTGAAAGAAAGTCCAGTGAACTGATTCAGGATTGAAAGACTTCATAGATTGTGGAGACTCAGAAGAAAATCGCATACAAATGCAATCCATTACCTGGCATACGCTGCCTCTCCTTCTTGATCTCTCAGGAGTACACCCTCTCCTCTCTTATAAACACAATCCTCCCTCCCGCTCGTCGCATCGCCCATACACACACGTACACACAAATATATATGGCTTCGGTATCAGTATTAGACTGTGAGCTCTTGTATCCTGCAGTTATTGCTCGGCTGAGGGACTGAACGAGACAATTATAAGAACTCTGAGGAGTCGCAGCCCACAAATGATTAGAAAAGAGAGAACGAGAGAAAAAGATAAAGAGAAAAAGGGGATGAGGGTGAAAATCCCCTGCTATAGAGCCAATTCATTGCTCCAAACTGCTCCTGAGAGCCTATTTTAGTCCTGGGGGTCACAGTGTGTTTGATGTGTGTCAGGGAGTGTGTATGTGTGTCCTGGGTAGTGATATGACAGACAGGTTGAAAAGAGCTACGTGACTTCAAATTTCTATTTTTTTTTTTTTTTTTTTTTTCATTTGGACAGAAAATACGGATTCATTTGGGGAAAGGCTTTGGTTCTAAAGAAGGAGAAGGAGAGAGATGTAGAGATAAAAACCAAAGAAAAAAAATGGACAAATAAAGCAGAAAGAAAGCTCATGCTGAAATGCTGTTTGATTGCTAAATAGGCTCAAAATCAAAAGTAAATATATTTTTCTAATAAACTGAATATAATCTCTTCAGTTTTTGTGTTAAAAATTAAAATCCAGATGATTTCTGACCTTTGGACTTCCACATGATGATATTCTCTGCACGTATTTGGAGGTCGGGGCCAAAATTGTCCATACGGCAGAATGACTGAGACAGAACAAGCCCACATTTCCTGATGATAAACTATGAGTAAATTATGAATGCGTTAACATCATCATTTGTCAAACTGCGTACAATTCATGACATATTATTTCTGTACAAACAAACCTTAAAAAAATATGAAACGGCAAAGAGCTACACAACCCATGAGGATTACATCAAGAACTTTTCTCTCCATACTAATATTGGGTGGTGAAGCTGTTATTGGCCATTTAGCCTGTAGCCATTTTTCTTACCTTAATGTTCATACTCACAATTTAGTTCAGTTTGCAATCAAAATGATGGAAAATGTAATTTTTCTACAAGTGTAACTTGGAGAACAACAACTTTCCACACTGGAGTTCTGACTTCTTGTTGTATTTCTAACTCAGAACATGGAAAATCCAGCTTTGAAAAAACAGACAGAACACAGCATAAGGACAACAGTGATCTTAATAAATGTTCAATCTGCCTTTGTAGACTAACGTTCAGCCTTGTTCAAATTGTGAAGTAGTCCTGGAACAGCCGCTGGTTTGAGTTTATTTTAAAGACTTCGTCTACACCTCATATCTCCAGACAGCATCTATACGTCACATTCACAGAGTTGACAAACACTTTTTTCAGCACACAAACCCTCTTTCAGCAGTTCTCTCACCAACAAACACCTCGATCCTAATCTCTCTTTTACTCTTGTAGTCTCGTCACACTCGCACTCATACACAGGTGCTGGGAGCGTGGTCCAGGTCTCCGATGGCAGACCAATCAGGAGACAGATAAAGGCGGTATGATGCTTTAGCCTGGTAACCCACAGCAACCCATTTAATCCCACTGGCCAGTCGCTGTGATGGAATTCAATTGATCAATCATGTAGCTCTGATGGCACCATTTCAGCCAGCTTATTGCTTTCTGCTTTCTCTCTAACACACACACATACACACACACACAAGTCCACTCCGAAACACTGACCTAAGCTCGCCACTGTAGCATACCCTCAAACGACCGCAGAACGACAGAATGAAGAGGAGTTACTGTAGTTGAGCAGAAAGAACAAAGCTTTCACTTGTCATAATCAATATTGTCCATTCATGTGTGTGAATGCGTATGGATGCTTCTTGGCGTTGATGTAGGTGTGTTTGTGGGTGGGTAGCTTGATATCCGGCCCTCATTGTATCCATGGATGGGTAAAGAAACTCATTGCCGTGACGGGTTAAATCCTATTCACTGTCAGACACACACACACGCACACACACACGCACACACAGCTGCCTCTATCTCTGTGATTCGGTCTCAGAAGGGAAGCGTTTCTCTTCCCTCTTTTTCAGAGCAGAACAAAACAAACAATGAACCTTCATTGTTCCCTTCTTTCTGCCTTTCCCCTCTCCCCTCCGCCTCTTCTGTCTTCCTCTCCGACGACGGCTCAGCCTGCCTTTGACTTTCTTTTTTTAAAGCAACCCCACAAGCAGTTTGGATGATTAAATCCTAAAACATGGAAGAATTAAAGTTGTCAGCTATTCAGTGTGCCAGTGTGTGCCTGAGGGTGGGATATTACCTGTGTGAATCTTATTAAAGTTGACATACTGTAGATTATCTCAGCAGGAGAAGTGTCTGACCTAACAACTGAAGCTTGTAGCTAAACTTGTGTGTGGTTGTGTATGTGTGTGTGTGTGTGTGTGTGTGTGTCAAAAGATCAAAGTTTTGGGAGGTGCTGAGCGGAGCCACGGTTGAAGGGGACGGATCTCCCCCCTTCCTGCTTTCCGCCATCCTCCATATCTTTTTCTCACTCCAAGTTTCTTTCATTCGGTAAGCTGCTGCATGTCACAGTGGATGCACAAGGGGGTAAGAGGTCAATGTGGCATTCTGGGTAAGTGCCAATGAATCAAGTTCTGCTTCACACACACACACACACACACAAAAGACAGCCTTTGGAGCTGTGTGTCGTATGACTTTCCTTCAAATAGGACAAAAATAGGTTGAAATAAAAATAAAACATCCACCCTGCAGTAATCGATCCACCTGTTCTGGAGCTCATGTCCATGTTGAATCCACAGGGACACACTCGCACACATTCACACGCGTGTGTGCACACAAGCAGCCTTAACGTGCAACAAGAATAGGTTAAGGTACAATGGTCCCCTTTTGGCCCCAGAAGTCAAGTTCCTCCATTCACTCCCATTCAAATCCATTCTGCTCTCAGTCACCCTCTACTTCCCCTCGCTTTGGCTAGAGGGCACAGGTCACCACAGGGCTTTACCCCCACACACTCCTCCCACCAAAACACAAACACACACACACACAAATACAGGCTGCTGATTCCACCTTCATGTGTTCCCACCACTTGCACAGCTGCTGTTTGAATGCTAATGTTACTGTTCTGGAAATAAAAATAGTCCTTATGCTACGATATGATGTAATTTCCTCCCATCAGTGTCATAGTAATGAATGCAGGCTTATATTACTCTTCATCTCTAAATTGGGTTCTTTATTTGTTATTCTTTAATGAAAATATGTCGTCTGAACTGAGGGGTGAAACCAAACCATCTAATCCTTTGGTTGGGATGTTTGTCGCTACCTTTAGCAGTATTTTGAGTTGTCAAAGTGACATTATTGGCCAAAAAATTATGGAAATAAATGAGAGATCAAGAAAACTGACAAATTTCACATACATTTGAGGTCTAACTAGACTGTCAAACATTTGATAAGACAAGGTTTTGAGAAAAACTTCCCTGTTAAAGTATGGAACTGTCTTTCTCTGTACATAAAAGATGGAAATCAATAAGAAAAGGTTTACACTTTTGAGGTAAAGCTCCTGTACAGAAAGCAGAAGCTCTGTGACTTTTATTCAAATATGGATTTTCAAGAGAAATCTCAATACCAATACACAAATAGAGCAAAACAATTGAAATAAAATGAATTATGTAATAAATTAGACATATTTGGATTGTATACATTTATGATATGCCATTTAAATTGAGCTAAGCAAAACCATGGAAACAAATGTCTAAAAACACATGTAAACAGTTATAAATTAGTTGCAGATAAATGTGTAATCCTTTATTTAAATGTATTTTCGTAACGTTAGCAGCTCCACACATCCACATTGCAAATTATATTTCCTCAAAAATGGTTCCATCCACCTTCACATGTTTCTATCATCCTTTGTCTCTGACTTCAACAAATGCCACCGTTCTCCACTTTAACGCCTACCGCACTGTGTAAAATATTCACCTTTTTTTAATTAAACAGTCATTTTAACAAAGTCGACAAAGGAACAACGAGATTGTTGGCCTCATCTCTACATGACCTGCAGTATATGTGCGCGAATGTCAACTCCGACAAACATATGGGCGTGCGTGTATGTGAGACGCGTGCTGCATTGTTTGTCAGTGTGTACGTGTTTGTCTGTCCATGTCAGCGCATGCTGTTCCTGCTGTCGCCCCTTGCTGTGTGTGTGTGTCATTATCCAGCGGGGGCTGCTCTAATGGAAGCTGTGATTAGCAATGCTGTTAATTAGACCACAGAGCCAACCCCACAGACTTCTGCCATAGAAACGCTGCAGATAAAACGCTGCCCCAAAACGTGACAGTAGGCAAAATCAGGCCGACGTGAGGCTTTCTGACCACCTCAGTGAAATATGAAATGATACAATGTTTTGTTTTCATTTACTAAGTATGGTTATGTTGGAAAAAAAAGAATTCAGGTCAGTGCAGGCTGGTTAAAAGTTAATTAGTTATTTAGTCAAAAGTAGCCAAAAAAATATTATATCAGAGTTTTTCACTAATACAGGAAACTTTTTGTTAAAAAAAAATTAATGAAGGCCTTCTTTTCTGTCAACTATTTCATTGGTTACTGCGAGTTTTCAACGTCCTAAAGCAGCAAAGCAGTCCCAGGTCATCGCAGTGCCAACATCATGTTTGATTGTTCTTCATCTAAAATGCTGTTAATTTTACGCCAGATGTAACAAGATGAATATATATTTCAAATCTCTCCTCAGCCATGTTTATCCCTGTCTCTCTTTTATTCCTGGATCATAAAAAGCGACCTTAAGGCAATAATGCTTTAGATGTTCTGTTTGGGTTTTTACTGGGAGAATTGTCAATGTGTCTTGGGGTAATTTCAGTAGATAGTGGCTCCCACTACGACTCTTGTGAGACCAAACAGTTTTGTATCCCTTTCCAGTCTCACAGATGCCCATTGGGTTCTATTCTGTTCTTGAGTTTCTTTAGGTGTATTGCTTGCTGTGCTATTTAGAAACATTTTGGATAAAGAAAAATATCAAATTGATGTTGGTTCCATAAAATGATGTGAGTGCAGCTGCAAAATTGACGGTTTTGTGTTTTCTGGTACAACTTGGACAAGCCCCCAAATTGTTTAATGAAAGCTGAGAAAAGACATCCATAAATTTGGACAATGATTTGAGTATTGTGGTGCCAAAATTAGAATTGTTTGGTTGTTTTATCGTTTTCAAAAATGCATCAGAAAATGTTGAGCTAACCAGTATTTAGAACCACGAGTTCTCTCATGACTTATCTGTCTCAGTTTGTAAGAAGTTGTGGTGTTTGCATGTATGTGTTAACTTGGTAGGAAGTTGGTAAACTTGATAACATAAATGTAGCTGAATTCTCATCCTGATTTGTGTTTGGATCAAAAGCTCAGATTTGGGGGAGTTTAGGACTTTGTAATCCACTGATGGGTAAGCAGGCAATATCGAGCACATCATGGTTCATCTGGGATTCACCTGTATCCGGCTGAAACGATTTCAAAATTCATCAGGGGTGGGAAAATGCACCCATACGATGTGTGTGTGTGTGTGTTTGTGCTTGTGAGGAGAAAGAGACACTAAACGAGTAAGCGAGAGAGAGAGAGAGAGAGAGAGAGAGAGAGAAAGGGAGAGAAATAGCCCCTGGTGGCATTCTGTCACCCTACTTCACTCCAACATCTGGTGCTGTCTCATTTACCGCAGGAGACTGTCTGTGTGATGGCTTTTTAATGCCACTGATTCTACCACATACACACTCATAATCACACGCACATCCGCTACACACACACACACACACACACACACACACACACACAGAGGTTCACAATCACATTACCATGCAACATTGATCCAGTATGACAGCACATATGATCAATAGAGCATGCATTAATATTACTTCTCAGGTGGGCCTCCAGTGGAGCACAGTTGGTAAACAAACACGGGATTCTCATTCAAGATGTTTGGTTTACAGCTCCCAGACTTCATATATGCACGCACTCACATATTTGTCATTGATATTTATGTTTTTCAGTGGAGGAGATTTTCCAGGTTTCACCAGCACTTTACCTGTTATTTCCAATGTGTACAGTTGAAATGTCAATTTGATTGGAAAAATGCAAAGATTTAGGAACATGCAGGATAACTACGTACCTTCATCCCTCTTCCTCTTGCCCACATCAGCAGCAGAACTGATTCCCAGGATGCCACTGATTGAGTACGATGAGCCAGCAGAGTCGCTGGTGACCGCTGAAACCTGCGTGGCAGCTACAGACGTCGCTGCAGACAGATTGCATTGTGGGTTAATAAAGGATGCATCATAAATCACAAAAATTGTCTTTTTGTGGACATTTTTCGCCACAGAAGAAAAGCTCTCAAACTAAAATTGGACTGAATTTGTTCCACTGATTTCATCCAACAGTCCCGATATTAACACTGTGTGTTACACTGAGCCCAAACTTTGTACACATGTATTAGATTTTTTCTCTTTGGAAAGTCAAATTCACCTCTGTTCCCCTGGAGTTAAAGTCAACCACAACTTCACCAGGAAGAAAAATGTGCAACAAAATGTCTGTACTGGAGTCTTGCTCCTTGTTGTCTCCTCCTCTGAGCTTCCCCCTGGAGGAGACAAGTTTCTTGATGGGTGACACAGTTGTCGGCGTTTTGGTGACACACACACTGCGTAACCTCCTGACACACATCCACAAACTGCAACATGCAGTCAGTCACTCTCAGGTCCCTTATCTGCAGGCGGATATCGGGCTGAGTGACAGTATGGTATCCCAGGAGGGACAGAAAGGTGTGGCAACAGACATCCTAATCCTCTCTCCCAATAGACCCTTCACCCCCCAAATCACAGACAGACGAGACCCAAAAGAGAGTAAGAAAAAAAAGAAAAAACAAGACGAACCACGGGATCAGAGTCCCCTCAAGCCGTTACTCTTTTTGCTAACGACAAGGAGAGTATAATGAATGCATATCCCCTCTTTTCCCATCACTTGATTTAGCACTTCAATTATCTGATTTTCCTTTCTCTTTCTTTTCACTCTTCTTTTTTTTTTATCAGAACGTAACGCTCTTATTCTGCAAATCCAAATGTTCAATTTTCCGCCTGGGAGTGGGAGCCATTTATCTGTGTAATCTGTAAGCGTGCGTGTGGAAAAGAGAGCGCGCACTGCGTTATATCTGGGTGTGTATGTATGAGGGTGGATCTGATAAATGCGAGTATAAGGCGGGAGTCAGGGAGCAGTGTGTGAAAATTAATTTAGATCACTAGACAATGTGTGATCATGAAGATACAAAAAGACAGCAAGGCGCAATCCACTGCAGGGAAAGTGAGGGACAGTATTTGTCCTCTGAGATACTCATGGAGTAAAAGGGAGTTATAGTATATTTCCTATGTGGGAGTAAAAGGCTTTGGTTCACAGATAAAAGATTATTCAAATATAACAAGGAATGTGGATCCTCAAATAAGAAACTTGCTGAATGCATTTTTGTTTCATTTTTGTTTCTTCATAACATTTTTTCCTCCATGGTCGACCCAGTGCAGGTGGTGGGAGACAGAAAGACTCTAGTTAAAATAGCATCACTGATGGACAATGTCTGCCACCCCATGCATGAAGCTGCTGCTGAATGGAGAGCTCCTCCAGTGACAGACTGCTGCATCCTTGGTGCACAAAGGAGTGCTATTGTAGATCCTTCCTCCCAGCAGCTGTTCGACTGTATAACCATCGCTGCTCCAAACAAACTCATCAATGTTCCTATAAATGCTGCTACCGGCACTCTCTTTAATCACTTTCAACAACATTTAAAAAATCTGTAGACCTGCAAATTTTTTTTACATTTTTTTAAATTAACCTACCCAGTTCTTCATTTCTTTGAACCAGAGTAGCTATTTTTTAATAACTGCACAATGAAAATTTCCCTTACTGAACAGTATTTTTATTCCTTATTCTGTTATGCGTTTCATTTTTGTGTGAATCTACATGCTTTGATTGCCTTTTACTTTGTTGCGTTTGCACATAAATTTTCCCATTGTGGCACAATAAAGTCAATTCTGTTTTAGTCTATTTTATTCTAATGGGGCCTCTAAGTGGCAGATTCAGGGTAGAAGCAGTGAACTTCAACATCTTGTTTATCTAATTGTTTTTCTACCTGTTACTTGTATGTTATTGTGACACAATCGAACATGCAGAATCTTGCACAAGTAAGTGCCTCTTGAGTTTGTCCACATTTTCTTCTATAACAACCAAAAGCTTTCATGTTAGTTTATAAAACTTCCTGCACCTTGAACATCTCGCTGAGATCTGTTCGATTCACCCTCCAGAAATACACAAGCACAAAGCTACCAAGATGCAAACACGTGTAAGAAGGTGCTACAGTTAAATCTACTGGCCGACATGCAAAATGCTCTGGGGCAAAATAAACACAGTAATTACACCATCTCCAGGGTGAAACATGGTGGTTGTACTTCACGCTGTGAGGACACTTTTTCTTTGGATAGGGCCAGGAAAACCGATTAGAGGCTGCAGAAGACTTGAGCCTGACATGGGCAACGACTTCATACTTGCAGCCAGAGCAAATAAATCCAATTGAGAATCTACTGCAGCACTTCTTCCAAATTGATATTCATGGATAGCATCCATCCAGTCTGAGTGAGTTTGAGCTTTCTGTCAAAGACCAAAGTCTGCAGGGTATTAACTCTGGGAGGCTGAATACAAAGGTATGCAATATTTTCAAGTTTGTGTTCCTTAATTATCATGCTTTGCGTTTATCACAAAATATCTTCATAAAATAGGCAAGTTTGAAGCAAATCCAAGAATCAGGAAATTTCACTGCAGCTCATGAAAAGGTGTCTGAAATTTCATGTTTCTTATGAATAGCACTACAGAAAACTCTTCTTACAGACATTTTCCCTTACAATAAAGGATATTTCTGTTCTATTTCATGTTGAGAGTATGATATACTAGTACTGCAAACAAGGAGACAAAGGTGTTAACAGCATGATTAACCTTTTACCTTTACTCCTCCAGTAAGACTCAGAGTTAACTTTTCTGCTGAGGAAGATATCTTGACTTGCTCAGGTGTCTCTTAACAACACCGAAATAATTTAAACCCATTCCTATGGTCATCAAAAAAGTCTTTGCGTTTCTACTTGCGTCCCTAATAATGATGACATTTTGCTAAGCTGATATATTTGGAGTCTCTGCTTTCTGCCATCTCAGCCGACATCTCAGTGCTAAAGGAACCAGAATGTGATGGAGGAACGTACCTAAGCTGTGAGCCGACACCGAGCCCGTTTGACCAGGCTGCTGCTGAACCTTAGTCCGTATGATCCTGCAGAAGAAGAGAGGAGATATTAGTGTGTATGAAGTGGCTTGTTTGAGAGATCCTGAGTGACAGAGAGAACATGACCATCGTGGGAGCAGAGCTGTGTGTGTTTGCGTGTGTATGTGTGTGTGTGTGTGTGAAGTGGCTTAGGCAGGCTGACATGGCAGAGGGGCCTCACACTTCCTGCTTGGTTGATCATGCAAGCCTTTTCTTCCTCTTTTCTTCTTCATCCTTTCCTCCCCTTTTCCTCTCCTCTCATTTCCTTTCCTCCATTTTCCCTTTTCTTCCCTTTTGTATCTGTTTCACCTTCCTTTTCTCTTTGTCTGCCTTTTTGGCTCTCTCGTTCTTTCTCTTGTTTCCCCATCCCTCCCTCTGTCGCTCCCTCTGTGCACTCAGGGGAAAGGGGTTGTCATTGTAGCATCGTGTAGAACCACTGAGCTGCGGCTACTTCATACATATGGAGGCTGGGGGCCCTCTTTGCAATCCCCCTCTTCCACTCCCACACCGAAAAAGATACACAGATAAAACACACAACATTTATGTTGTTCCGTGCTTCGTCTACAATCTGCTGTTACAGTTTGATACCCAGACCCACACACTGCACAGACTGTGGCACCTGTTGATGGAGCTGACGCTGGGAACGCTGTCGTTGTCGCACACTCTCTCGGCCAGGAGCCTGTCCCGGATCTCCCAGGCAAACATGGTGGGATTTTGGCGTTTGTAATCGGCGATCTTGTCGACCACTTTGGGTGTAGCAACCTTTGGTTTGGATCCCCCGATTACCCCAGGGCGGATGCTGCCCGTTTCATAGTACCTGTAAGGAAAAGCACAGGTTTGCCTGAAGCACAGACAGGAACACAAAACATGTTGGCAGAGTTTATGTGAAGAGCTCCACTGCTTTGCAAAACCCCTTAGTTAATTTTATATGACAGATTAACAGAATGCACTGCATTATTGTGAGGTAGAAGAAGATGTTACACATAAATTATAATTCAGCACCTCTACTCATTACATTGTTGAACCACCTTTTGTTGTACAACTAAAAGTCTTTGCAGCCTCTAACAGGTTTTCTTCAAGGTTTTCCCTTCTTCTCTTTAGTGCTGATCAGCTTTCCTATCACACCCCGGTTGGCGTAGCTCCACCACCATGTTTTAGGATGTGGACTATGTTGAGGATGATGCACACTGAACTTTGTGCTTCTAAAGGGAAGAAATGTGGAAAAGTTCAAGAGGTAATGGTACTTCAAGGCACCGCACATAAAAGATTTTAAGAAATAGTTTTTTAAAATCACTGATTTTAAAAACTATCTTCTGTCTTACGCATATTCACTCTGTGTAATAGCTGATTGGTAGACAAAGTTGATGATGGAGCAACAAAAGGTTAATTGAGGGAGCACACAACATTCAGGTTGCCAAACAATAATAATAAAAAAAGATAATTTTGTCTTATATTTTCAGACTTGCTCTGAATCAGCACCCATGATAGCAAAGATAGAGTTCATTTTGAGGCTTGTTCTAGTGGTTCCCAAACTGTGGGGTGCACCCCCTGGGGGGGGCGTGCCATTGTAGGGGGGGATGAATGAAAGAAAAAAGATGACCGCTGTGTGGGAGAGGTGTTGCGGGGCAGGGGGTGGAAGAAGACTATAACAGGGAGTCTGGATATTATAAGATCAAACAGTACAGCTAAACTTTCACAATCAGACATTATTTATTTTCTAAATCAGCTACAATTGCCTTTTGCAGGTGCTGCAGCCATGTTGGATCTTTAGGTCAGGATTATGGAAAACCTTCTGATTTTCCCAGTCAGAATTAAAGACTTCAGCGGTTGATGTTTCACCATTTTGAACTTCTGATTGCAAATGTAATATGGCATGAATGCTGGAGATGCTACATCTTGCTACTAGCTACCTTCCCCATTAAAGCAGACATATTGCTACAGGGGCATTATCCATTTCCATTGTCACCAAATGTTTGCTCAGTTTGCAAAGTCAGTAACTCAAATCAGTTGGTTGGATTTCCTTAGACAGAAAACTTTTTTTTTTTTTACCAACTGGCTAAATATCTGCATGGAATCTGTCTAAAACTGGTAATTTTGAATCAAACCACCAGAACTGGATAAATGGATGAAAGATATTTCATTATCAGATATTATGAAGACCTTGTCGAAATAAAAATAGAGACAAAGCCTTTTAATCAGCTATCTTTAATTATAAGAAAAAAAATATGTTTATCTATTAAAAAACACCCGTCGTCATTTCTCATCTGTGCACTCATTGACTCCAGTTACTTTCCAGGAAACTTCAACATATTTTAAGAAGTGGAAATAATGAAATGGAAGGATAGATATTTTGTAGAGATACAAATCTGAAAAGTGTGGAGTGCATTCGTATTCAACCCCTTTATGCACCACAAGCAATTACATGTAGGAGTCAGCCAGTTCATAAAAAAGGGGTCCAAATTGAAATCAGTAGATGAACAGTGAGAAAGATGAAGAAGCATGAATATTTTTGTGAGGCTCTGCAGCACTATCATGATCAAATCATCGTGTTTATCGTTTTTAAATTAATTTGATGCAGTGAGTAAAGTTTTAACTAACATTTATTAACCCTACAGCCTTTCTTCTGTTGTATTCTGCGAATGACATCAAACACTTTCAGCTTGTTACATAATGCTGCATCTGTCTGATTTACATTGAGATATCTGTGTCAGCTAAATTGTTTAATGCGACTGTATCCCTCTCAAACAGCCGTGACACAATGCTTCTGATGCCTGACTCGATCTGCTGAACGGCTCCTGTTTTCCCCGCATAGAAAAAATTGAAGCGTTTAGTGTCCACCATGGCTATTTCATGAATGTATTTGCATGCAGAAAGGGCAGGAGGGCGGGAGATGGAAGCACAGCTAGTGCGCCACTCAGTTTGCAGAAGAAAAAATTTAAAAAAAAAATGCTTGTGTGTGTTTGTGTGTGTGTGTGCGGAGGGGGCGAGGGGTGCTTTGCGTGGCTGCAAGCTGTCAGTCAGTCTTAAACCTGCTGCTCTCCCTCCACTGTACGGTGGAGTAATCCTTTCCGTGAAGATGCGAGTTGCTGTAAATGTGTGCCTCCTTGTCTTTCTCCCCCTGTGTGTGTTGCACTTTTTGACTCCTCACAGCTGGAGCATAAACACAGCTGAAGGAGAAAAAAACAATCTATTTTCAAATGGAAAACGATTTAAATTATTCACAGCTGAATCATCGGTGAATAAACGAGCTCGGTTATTGATATCCTGCTCAACGATGAGCCGACGCACTCACTCACTTGCTCGCACACACGCACACGCGCACGCACACACACACACACACACACACACACACACACACACACACACACACACACACACACACACACACACACCCCCACACACACACACACACACACACACACACACTCAGAGACACGCACAGGGTGGTAGAGTTGGTGTTTTTGTTCTGCTGGCACCAGAGAGACAGAGAGGAGAGGATAAAACAGCCCTCCCTCCTTCCATCCATCCCTCGGTCCCTTCTCCTCCCCCTCACAGTAACGCTTCAGTGAGTTGAATGGCCAGGAGAGGGGAAGAAAGAAAGAGATAGAGAGGGAAAGACAGAAAAAGGGAAAGGGAGGCATGAGAGAACAATGAGCAACACATTTTTTGATATAGCTGAGGGTCGCTGTTGCTAATCCTTCCCCTCTGTCCCCACAAATGGTCTCTATGTCTCTCATTCATTTTTCTTCTTGCAGCACTCCACTCTCTTAACACGCCTTTTTCCTTTCTGATTGTTCTTCCATTTATTCCATTCTTCACCTTTCTCACTTTTTTTTTTTGGTTGGTGGCGGTTCAGAAATATTGTACCACTTTCATTTTGATGCTAATTCAAAAAAAGAAAAAAGAAAAAAGAAAAAAAGTGATGAATCTTTTTCCCATTGTCTGCCTTTTTTTTTCTCTTGTGGGGGACGGAACGAGCAGGGATTTGCTCTTGAATTTAGCTTTGAAAAGCCAGACAGACACACAGAGGAAGGAGAGAAAAGGGAGGTGAGAAGATTCACAAAACTGAGAAGCGTCAGGGAAGACTTACGGGACACAGAGGCGAGAGGGGGAAGGTGAAAAGGTGGAGGCAAGCGAAACTGAAGGCCAACATGGCTGAAAATACAGCTTATGTGTGCTGAAGAAGAAAGAAGTTTTAGAAAATTGACCAGTCAGCTTCTCCACCAACAAGCTCACATCAACTAGAATGTAAAGCAGAAGTTACAAACTAAAATTGTGTAAGATCTAACAGTTTCACAAAAAAAATAAATAAATAAAATGTTTAGATGTTGGAGGGATGGTGCAGGAAGGATTCTGAGTTAAGGAGTTTTTCAAAAATTATGGTGTGGCTTAAAGCTGGACCGGTCGTTGTTTATTGGAAGCTTAACAACACTGCCAACTACTTACAAGAGTAAACTGTAATGTAGAAATGCTTCATTTTCATTTATTTA
Organism: Poecilia mexicana; assembly: GCF_051168715.1. Taxonomy (NCBI): domain Eukaryota; kingdom Metazoa; phylum Chordata; class Actinopteri; order Cyprinodontiformes; family Poeciliidae; genus Poecilia; species Poecilia mexicana. Next base: position 12,328,725 of record NW_028263370.1, on the reverse strand, counting down.
AAATTGTTTAGAGCACTAACAAGTTTCAGACTTTGTTCAACTTTTCCAGTACTGGAATAAAAACTGAATTCAATTCAAGGTTTTTTATGAAAAGCTAAAGAGTGTGATTGTGTCTGTGCGTTGATTTCTCAAACTCTAAAATGCCAACACAAGATGTGACTACAGCACAAATAATAACCAGCCATGTTCATGTTCACTTTGTACTTGTAAAGGGACAATGCTTAAATGCAGACACTTTCTGCTTCTCTTCCATAAAAGCACACATTTTCTCCCAGTGTCTAGCCACAAAAAGGGCAGCAGTGAACGTCATCAGTATTGTGCTGGCATGTTTGTCTTTTACCTGCCCAGTATCTTGCTGACGCATCCATGGCTGACCCGCAGCTGCCTCGAGATGTCGCAGGGTCGAACCCCTTGATGGGCGAGCTCCACTATTCGCTGTCGGACCACGTCTGGAAGGGGTCTGCCGTTTACAAACACGCCTCCGAGCTGGTTCACGCCGCCATGTCCTGGAAAAGAGACCGCAAGAGTCTGAGAGGGTTAACAGCAAGGATGCAGACGAGTGACACAGGCAGAGGAAAGTCAGTGGTTTGGTTATGGGGGTCTTAAGAGCTGGATTGTTAAAGATATGAGTTTTACAAAAAAAAAAGACGAGAGAAATGTTTTCAAATGTGAATGACAGCATGTGGATTGAAGATGGAGTGGTGATTTAAAAAAAAAAGATTTCCAGTAGAGTGCATTTAATAACCTGACAAAACAACCATTTTTAATTCAAGCAATAAAATCCTTGAAACAATTTGTATCATTGGTTAGATTTAAAACAAGTGTATCTGAGGTGAAATTGATTGAGAGCTAAATGATGTCAACCAAAGTTTCAAATGCTCTTACTGGACTGAATTATTTAAATTCTAACTATTTTTATGTAATTTTGTTGATCTAATTTGTTCTGTCATGTAACAAAGTCAGAACGTGTAATTGAAATGACAGTAAACTTAAATTTTTCCTGACTCACACGGCAGCAACTGCATCAAGATTAAGAAGTTCAGAGTGCTAGCAAGTCCAACTTTGCCGTAAGTGCTACTGCTTAATGGATAAAAACTTAAATTCTGGAAACTTTCTCTACAGCACAATACAATCCATATAAACATAGCCTTACTGTTCAGTGAACTTCACACAAAGCAAACAAGATCAACACTTGACTGAATCAGGAGCTTCAGTTCAGTTCTAGTCAAAATGTTTAGGTAGTTACCAAAATAAAGTGGTTTATTGTCCGCATTTAACCATTGGGTTACAAAAGCACCTCGCTAGAACAGATCTGGAAAACACATTGCTATATTGAGAACATTTTATACTTTATTTAGTTCAGTGACAGAGTTGAAGTCAAACGTCCTGCAGTGCTGAGCATCATAAAGTTTGGAAATGAAAGTCGCGTCACAGTTGTGATGCTATGAGGATAGCTTTAAAAGGTTTACTACTGTTTCAGGAATGTTTCGTGTGCTAATTAGCAACCAGTTCTGTTCTTTTTAATGTGGAAGACAAATCAACTGTAAGGAAGATTTGATAACAGGGAAATTTCTCTTTATTGAGAAAATCTAAATGTATTCTATTGTTTTGTTGTTTATTAACCATATGAACTAAAAAACAAACTACATCCAAAGTTCAGCATTAGATGTGTAAGTGATTAAATAAATTATTTGAATATAATTATATTTAAACTAATTAGAATTAAAGTACAAAATGTAAAGCATTGACTGGAGTTTTGTTAATTTCATTAAGTATCTGATCCTAATTACCTTTTAAACTTACCAAACTTTCAACAAGTAATTTCAATTACATGCCAAAAAATGTACGTAATTTGTTGAAAGGAATTTTATTTGTTTATCTCTTAAAATAAGTCTTTGGTTTGGTTTGACTTTATAAAAGTAGTTTAATAGAAGCATAAGCAAAGTTATATACAAACAAAATAAATCTTAAACAAAAGCATACCAAACACAAAAGGAATAGTAGTAAAATATATTTAAACGTTCAAAGGAGTGGGTAGAAATATGAACTTATTTTTACACCCATCCCTCTAACATCTGTAGCATCATCAGATGAATTATTTTTCCTGTTAACATGTTTAAGAAAAGAAAAACCAGGGTAACACTTTATTTGAAGGGGGGTGAATAAGACTGTCATGACACTTTCAGAAACATGACATAACACCTGTCATGAACATGAATAAGCCTTCTTGAATATTTATGACTGTTGTCTTAAAGCGTCATTACTGTTTAAACTTTACCTTTAATAACATAAAGTTACCTAATTTTTAAAGTGCAATCAGTAATACTTTTATAACAAATTTATATCAGTAATGATTTCTTGGTTAATGTCAAGTTGTCATAACAAAGACATTTTGAATAATGTCAACTTTGTATTAAAAGTGTCATAATTTACCGAATGACGCTTTATGACAACAGTCATAAATATTCATGAAGGCTTATTCATGTTCATGACAGGTGTTATGACAGTGTCATGTCAGTCTTATTCACCCCCCTTCAAATAAAGTGTTACCAAAACCAGTTACTGTGATGTAAAGATTATTGGTCATAAATGATCATGTAGCAACCTACACCTGCCTGGTCACTTTTTTTGTTTTCTTAGCTTCTTATTGCAAATCATCCTAATGAATAAATTAAATGTAATACTTTTTGTAACCTTCACTTCATTAGCATGTGTTTGTTAAAATCCAAAACGATAGTCCAAATTTGATCCAAGGAGAAAAACTTAATCAATTCTGGATGGCAGCAGCCCAGGTATCGCCCTCCAAACCGGAGTCGTTTTTTAATGCATCTGATCTGCACTACATCTCTCATTTATCCTGCAAAGCAAAAGAGTATCAGTTGCTCTGCTCCACAAAAGCAACTTTTTCCAATTTCACCAAGGGGCAAGCTAAGCAAAGATGGCAATTAAGTGAAGGGATTTCAATTAATTATTGACCAAGGCCTCGGCTCGGCCCCACAGCAGAAGATGCTGGTAATATTCCCCTCTAGGGAGGCAGGGATGAAAGTAAAGCAGGAAATAGATAAAAACAAAAAGCAAGGCTGAAATACACTAGAGTAGAAGAAAAGACAAGCTGCAGCTTAAGGTAATTGAAAAACCTCCTGGAAGCAGGATTTATTTTATGTACCATAGCTATTAGCTAAAAAAAATAAATAAAACAAAAATCAATCAAATGTGCTTATTAGATAAATTTATATCATACTTATAATTTTTTTCTATTAAGTTTAAAAAAAAAACTTTCTAAGCAGTTCAACAATAAATCAGAGTGAACTCTGAAGCACATGTTGCCCATGATTACATCTCCAAACTTCACAGTAAACATATACAGGCTCTTTACTCTGGACTAGATTTAAAAATAATGACCTGAGATGTCAACATTGTTCTGCCAAACCTGGGGATAAAAAAACCACATTCCCTCTCTCTGCAACCTCCGAGTTTGTGTTTGTACTGTATGTACACATGAATCCCACCAAAGGCAAAGTGTAAATCAACTTTCCCCACCGTTTAATCCACTAGCTTTTGTATTACCATAGTGATTACGTCTTTAGGGGAAACACACACGCACTCTCTTCTTTACACACAGACACTAATCCTAGCTGTGGGGGTAATAGATTTTAAACACATAACCCCAGCAGGGGTAGCGCCTGAAACAGCAGGCCGTCCCGTGAACCGGCCGCCTTGCCTTCGTCTTCTCATCATCAGTACGAGGAAAAATAAATGTAAAGATACATCGTTTCTCCACCTCTAACATAAATAAGTCAATATGTGAAACACAACTCTACAAACACGTCTAATAAGGACGGGCTGGCTCTAACCTTACCGCTTCGTCTTTTTAGATGTAAGAGGGCTCATTAAGCAGACACCAGCACAATTTGAAAAGCAATCACTCTGGACAAAAGGCGGTAATGTATCTGGAGAAAGCGAGAGGTATCTGTTTATGCCATTCCTCTCAGAGCTACTCTCACCCCAGGCTCAGTGATGAAATGTTATCATCTTGTTATCTTTCAAGAAAATATGAGACGATTTGGCAACAGAAAGCCTTTTTTGTCATCAAAAATAACTAGTTTGCTAAATATCACAATTAAATACAGTGAGCATCAGATGGTTAATTAAGGTACAGAACAGTTGTACCTAGTTCTGCTGAAGTTTCCATTCCTACTTCCTCTACAGTTAAACTCCCTCTTTAAGATTTCAGAGAAAGTGCTTTAGGGAACCGAGTTTTCTCACTTTGTGCAGAGCATGGAGTAACGCACCGCTGCTCTTCCTGCACCCACTGCTATGCACTGCCAGTAAGATGGCTGAAATAAGGCCCTAATATTTTCCCTCACAAACATGATGTGGAAATGTTTTCCAATCATGAAAAACAAGGACAGTCATGGTGTGGGTACCAAGGACTCGCCAAGCACTCTTATTCTTATTATCAGGGTCCGACTGTTTACTGCTTTAGCTGTGTTTACTTTGTTTTCTTTTATTTGTTTCACGTGTTGCCTTTGTGGCAGTGTCTCTCTTGGGAAACAGATTTTAACCCAATGAGACAGTAGTTACCTGGATCCAAAGGATTTATTAATAACTTTTGTTTCAGCACTACAGTGTGGGTGAGATGTCTGTAAAGCAGCTGACAACAGCAGACAGCCTGACTATTTAGTCAGCTGACATCAGCTAGTTATGCCTGTTTTAAAGTTTGTAGAGCAGAGCAATAAAAAGTGAATCAAAATTAAACTAGCGATAAAAAAAAATTGTAACTGTCTACATGTTATGTTAGAAGCAGTATAAATAATTGTTGCTTTTCTGTTTTAAATAAATGTAACTGCATCCTTTGAGACAATTTTACAATCATGCCTTTAAACCATGATAAATGTATAAGACGTAGTGAAAATCTTTCATAAACTCACACTTAAAATCGCAGGTGCAAAAGGGGAACTAGACTCAGAACTTGGCCTTTTTTCAGCTGGAGCAAATGATCTTGATCTAGTTTGCTCTGACTGTTAAGATATTCTCATACAGACATGTAGATGGACAGAAACTGCTCAAGATTATAAAGCAAAGTGAAAAAAAGCATTTCTGAACATCAAAACCAACATGATGTATATTAATCCTTACAGCTTTGTTTAAAATATTCCTGCAAAACATTCATTGCAATTGGTAATACTGCCTGTAGACACATGGCATTAATTAAATATCCTTGTTGTCATACAGTCTGAGCAGACAATAATGTTTAACTATGCAAGCATTGTCACCATCATACATGAATAGCGTTTTCACTAAGCATCCAATAATGCTCTGTTTTTTGTCCCCTTTTTCTCAGTATCAATTTTTATATGAAAACTTACCAACAATGTTCAAAGATATGAGTCTGTTCTAAGAAAACGGGCATTTATTTCTTCCAAGACAGGTGCATTTTGTTCAGTGGCAGTGATCTGGACGACAGGGCTCACCTCACTGAGTTGTCTGTGGACACACGTAGTTTGAATCTTTTTCACAAAACATCATCACTTTTATAAAGCGTAAGACCTAGTTTTGGGAACATTCATGCAAAAACCACAACTGATGTTATGCCTTTAATTAGGAGGGAGTAAAAAACATCATGCAACAAAGCTCCTCGACCAACACTCTGACCCTCGAGCCAACAGGGCGCCGCTGGACCAACTGTTTCATTATAAAGGAGAAATCCACTTATTTACTGTGACTGATTTCTGGGAGTTTAAAGGGAATGATCACAAAATCTCTGCCAGTCCCATTCAGCATAGAGAGCGTGCTGTAAAGAGTCTGCTGACCTACATGGACAAATCTTTTTACACTCTCAAACACTCTGTGTGAATCCTTTATGGCTGTATAAGGACATTATTCCTTTTCCCTCCTGCCCTCATTATTATTTCCCGAAACCTCTCAGCGAATAAAAGCAGATTTTCTGCAGGTCGTTTATAGAAGCCTGCTGCGCTAAGTCCTCCTCACCACAGGTATCTGCGCTGAAGTCTCCCCCCGCCCCTTACCCAACCATTCTCCTTCTTTCTCAGATAAGAGTAAATGAAATGGTTCCTTTCACCCCTTCTATCTGGGCCAGGGCATGAAAAATACGCCTTGCTTTGTGAGGAGATGGAGAGGAATGACTTGTGACCCACAAAAAGCCTCCAGATAACTATTTATTCACTTATCTGTGTATTGACTGTTGGTATTAGGCGTTCAGACTCTCACATTTTTTAGAGGGTTAAGGTATTGGGGATTATATGTTTGAAATTTATTTTCCAAACCTATAAATACTGATAGGGGCTAACGCAGAAGCATACGCATCCTATAAAGGCATTTGCTTATCAGCAGCTGTATGATCACAGCCGGCCTAAGGAATAAGCAAACTAATAAGCTGCTTACAGCCCTCAGGCCAACAGGGGGAGCCCAAGAACACTTGACTTCTCATTGAAAACACAGACCTTAAAGGAGGGGAGATATTATGCAAAATAAACTCTTTTTTGCTTCATATCATATTAGAATGTTATTCCCTCATCAAAACTTGGAGTGTTGCTTTCATTCTTTCATGCATGTTTGAGAAATCCTTGAATCTCCCATGGCAACCGTTGGAAATGCCCAAAAGTTTGTTCTCACAAAGCACCGCCTATTTACTCAGAGGAGAGCTGCAATCTCAAGTCAAGCATTGCCTCTCAGAACAACCTCCCTCTCAGCTCCTCCAGACTAGCAGCAGCAGCAGCAGCAATTACCAAAAACTTAGTGGAACAGCGTGTCTACTAAGATTATCTTACAAACTACTTCTCGATCCAACTTCCATATAAGAAAGGTTGGAAACGGTATAATGAGAAGTACTGTTGTGAGGCATAGTGTCAGAAAGAACCTCCGTCTCTTTAAGAAGAGAGAGAGAGAGGCATCAGATTGCAAGTCAAATTAATTCTGCTTCGTTATGCTTGACATATACAGCAATTTTATAGCAACTGATGGTAACATAGTTACATAATACAAATAATATCCCCCACTTCCCAAACATCAAATTTGTTTGCAAACTTGTTTTAAGCACATTTCAAATGCCCATAAATAGCATTTTTAATGAAAAACTCTAACATTTAAATTTATTTGTGATTTAAACAAACTGTTAGCTGTATGCCAAGTAAGACCTTATTCATCAGAGTAAAGGGAGTTGAATACAAATGCAAGGCCCAGTATTATTATTCTAAAAAAAAAAATAGAGAAATCATAAGTTTACTTTCACTTTGTGATTATGAGTTTCTTTGAGTTGGACTATCACTAAGAAGCTCCCAGAAAACCTTCGAAGTCTGTGACTTTAACTTGATTAAAAGTAGGAAAATATATAGATGAATACTACTGAAAGATGCTGTATTTACTGCCATTTATGTCATCAACAGTGTGCAATACATATTGTGACGTCAAATAAAGAACATTCTGCAACATGCTCTATTTAGTTATTGGCTTTCTGAAAATAAACGCTCAACCATCACCTAAGACAACTTTATAGATTTCTATAGTATTTCTATTCTACTCTGCGTCCTGTTATACATTTTCCTATATTTGAGTGAGTTTATGTCCAAGCCCAACAAATACATTACTTTCTTGCAGGAATTCAATCAACAGTGTCCTGCTCAGTGGGTATTGTTGCAAATTAGACACCAAAATCTTGCCAAATTAGGGGTTTGGGTTTTTAGGAGTCTTTCTCCCAAAACCGTCTCTGGAGAGAGGAAGGTGTTGGCAGAGGAAGCAGCTTCATTTTCATCCGTCTGAATCAGAGAGAGGCAGAGCCAGCCAGGAGAGACCCAGGGGGTCATTATGCATCCCTGTTGTATTTTATTTATTTACCCTTTATGGGCGCTGACTTATAGGAGTCCGCCACCTCCTTAAATGTTTGATTGATTCACTGTTTCTGAAAAAGGAGAAGAAGAAAAAATTACTAAGATAAAGCAGAATATATTGGAACTCCCCCATCCAGAAAATAAGCTCCATTAGGACTCTCTGTCTTTTTCTTCCTGCTACATTCCTCAGTGTCCTTCTCTCATCTCTCATCTGCCTCGTCACGGCCTGACGACTTAAAAATACAGCCACAGAGAAATGGCAAACAAAACACCGCAGCTTCTCACCTTTTCTCAATATTTTCTATCGTGAAAGAGGGAGAAAAAAAGCCAGAAAGAAAATAAGAGGGTGGATCTGTAAATGACTTTTGACTGAAAGCTGTTTGGTATAGTTGCCTCCAAGAATACTGATGAAGCAAATTTACTTGAACAAACAGTAGCTAGATAGATGTGGCTGGCGTGTTAAAGGTGGACTGTAATGTTATTCTGCATTTCCTTTTTTTTTTCTTTTTTTTTCAACCTGATTTTGGAAAATAATTATGTCTGGGACAGAAACAGGATATTAAACTGCTGTAGAAATAGTGTAGAAGCATAGAGCATCTCCAAAAAGATTAACAAGAAAAGGACTGCTTGTAATCTTAAAAGTGGCACTCCAAAAAACATTTAAGACTATTTTGTGATACTGTGGAAAACTTCACATGTATTAACAGGCATAAATAAATAAATAAATAAATAAATGTGACGATGGAGGAAGGGGGGGGAACAGCAGCAATTACGAGTTAAAACGTCAAGTGTTTGCGCGATTACAATTATTTTCATCAGGTTGTAAAGTTTGACTCAGCCTGATTAAAATCTATCCTTTTTTACGAGTTTGTACAAAGTAGATTTCTACATCTGCTCACCAACGTATAGGCCACAGCCTTGCACGTTTAATATTCACCATACCTTCATTACCATTACAATACGTGATTATGAAATTCAGCTCATTATCATCACAATTACCTGGAATAGATTTTTTTTCTTTACATATATGTTACTCGCTGCAGACAATTTCCCCCCTAAATCTATAATCGGGAGCTCATTCACGTGAACTACGCAAAAAGGCATAAAACCTTATAATATTTTTTTTAAAACTCCAAAACATTAAGAGCAACCTTTTCAGTAAAAAAAAACTGTCTGAACATGGCTGAATGTTTAAGGGAAACTTTTATTTGGCGCAGAGACACAAACAAGGTGCAGCATATTCCCTGCTGAGCTGAACTTTGGGCCTTTTTACGCACAAGCAGCAGCTGCAGCAGCACACACACTGAAGGGAGAGAGGCGCACATCCAGAGTCGCGCAACAACATTTCCACGCGTCACACTCGATTCCCCACGACCTCTTTCTCTCCCTACCTTTGACATTTTTTAAGGTGTAATCGTTTTAAACCGTCTCCGCGCTCTGACATATATAACTTTAGCTCCGCTGGTTCACCGTCAGCCCTGCGGATCATTGGCTTCTGGTGAAATGGCGCGGAAGAGGAAACATGATTCGTTCTAGCTCTGAGGTGCGTGTGTGTAGTTTTTTTTTTTTTATCTCTTTTCTTTTTTTTTCTTTTTAATCCGGCGGGATAACACACCGTGGGAAGTCCTCTATATCAGTCACACATTCTATACAAAAATAACCTGCAGCAGCAGAGCACAGAGGAACAACCACACGTAAAATGCGAAAGGTGTGGAGGATGCGCTCATGCAGTTTTGAGAGTACTAACAAAAGACAGGAAGGAAAATTCTATGTCAGAATAAAAATGAATAAATAAACATTTGACATTAAAAAAATAACACAAAAATGAAACCAAACTGTGCATTTATTCGTATTGGCGTGAAAAAATAAGGATTAATTTCTGTTCCATTGTTATGAGAGAAGATATATAAAATACTACAATTGTTTGTTTTTTATTCAGTTATCCGATAAGACAATATCATAAAAATGCCCCCTATTTTGAGGATAAACACAAACAAAAAGGATGAAATAAAGCCATTCTCTCCTGCGCAGCTCTGATAAAACAGTGTTAAAGTTGAACTAATGAACTGGCCTCACAATACGCAAATATGTTATTTTGGCAAGTTTACATCCACGTTTATCAGTAGAAATTATTGTACAGGTAAAAGTATAAAATTGTTTAATTCAGACAAATTGCAAAGACTTTCATTTGATTTGTCATCCATTTAAAAAAAACACACAATTGGTTTGTCATTAAGGGATTAAATATTCGTAATTATTTTAAAATCTGCTCTAAGTTGTATGTAAATCTTTCCCTGTAGCTAACATTCATTGGCCACTTGTCTCAGGTATAAGATGCTTGGCTTGCTAGCAAGTCTGACATTAGCATTAGCACTGTCGCTAAGCAGTTTAGTGGAAGATACAATTTTAAACTTTGAAACTTTCTTAGTCATAAGTGTTATGGTACTTAATTTTCTCTTTATTAATTAATAATACACATATTAGCCATATTGCTCTCTGCTGGTCACGCACATAACCAATGAGAGTATGCTGAGGGAACTATACCGTTTCTTTCTAATCAGATGTTTTAGTACAATTTTTGTTTTACAAATATTCAACACATTATATTTAGAAATTAATATGCTTAAATAGAAATTTAACAACTTCTAAGGCTAACATTAACTAACCACCAAAATTCGTTTTTACAGTGCAGCACGCACAGAAAATTGCATCTTGAGGATGTGACAAAAAGGGAAGAAAAGAACAAAAATGCATCTAAACCTATTTGAACCTAAAAGTGATCTCTGAAATTTTGAAAAATAGCATCTCTAAGTTTGCCTTTAAAAATAAAAGTTCTACAAATAAAAATGAATGTTAAGGCTAACTAATTCAAAGACCTTTTTTGGGGAGGGGGGGTGAAAACAGTGAGCCTAACACACATAGTAGTGTCTGCCATGTCATCACTGAATGCCTAAGTTGCGACCCCCCTACATGAGGTTCCCCCTGCGTGCAGCAGCTGTTTCCCTCAAGTCTTCTGGAGCCAGACTGTGACCTGTGAGCAGAAGCTGCACGTGCCTTAACCTGTGGCTCTCACTGCACTATAAAAAGGACTTTTGGAAAGAATTAAACGTTAGCCATTAGGAATATTTACATTCAAATCAAGCACATTAGTTTGTGAATGTAACGTAAATGAATTATTTATTGATAAATAATGTTATTTCACTATGGGTTAAAGATATTGGTATTCAAAGTCCAGCAGAAAAAGTAGGGCTAAAACGCTTCTATGGGTACATATGCATTCACTCAGTAAAAGTTAATGCATATGGGTTGGAATTGAAAAAGCCTATAAAATGTAAGCAAAGTTAACTTTGGCAACATTGGTGCTGAAGTCAAAACTGCTGTAACAAGAGGAGCTTCTTAATAACCCCAAGGGAATCATCGCTTCGAAACGGCACATCTAAGCTGAGGTTGCAAAGTTAAAGTGTTCACATTCCAACTTTTTAAGAACAGACCTGAAAAGATTATCATAATTTCTGTAATGTAATATGTCATAATTATGAGCCTATTTTTCTTGTGCTTGCATTGTAGATATTTGTCAGTTTGAGATTGACACCTTGAGTTGGAGTGGTAAATTTAAAGAAAGGTTGAGAGTTTCACAAATTTCTTTAAGCAGATTCTAATTGTTAAACTTGTATAGTTTTTACTCATAAATTCTGATTATAGTCTGCCTAAATTAAACAAATGCAAATTGTTACACCGCTTCCCCTGGTGAAATTGAAACAGAGCGTTTCATCAGAACCTAACAAGAGCTCTACTCTTCTGGTACTGTTTGTGGATCAAGTTCAGCTTTTAGTCATGCTTTGATACTCTCTCTCTCTCTCTCTCTCTCTCTCTCTCTCAACCTCCCTCATCCTCTCTCTCATTCTCTCTCACTTTTCCTCCCTCCCCTTTTGACCTCTGCACCTCCTCTTCTCTTCAAACCATAGAAACACAACAAACCGTCTCCTACAAAGCAGAAACGGCGGCGAAAACAACACAAAGCGGCCCTGCAGAGACCGCACTTCATCTCTCTATTCACAGCATCACCAAACTCACGCCAAATGATTCTCATGCATCGTATTCGCAGAGCGCAGGACAGAGAACACATCATACTTTAAACAATGCAGCACAGGGGAATGTGACTGATTAATAAAACACCAAGAGCAGGACCGGAAAGAGTATTCAACAAACTGTTTGTTTTTTATTATTATTTAAATGATTTTGAGTTGCCCATATGCAAAACATTGGATGCCTTCCAAAATAAAAGAGGTCGTTCAGTGGTTAAGACGTTTTGCGAAATTTGGACATTTGGACTTGAGCGGTAAATTGTCTGGTTTCAGACGGGTACATCTACATCTTCAGTAAGCAATAAATCATGAAGCAATTGCATTTCGGCTATGTTTGCAACTTCGGTTAAAACGAAACAAATAAAGTGTAGTTTTTCTGTGGACGCATGCAGGGCTGGTGGCGTGTGTGGTTTTTGAGGGCCAGTTGGGGTCATGCAGATGAAGGGAATGATAACCAAAAGAACTTACTGTGCATCGCCGCGAACGGGTCGTGCTTACAATGAATCTCCATCGGTGCAGAGAATGGGGCTCCAGGGCCCTTTAAGCAACGAGAGGATCTTAAAAACAACACCCGCTTCGGTCTTCCACTTTGCGGGTTATGATGACAGATGGGACCTCCAATGACTAAAAAGGTTTTCCTACAAAATGATTTTTTTTTGTTAAAAAAAGACTGTGTTTAAAGGTAAAAACAACACATTTGATCGAAAAGTTAAAATGAGGTGTTCAAACATAAAAAAAAACTTAAAAAATAATTTTAAAAAAATAGAAGCAAGGAACCACTGGAATCACAGCAGCGGATTAGTTGCGGTGTCTCCTGAACCAGAGGAGCTTCTGTCTTCCTTTCTTCTCCTGTGGGTCAAGTTGCGCCAGTCCCAGGTCGGCAAAAATATGTCAAAGTTTTTATTAATTATTAATCCAAAACACGAAAAATAAACAAAATACGTAAAGCAAGTAATGTATGACTATTTTGCTCTTTTTTTTTCTTGTCGGTCTGCTGACCGTGAACACCCCCCACCCCCCGTACTTTCACCGATGGAGGCACAACTCTCCTGTCAGTCTTTTATAAAATAATCAATCAATAAATAAAATTTAAAAATTAGGCGCGAAAGGTAGAACAATTCTTTACAGATCCAGTGTTTCCAGGATGTCCTATGCGCATTCTTCTTCTTTTATTTTTATTTTTTTTTTAGAAATAGTCCTCGGCAGCCGTTCTCACGTGAAGATCCCCCTTCAGTTCAGCGTCTGAGTGCGGACAAGCGGTCACATCATGCGGTGTCATATCCAACAAAAAAATGTCACATGCCAAAAAAATTCAGAGTACAATGTAAAAAAAAAAAAATAATAATAATAATAATAATAAATATGCAAATTTAGTCAAAAAAAAAAGGAAAAAAAAGCACTTTGTGGTTCAAGTAAAAAGCCTTAGACTTCAGATGTATCTTCTTCCTGTCACCTCCTGAGTGGACCGGGACGCGCTGCACAAACCGGCTCCCGGTGACTGAGTGAGTTTTAGAGGCGAACCTCTTCAAGTCAAATCGGAATTAAAAGATGTTTTACTCCGCGCTCCTGTTTAGGAGACAAAAAAAAAAAACACCGTACTGCACATAAGCGAGCTTTGTTGTTAATCTCAAAATGACCAGCCTGCCTGCGCGCAGCATCCGGCGGCGGCGCACGGCGCGTTTCAGGACCTGCTCTCTAGCGGACAGCGCCCGCGCTCCCAGCCCCCTGGAACCCTAACCTGCGCACTGCCCGTCACTCACAACGAAACCAGCCAATGACGTTTCGAGCGCTGTCTTGACGTCAACACCAACCCCGGTTCAGCTCGCTGTGGACAGCGAGGGGGTTGGGGCTCAGTGATTGGCTAAAGCGAATCCCGTGCGCCAATGGCACCCCGCATGCTTTCTCCTTTGACCAATCATGAAGTCGCTCGGTGAGGCAACGCAGTAAATGATATATTTTAATTTCAATTAACGAATTATATAAAAACGCATCGCTTTTATAGCTATTAGCTTTTGAGTTTATTGGGTGTATTGTGTAACTGCTAATTAAGTGAGTATTAAAACTGAGGCGTTTTAATGAAGGCATGACGTGTTGGATGAATGAATAAAAACAAAGTGAATCGAATGAAGACTTGTATTTTAAAGTGGTATATGTATATTTAACAAAATGTAGCATGCAAAAATCATTTTTGTCATATTTAGGCCTGCGGGGGTGAGGACGACCAAGAACGAACAATTACTCCTGAATAATTCCTCTTTCTTATTTTCTTTCGTCATCCCCCTCCACCTCAAGGGGTGGGATCTAATGAAAAACATATGAAACATGCATCCCGTCTCATTACCTAATTGATCCAGACGTATGTATGCTTTTAATGAAGAGCAAACACACACTCCAAACTGTCAGGTTCGATGTTCGTCCCAGAAGATTCGCAGAGGCCTACACAAAGCATCTGTGATGTCAAAATACACAAATAGCCTAAAGCAGGAGAGTTTATTCCTTTCCTCTTTAATCATTTCGGCTGCATTTCGGAGCAGGTAGGGTGTATTTCAGAGGAGCCCATGACACGTAATTACGCATTTTCCCACCCTGTTCATGAAGGTATCAATAAACTAATCTTACTTATTTTATCATAATAAAGTCTGTGGCATTTTAAGAAATCCAAATAAGAGAATGCAGCTTATTTAAATAATTTTTTTGGAGTTTATTCTCCAACTGATCTGATGTCCATATGGGTAGTTTATAGCACTAGACTTTATTAGTGTCTAATATTTACACATTCTGTTGCACATAATTAAAATGTTTCTTTGAATTCCCAGGCTTCTATGAAAGAACCGATCTGAGACAACTAATTCATTCACAAAAACGAACAAATCACCACATACTTATATGTGCTCATCATGGGAAATGCTGAAGAAATAATAATAATAATAATAATAATAATAATAATAATAATAATAATAATAATAATAATAATAATAATAATAATAATAATAATAATAACTCTTTAAAAATCGCTTTCTAACCTCGCTGCTAAGCTGGAAGCTTTGCATTTTTTGAGAGGTTAAAAATGTTTCTTGAAGAAGAATGCAAGTGTCAGCCACGAGGGGGCGTTCAGCCTTGGACAAAAAGGCCTACGTGCACCCAGGCGCGCACACACACAGTCATTTTTTTTTTACGTTTTACAAATAATTAAAATGAAAAAAATTACATGTAATATTACTTTAAAGTCCTTCAGTGTGTCCAGTCGGAGGCTAGACTAAGACAAAGGACTGAAAACATAAATAGCAATCACAATAAACTTCATCCTGCAGCACCGCTACTTTTTGATTGGGATCTTGAAGTGGAAATATGAATTTTGAATCCTCATTGATTTCTACGTCTCTGCTGAGTAAATATTTCCAACATTTTTTTAACGGATCCTCCTTCATATTTTACATTTTTTACTTCATTTCTCTGAGGATCAATCAGTGGACTGGGTTCCCTGCAAACCTGACAGACATCAAACCAGCTGCTATATATACATATTTTGCTTAACATACAAGACAAAATCAATCGAGATGCATAAGCCTCACTATTTAGATGGAGTGCCTTCTCGGAGGCCTCTGGTGTACCAAAGCAGGAAGAAAAATGGCAGAGGTATGAGAAATGTACAAAACCTCTAGGATTACTCACAATAGACAAGAGTTTTCTTTCTTTCTTTGCATTGATTCCCTTTTTATTCTATCATAAGTGATCAAAAGCAAAGCCAACTGCACTGTTGGAGCAGAAAATTTTAAAAGCACAACGTGCCGTTTCCATCTTTCTTTTTAGCCTCTGTTTATTTTATTTGCAGAAATTTACGCACCCGTTCCCCACACGTGTATAAACGGCAGCAATCGCTGCTGTCTCTCCAAATTGCAAATTAAATATACAAGCAATTAAAAAAAAACATCCAAACACAATCAATCATGTATACAAATTGTTGTTGCTTTAGGGTTGTAAATTTGGAGAAAAACTTCCATCAGGGTAGGACGGTTTTAATCCAAAGCCATTACCATATTTCATTACCTCTGCAGAGCTACAGACGGGAGTTCGGATGGATAGAGGGGGGTTGCAGCTGTTTTGGATACTTTCTTTAGACATTAGTAAGAATGTTGACTTGTGATAATCAGGTGGATGCAAATTGAAGGCAATTGTTGTTGTTGCTAAAATGCCGCCCCCTCCTCCATCTCCCCCGATCCTCTCCTTCCTCTTCTTCCATCCACCATGAAAGCATTTTGCTTTTTTACTTCCATCGCAGCCACGAAAGGGAAAAAAAGCAATGAAAAATTAATAGCGCATGTTAACTCCGCCAGCTCGTTTATTACACGCCTGCTGACTGTAAACATAATGAGAAAAGCTTCCGTATCTCTCCTTAGGTTTTCTCTAGCTTATGAAATATATAAAAGTCCTCACTAATAAATAATAATCATAAAAATAATAAACACTGTATATGGACTGGAGAGTGAGGCACCATACAGGTGAAACACCCACTGCTCCAGCAATGTGCCCCATCATACACACACGTTTGAAAATATTAATAACAGTCTTGGCATTCCATCTGCCAGAAAACGTGTCTATGAGACGTCCTGTGACGCGCGTAAAGTCAAAACTGAAGCCAGAAATCCAACATGAGATCATCCTCGCAGCGCATTTTCGCGCATACAGGGCCGACTCAAGGAAGTAGCAAACCTTGCAACTGCCTATGGGTTCAAACTTTCCCAAGAGCGATTAAATGCACACAGGCCACGTTTACACCAGTTGTACATAATTATGAGCCACACTACCACACCTCAAAGAACTTTACAAGACAAACAGCTCCAATTCCTATTAAAATTCAGTTCATATACCAATACCAATATAATATACCTTTCTCTCTATTTCTCGCCCTAAAATAATTTCAGGACAAAAAAAAATTCTATCACAATTTGGGAGAGTTGCTGTAATTTACTGACTTTTGCAGGATCTTGAACGTTTCATTTCTGACATAACCATTTGTACAAAACACTGACTTAATTCTGAAGAGAAAAATGACCAAACTTGAAAATCTCTCTTTGCTTTTACTTTTGCTTCCCCTCAAATACTGTTTGTGGTGCCCATCTGGCCGCCCCTTACTAAACCGGAAACGGCCCTGTGATCGAGCATTTTTACCAAAACAGACGCGAATGAACTCTCTTTTCTGTCAGGGATGTAACTTAAGTCTAACGGACTTCAGAGTGACTGAATCAGCATCCATATAATGTTGAAAATGTAATCTATCTGAGCGGCCCCACCCTTCTGGACGGTGGGATGGGGTCCGACAGGCTACACGCTCAGTCTTATTGATCCTCCTTTGTAACCCAAGCATGTATCAAAGTGAGAGGTGAATCGAGAGGCTTTAGGTAAAGGCCCTGGGCCCTCAACACTCTACACATCAACAGAGGAGGGCCGCTATTAAATTCTGATTTCCTCAGTGGCTAAAAAGGTTATTAACCAATTGCCACAAATCCCTCCGCTTTCAGCGTTTATCAGCGGTTAGTGCCCGGTTAGGGCACAATTGGGGGCATTTTTCTATTAAAGGCCGAAAATTATTTATTTCTGGAAGACAAGGGATCTCACTCTCACGTCAGAGATGTACGTAACATAATAATCTGCCTCTGTCTTAAACGTGTATCATGCATGGCTCACTTTAACCAGTATTAAGCAAACATGAACGCATCATTAAGTCAGATTTCATTGCTTTGCAGGAGGAAAAAAAAAGCTGCATGACGCTCAGCCCGCGTTTAAAGTGGCCAATCACCTGCCCGCGGTTTCTTAATGACAAACGACGTTTTATCAATGTGGACGCAGCGGGCAGCAATATGAAATGATGTGAGATCCATTGGGTGCCATAACGAGGTCGATGGCTTCATCCATCGCTGTTTCAGACCCCGCTGCTTTATGGAGCATTCACCTGTTGAATAAAAGAGCTGTAGCCCACATTCAGAAACATGTGGTCCCCGAATTAAACCATCCTTTAAAGCTAAAAAGAAAAAAAAAATTCTCAGGAGTGCACAGAAATAGTCGATATTTCCGTGGCATGAAATGAGAGTTGTTATCCAACAAGAGCAAGTTTGGTTTCTGTGAGATGATTAACACGTGGAGCTGAAACAAACCTCTCAACATCAGTCCGCTTAACTTCTCTGGACTCATTAAAATAATAGAAAAGTTGTGATCAGCATCACAAAGTATTTTAAAGTAGAACCTCTAAACCAAAATAGTCGAAAATATTTGCAGTTCTTTAGCTTTTCCTAAAAAAAAATGGTGATAACATTGAAAATTAGTTCCCTGGATGATCATTCTAGTTCTAAACAAACGTGACGACAATCCAAACAAAACTATACAAAACTTGCGAACTATAAAGACAGAACTTGCAACGGCTTTTAAAAGTTTTGAAACAAACGTAGTTTTTCATATTGGTGTAATGCAGGGAAAAGTTCTGCAAACTTTGTGAGCGCCACCTCACAAAGTTGAACAAACTTAAACTAAAGCAAAACATTTGTTACAAAATAAATACAGCAATTCAATGCTCTGCGTGAGATTGACAAAATCGAGCAAATAATAATTATATCAACAATAATAAAACAAGTTTCAGAAAATGAAAGGGTAATAGATTGAGTCGGTGTGACCCTACCTGCTCTCCCGAGCCGTAGCGCAGGACTCTTGGGCCCCTGGTCCATGTTACCCAGTTAGAAAAGGGGGAAGGGGACGGAGGAAGAAAAAAAAAGGAAAAGAACAAAAACTTTTTTTTCCAGTGTTTCCCTTTCTTCTTCTCCCTCTCCCTTCCTCCCTCCCTGTCTCTCTTTCTCTCTCTCTCTCTCTCTTTCTCTCTGATACTCCTTTCTCCCCTTCTTTCCTTTTTTTTCTTCTTTCGTCCTACAGTACTTTTTTGGGGGGCGACTTGTAGGCTGAAATAATTCGACCCTTCCGCTCCCTATTGCACTCCCAGCAAGTGCTCAGTCAGCTGCAACTAAACGCTTTAGGTGGAAAAAAGGCTTCGGGGGGAAGCGTGAAATGATCACGCCGAGTAAAAAAAAAAAAAAAAAAAAAAAAAAGAGCCACTCTCAATGTGCGCTCATGTCCTTTCCGCTTTTTTCTTTCCGAGCACGCACACACGAATGAAATTGCGCTTGCATGTGTTAACCAGCGCGCGCACCCAGACCACGCAAACTTGCTCAGCTTCGCGCAACCCGCACCCTTCCCAGCAGGGCCGCGCCCCCCTCTTTCGCATCTGTTACCAAGTTCCACTTTACTAAACTTTCCCGCCCCCGACCTGCTCTCCTTCTCTCTCTGCCATTCCCTCTATTTATGTTAGATTCATTTCCTCTGGTGCACATCCCGTTTGCAGCAAGGGAGGCATAGGGGGGAACATGCGTAAAACCAGTATTCGGTCTTTTCCCATCACATATAATTTAAAGAAAGTTAGTCCTGGAGTGAATTTTTGCTTTGTGCGCACTCAACCTCCTCAGACGGAGCACTCACACAAATTTCTCCAGCTGCCCCATGTGCCTGCGCACACCTGTTACGCAACGCGCGCTTTACGCATTACGTTGGAGTGGAAACGCACGGAGCGGCGTACCACTTTGAGCTACACCGACCTCTCTACAGAGACAGAAATGCATGCAGTCTTCTCTTGGTGCATGTGTGAAGAATTAGTTACCAAACGGATAGTGCCGGTCCTCAGCTCTGATTGTTTGCCGACACGCACCTGTGAGCGCACAACATTTCATTTAAAAATTAATTTGCCAACTGAAATTTTCCACTATTGCTCTTACCCGGAATTTTGTTTTCTGTCTCCACCGGAGGAAGAACATTTCTAGAACTTGTATAACTTTTTTTTTGTTTGTTTTTTAGGTTATTCTTTCATTAGAGTCAAATTTTGTTTGGACCTAAAGACAAAAGTCCTCAGCCCACGTGTCTTTTTGTGTGAGCACTAGCTGATCTGAATAAAAAAAAGAGGCAAAACATAATGAAACTCCTCCATATTTTCAATTTAAGCACAGTATTTAATTTACAAATTTCAAACTAATTAAAACTCACCCCATGTTAGTTTCTGCGTATGCTTCGAAGACCAAAGCTGAAGTCAGATTAGTTTATCTTTAGGGGAAAAATTATTAATTGTTTGCAATGAATGTGTAAAAGTCAGATATCAAACAAATGGCCTGGAGCCTGAGCCGGAAGTGCAGAGTGTATTTGCCAGATAACCAAATACCTCTTGTTTTTCTGTTGTGAAGAATCTAATTTATAAAAAATTAAAGGCAAAGGGAAATAAAAACAGAATATGAACATGAGAAAGATGAAAGTTTATAGGTTAAGCCTAACAGGAGCTTATGCTTTTAACGTGTTTAAAAGGGGAACGCAATAATAATAATAAAAATTAACATAATTTAAATCATTAAGTGTAAAAGTGGTTCTAAAAGCAGAACCAGGAATTATAATGTGGAAAAAATATTTTAAATTGACACAACAGTTTTCTTCTTTCTTCCTCCGCTGAGTGACTTCTCCGTCCCTGTCCACCAGACAGCTGTGGGTCTCAGGGTTCACGCTTAGCCGCGAGACAATTGAGTGCGGAACAAAGCGCGAGACAGCGACCCATTTTGCTCTGCTTGTCGCCTCGCGCTGCTACACTCCGACCCTGACCTTCGGCTCGCGCCAACAACATCTAAACATAAACACGCGAGGTTACCGAAAGAAGACGCGACACAAAGAGAGAAAGGAAGAGAAACAGAACAGACCATCTGCTTTAGCATGAGGCAAGCAGGTGAAATATTTCTTTGCATTCCCAGCCTGACATCGCAATTTAGCTGGTTGGTCAGAATTAGGCCCAAATACAGGATCTGTTGTCTGCAGGTAAAAAGATTTCAAATTCTCTTTAGATTTGCAACCTCCTTCTCCTTTTGGAACCCAAAACGGTATTTGCATCTTATGGATCCGGATTATTTCCAGCAGTTCATCAAGGTGTTGTGAAATGCTGGGAAGAGGTTCTGTTATAATCGGGCTTTTTATGTTGTTCTTTTATTTTTATTTTTATTTTTGCGTGTTTTTATTTTTGTGTGAGAGGGTTAAGTTAGGCATTCAATAAAATAAAAAGAGAATTTTTTTGTGTAATTTTTTTATTTTTCCTGATGTCACATTGAAATGTTTAGTTTGACATATTTCCCATTGTAAAGAGACTAAGGCCTATTCACTGAGAAATCAATAGTCACACTATGAACTTGTAGTTAAGAAGCATTAATGTATTTTTGGTCAAATTCAAAATGTATTATTATTATTATTATTATTATTATTATTATTATTATTATTATTATTATTATTATTATTATTATTAAATAACTATTCCATCCATTATCTTCACCACCACTACTACTACTTTATTATTATTATTATTATTATTATTATTATTATTATTATTATTATTATTATTATTATTATTATTACTAAAAACATATATTTATTTATTGTTTATCCGGGTGTAGGCTAACTGAAATATGGCTTTTTGAGAAACCGAATAGGCCTACTGGTCAGGTAAAAACAGGTCATTTTTACCTGACCTGTTTTTACTTTTTATTTTTTATTTCTTTCATTGTTGAACACTTTCCCCTTTCATCTCTCCTCTCATTCTCCTCTCCACATTCCGTCCTGCCGGCAGAATCCCTCGAAAGGACTCACCATAGTATAGATATTAATCACCACTTGTTTGTTTTCCACCTCCCCGTGCTAATTAGGCTAATTAATATGAGAAGGGAGCGGTTGGATCGGTGACCCGAGCTCTGACCGAGCGGAACCGGAAAGAATCGCATTAACTCGCGAGACACAAGAAGTGAAGGGGACGATTAGAACAATAAGTAAACACGTAAACACAGGAGGAAAGGTTGCCTGGCTCTCTGGGACTTCTGGCTTTCAGTAGACCGTTACTGTTCACTGTAAACCACAGAGAAAATACAGGCCTGGAGGGGTTTTGATGATAGTGGGGGTTTAGTCTGTCTGTGAAGAATTACATTTTATACTTTTGAAGGATAACGAACGACACATAATTAGACTACTTTAATTTAGGGCTGAGTAGATGAATGTGTCTAGTCAGTTTGCAGAATAATATATTTTTTTTTATTGTGTATGTCGAATTATTTTGTTGGCTTCTAATATTCAGTGCTATGGCTCAAATTAAATCAAGGCACTGAGTTTTATCTGTAACAGTACAACGTTTGCTGAAAACATTCACAGTGAATGCATCTGCAAAGCCCTATAACTGCAGAAAGTGTCAGAAAAGAGGAAGAAGGCGTCAAAAAATGGTTAAAAAAAAAAAGCTTTAAAAAAAGTTAGATTACAGTGTCTTCTGCTGAGAATTTTACTAAAATTATAAAAATGTTCATATGTTTATTTTGCATTCATCTTAATAGTAAATTATTATCCTGTGTCTGTGATCAGCACAATTTCTACAAATATTCTGGGCGGTATAGTTTGTCAGTAAAGTGTTTCTCCAATGCTTGGCTTTTATGTCTTTCATTCAATTCAGTTTGCTTTAGTTTATTTATCAAATTACAAAAATTTTAGCTGAAGACACTCCGTCTTCTGATGCAATTATATATTATATATAAGCCAAATTCTGCCCAAATTCAGCTAAAATCAGTCAAATTCTTTCCAACACTGTCTTCTGGTCAGATTAAAATGCAATATAAAATTTAATCCTAAATTAATGCCACCCAATCATATAATTTCAGCTGGTTTTATGATGACTTTCACAATTCCATCAAGTGATTGGCTTTACAGCAATTCCTTCTTCAAAGCAAACCCATGTCAGAAACTATTATGGAAATAGTTTATATAAAATGTGGGACCTTGCATATTCTCTAAATAAATATTTTGGATCCAGCTCATCACATGCTTGTTCTTACAAACATTTAACAAATAGTGAATAAATAATAACATGAATCCGCAGTTTATTAAATTACACTAACAAATAACAACAGGCAAAAGTACATTCATTAAAGTTTAAAATAAGTAGTTTCTATAGTGATTCTACATCATTGTATGAAAAGTTCCCTGAAACTGCTTAGTGATTATTTATAAAGGATTTACAGTTTAATTGCTGCCTGATTGGAAACTTTTAAAATCCTTTCCCCCATCTCTGTGCTGTAGAGCATTTAAAATAAGCAATCCTTCAATCTTAAAAAGTGATAAACAATAAGAAACTAAATTTCTGACCTACTCCCCTTGAGATTTAGCTCAAGGTTTTAATATATGTAACATGAAGCATGTCATTGTTCAACAATACTCCACTGGCTTTAGTACACCTCTCATCCTATTCCACATCAGATTTCTTCATGCTTAGAGAAACTTCAACAACCTCTTAGATAAAAACTTGTCTCCGCTTGTGCGTTTGCCTTCCCGCAAACACTCGGAGCTAGTTGGGCTTAACTTCTATATCCGCAGGATTTGATTCAGAGTGGCACTTCACAGTGGCGACACAAGGCCGTCCCTTTTTTTCCCTTTCTGCTGCTGCCGTGCTGCCTGGGTGCTGTTGCCCCCATGGAGGCTGCGAGGGGCTTAAGGGCTGCAGGGTGGCTTGAGGAATAGGACACATTATTTGCCCATGAAACATTATGTGACACAACATGACCCTGGGCCATTTGTATGTTAAGGTAAACATTTCACCGTGACGACTGGACAAGAGCGAACAAGGCTGCTGTCAATGTGGTTTTCTACTCACAGCTGAAAAAAGAGGGTGCTGTAACAACGTCTGGAGACAAAAGTGTGTATGTGGACGTTTTGTGCTTCTGTGTGTAAAGAGCTTCTTGTTCACAAATGTAATCCGCATAGACAGAAGTCGCTTGGTCTAAAAAACGTTCCCAGGCTTCTTCTCTTGTTTTATCCTGCTGAAACCTTAGGAAATCTGTTGACCACGGATCTGAACTACTTTTACAGTGGGGCATAATGGTGGCTTGCAGACAGATTGCTTTCAGAAGCATAAGGTGGTCACGAAGGTACGACACGTTCTACATTTTTACATCAAACCTGTGGTTTAAAGAAGTATCTTCTAGTTAGCAAAGCAGATAGATTGGTTAATAAAATGGCAACATCAGCTTATTACATGCCCTTTACAAAAAGCACAACCAGCAAAAAGGTATAACAACCAACATAAGAAACACTCTAAACACTATTATATAAACTAGTGGATATTTATTATACACCTTTTAACTGTATAATGTGATCATAAACAACATAAAAATTGTGTTTGATAGCATTGTTAACAACTGGTATAATTGTTCCTGTTGGGTTTTACATTTTTAAAAATCTCATTGTATTGTTTTATTTTTAAATATCGGTGTTAATGCTGTTAGATGTATAACTAAAGGTTATCATATAGTGAGAATTTCATGCTAGTTTTGGTTTTGCCGCTTCTCAATTAAGATTTGTGGTTTCTTATGCTCAGTGAATGATTGCGTCAAAACCCAAAGACATGATGTAAATGGAAGCTGACAGCAACTGAGGCAAAAACAGTCATTCTCACAAATTGCTGGTAAGGCATGTTTTGGTAATATTATGACAATTTTCTTTGGTTTCCCTGACATGTAGACCTTGGATCTTTTCACACCCAGCTGGTGTGCGCTGTAGGTGTATCAAGCCACTGAGAGTCAATGTTACACACCAACGAGCAGAACTCATGCAACAGAAAAACGATTCTTACTACTGATTTTTTACAGTTTGAGGCACTGTACGTTAATTACCAGTTTATGTCTGATGATCATAGTTATGTCAATATGCCTCAATATGATGTGTAATGTTGCCACTAGTTCTAATTAATATTTTATTCTCAGTTGGTAATCAGATGATGCATGCAGTGCATGTCTAGAATAAGATCTGGGGGGGGGAAAAAGGCATAAAAATTGAGAAACAAAAAAAAGTGTTAGAAAAGCATAAAAGTACAATCAATTCAGTTTCTTGACAAATTCTCATTCCTGATTGCACTTCCTTGTTTGTCTCCTCCTGCGCCTGATTAATACATGCTCTACATGCTACATTAACTCCAGAATCTACTGAAATTCTTTAATTCACCTCCAGTTTACTATCCTGTAAAGCGATTTGATCTTTTGAATTAGAATTAGAATTAATGAAAATGCAACTACAGTTTATATATTAATGGGACTGAAGAAGATAAAAGTTTAATTGAGGACAATTTGACAAAGTGTGTGTGCTACAGTTAAGTAAAACAGGAGTTTAAACAAAAATGCAGCCCAGCTCGGAGGGCTCATAGGGGTGATGCCTGGCAGCCATTTTTGTTTAGGAGCACTGATCCAGGGCAAATTGTTTTAGATGGATTACCTTCTGCCTCTGTGATTTGGATGTTTATTGTTTATATAACTCTCTTTGTGATAAAGAACATCATTTTTATGAGCATACTAGATTAAGGTGCAGATCAGAGTGGAAAAAGGTTTCTAGTGACAGAAAACAAAGGAGCAAAACTTAGTTGAAGTAAGCTGTACATGTTGGCCAATCTGTCAAACTATTTGCTCTTATTTCTTGTACTCAAACAAACCTTCATCTGTGAAGCTAAATCGAATTAAAAGGAGAATATCTGAAGGTCAATTTTCTGGTCTTGCAAAAGATTCTCAACTGGATTTATGTTTGGACTTTGACTAGACTGTTGAACTTGTTTTGATCCAGACCATTCTAAAAATCTAAATCATATATAATTTTCTTTGCACTTCACATAGGTGGGAAAGTTCAAGAACATTTATACTTATGTAAGATGCTACATGTCATTACAGTCTACTACCTGGCTAGCAGAAGAAAACCATCTTAGATTTTCTGAAAATATGGAACAAATACTAATGTAATTATTAGTTTACCAGCTGATTACAGTTTGTGAAAACTGTTTTAGCTTTTTAAATCTCTAAACGATGCTGTGTAATCACTATGCCTTGTAAAACAGAGCAATTTAAATTGTAAAAGCAACTACAAAGTTGCACTGAATTGCGGGTATTTCTTGTAAAATCTCAGGTGTTTCATTACAGTGACTAAATTCACAAGCAATACAAGAGAATTGTGCTACATTCATTCTTAGCCTGCACACAAATGATCTTCAGCTGCATGATATAACCAATGCATAACAGTGGCAGACAGAAAAATCCTGTTTTGATCAAATGTATCCAGGAGAGTGTTGTGGCAGCGACTGGCGCCAGATGGAAGATGGAGCCACGATGGTGCACACAAACAACGTCAAATGAGAGCAATGACATGCTTCTTTTAACTCCCTTCTCTCAATAAGAATCATTCATCAGGGAGAACCGTCCCCTCTGGAATGTGTGATTGGAAATAGGGGGACTTTAAATCCCCGTCCCGGACACTCCATTGATCGTCAACACACCACTGGTCTGGGGCACCACTGGTGTGGAGCTGAACCGCTGAACCAGATGCCTCCATCTAGCCAGACTTCCCCATTTTCCTGTTGTTTAATAATAATAGTAAATACCAACAAATGCATGGAACCCCAAATCAGGCAGGCACATCACAATTTCACTGAGGCAGTGAGGCATCCCGAACCTGCATCAATTTGGAGAGATAGCATGAAGAGCCCCAAGATCAAACAGATGCAGGGCAACTAGTTTATGTGTGTGTGTCAGATGTATACATAAGCTAAAGTAGGTGATAGTGTTGTCTCACAAGGTGCAAGCTAACCTTTGCAAGGCAACAATCCAACTTTGTGATGGCCTTTCCTGTGATGACACGCATGGAAAAACCACAAGATTCAGATGGCATTCAGCCTCTGGCTGGCTCCTTATCTTAACGCCATTTCCTCCCTGTTATTACGACGGCGGCAGTCGGAGCAGGAAACACAGACTTCACCTTTGTTCTCATGATGCAGAAGGGAGCAAAAAGATGGATGTAAGTGTTACGCAGCCTGCATGAGAACCTGGGTTGCATAATTTTTCTGTAGTATGCGTGTCATAAATCTGACTGATAGGGGTAGGCACACTGTTGAATTACATTTACATATAGATTTACAATCCCATCAACACATAATGAGCCTGGAGGTTCATGTGAGTGCTAATGCATGCACAGTTTCTGGTCTAATGTTTGGGCTTTAAAGAGGGAGAATTACTGGTAAAAGGATGAGAAACAACATGGGAGTTCCTGTCTGCAGAAAAATGTGACAAAGTGAAACCTGTCCTTTTTGGCAAGGGAGTTTTATCTGCCTAATAATGTAATTTATTGTAATTCTGTGAGCAAAAGTTTAACATTTGGTGACAATTGCTTTGCAAAAAATGGAGCTAAATACATGCTTTTTTAAATTCTCTTTTTAAAGACAGTGACAGCAAAGAAGTCCAAAACAACTATTCACTTCTATTTTAGTTTTTATGTCAATAATTACACTGATTAGTCGTAATATTATGATGAAAGGTGATGTGACTTACACCGATTGTCTCTTCATTATGGCACCTGATAGTGGCTGGGACACAACTGTGCTCATGAGTTGACATTAGCCTGGCAGAGTTTTAGATTTTCAGGCTATATATGTGAAACTATGCATGGTATCACAAAAATAATTCTTTCACTGTGGATAAAGATATGGTGAAACAAGTCATTTTCAAACAAAGATATTCATTCTTTTTAAATCTTATTGATTCTGATCACAATTTGGAAGCTTAGGATTACAAGATGATGCATGTATTTAAATAGAATAAAACAGGAAGATTATATTAAAATAGCTATCCAGTGGACCGAGAATCCAAATTAACTATGCTCAAACTCTAGTGAAGAAGTGGAAATGAGGGATCCAGTTGAAACCAGGTCACAGTCAAGAAGACCAACAAAAACTCTATGACAACTGCAAAGAAGAATGAGTTGATTGAGTGAAAAACAGTTTTTGGTGTTATCATTTATGGATTTTGAAAAATGGTCAGCTGAATCAGATAAAGAATCTGTAGAGGGAGATGACAATGAGAGCGATGGCAAGGCGGTCTTCCAATCTCAAAGAATTGGAGCTCATTACCATCAAAGGGTGTTGAATTAGCAGTGGAACCAGGCAAAAGCCAGTAAACTGCATGTTTTAGATGACTGATGTCTATATTATCCGTACACATTTTATAAACCTTTCTCTTACCACTGAATTTCAATAATCATTTATGTTCCAATCTGACTGCAACCTCTGTGTGATTTCACCTAAATCAAATCATGTGATTTTTCCCAACTTAATTTACCTTACATAATTGTGGTGTGAAAAAACAAGTACGCCACAATTCTTTAAAAAAATCATATGTTTTTGTGAAATTTTCAAAAAAAAAAAAATTCTCTTGATAAGCATTATTGCAGTGAAATAACTAAACAATTTAGTTTTACCCCTTAAACATAAATATTTAACACAAAAAAGTTTTCATGGAGTTTGTTGTAGCCAGCAGTCTCTGGCATCAGCCTGTGGAAAATTGCAAAAGACAAAAAAACGTTTTAAAATGTAATACTGATTTTACAAAAGTTTAAGTTGAGAGTTGATTTCTATTTTAATTTTTATCCCAGAGTGCTTCAGAAGCTAAATTGTAAATCCGACCATTTCCGTACTATTCATGCCTGCTAGGAACTTGTCGTCGTCGGAGGGTTTTTCAGTCGACTTATTTTCAGTCCGGAAAGCCGGAAGTTGTGTGCCTGTCTCCTTCTGGCTGAGAGCAAATGAGTTGCTGTAAAGTCTCCAGCCGGTCTGTAAAGGTGAGCTGTTGATTCAAAACTCTGGTTATAAAACATACTGAATGATTGATGTGAATTGTGAAGCTGTAGCTTTTTTCTTTGATCTTGCTTTTATTGAGTGATTGAGTTGAGGTGCTCCTTTGTTTACATCCGACCGGTTACATGAGTACACGTGCACAGAGCGCAATGGC
The DNA here is from genome assembly GCF_051168715.1 of Poecilia mexicana. Taxonomy (NCBI): domain Eukaryota; kingdom Metazoa; phylum Chordata; class Actinopteri; order Cyprinodontiformes; family Poeciliidae; genus Poecilia; species Poecilia mexicana. The sequence goes on along the minus strand of NW_028263370.1, from coordinate 12,299,889 downwards.
ACGTGCTAACAGCTAACAGCTGTCAGAAATAAGCAGAAAACTGAAAATACTCAGATATACATGACAAGATTTATGTGTTTATTTTTTTAGGACAGTCGTTCTTTTCAAACAGGCTAATATCTTAGTAAGAATAACTATGGCAGTATGGCAGTGCATTAGCTTGCTAGCATGTTGTTAACCACTCGAAATGGAAGCTAGCTCCATTCATACTAAAACAGTCATAGTTCATCTCAATAGCTATACGATGCCCTTCTTGCTCATTGTGTCTCTCTTTGTTGATTTGGTTTTAATGAAAAGTTATAACTTAGTTAACCCTAACATTCTAGAAAGCCAGTTGCCTAAAGCACAGTCTTTTCTGAAGTTTATTCTCGTGGTTTATTTGGCTTGTACAACCAATTACTTAATTAAAAGCATTAGTGGTCCTTTCAAATGATAATAATGTATAGAGTTGAAAATAAAAAGGTTAAAGTATCCTAAAATGTGACATTCTGTTTTATAATACTTGAAAGCAATTTGAAATCAGAGGTAATCTCAAAAAGTGGTGTAATTTCTTCATAATGTATACCTAGTGTAACAGTATTTTTACATTTAATGTTCCATTGAGCTGTACATTACAACTTTTGCACCACCTACTCCTTAATTATAGAAGCTAAGTTTGTTTCATACAGGTCGTTAGAAGATACATTGGTAACACTTTATTTGAAGGGGGTTGAATAAGACTGTCATGACACAGTCATAAACATGACATAACACCTGTCATGAACATGAATAAGCCTTCATGAATATTTATGACTGTTGTCATAAAGCGTCATTACTGTTTAAACTTTACCTTTAATAACATAAAGTTACCTAATTTTTAAAGTGCAATCATTAATTATTTTATAACAAATTTATATCAGTAATGATTTCTTGGTTAATGTCAAGTTGTCACAACAAAGACATTTTGAATAATGTCAACTTTGTATTAAAAGTGTCATAATTTACCGAATGATGCTTTTTGACAACAGTCATAAATATTCATGAAGGCTTATTCATGTTCATGACAGGTGTTATGTCATGTGTATGACAGTGTCATGACAGTCTTATTCACCCCCCTTCAAATAAAGTGTTACCGATACATTTGTTCATATTTAAGAGCTTTAATATGCATATCTGGGGCACAACTGATGAATAACTCTACACAGAGGAAAGAAATGTAAAAACTTTTTATATAAAATAGAAAATACATAGAAGAAATATATGCAAGAGAAATGATAAAGGAGAAAAGAATAAGACCAATAAGGATTATTTAGCCCCTCCTGGATGTCCGCTCACAAGGTCTGTTTAGTTTATGCTTGTTTTCTGTGATTAATTGTTAATGCTTAGATACAAAGTACAAGAATCAGATGTGATGACCTGAGTGAAGTTGCCCCCCCTTCTTCGAATCAGACAAAAATAATGTCAGACATTTTCGCTATGTTTGTGCTGGATTATGCAGCAAAAGTTTTTGTTTGTGCAGCTGTCATTATAAAGAAATTTAAATGTTTTCAGAGGTCATTAAAGGTCAACCACTTCTACAAAATCAAAATGACTTTGTGTGGGGACTGGTTAACTTTTAATGACCTCTGGAAACATTTCTTAATTTCTTAATATCTACCCAGCTGATAGATTAGGAACAATGACAGCCACTGTGTTGTTTTTTTTTCTTTTTTTCTGGCCATCAGTTTACAGTGGAGCTTGTGAAAAATGTGAAGCAGTAATTGGATTTAAATTGCCTTGCTGTAAAATCAAATTCTAGATACTTTTATGAAACATTAAAGAAGTGATCGTTGTTTCATTTTTTGTCATTTTCCTGGTGAAATATCAATTTATTGACTTGTAATAATCCCATTATTTGGCCAAACTGTTATGTTTGTTACTTTGAATAGAAAATTTTACTGCTACCAATAGTAACACAGAATTGAAAGCTAAAATTAAACTAGAATTATTTTATATTTCACTGAAGGAGAAAAGTATGAAATTTTGACCAAAATTTTCTCAAATCCAACTTTTTATATGTGGATGGTAGGAAAACCTTTTTTTCTTTATATCAAGTCCAAACCACCTTCTTATGTGGTTTTAATTTGGACATATATCAAATGCCGACCTTGAAGTATGACCCAAGAGAAGGTGAGGATCCAATTTGAACTAGGCATGACATTAATTGTTACATTAAAATTAAATTGATTAAAATGAAAAAAGGGTAAAAATCAGATGTTCCCTAAACAGTTTTAGGGAGAACATGGTGTTAGTGAGGCTATCTGCTCAGGTAGCCTACAGTTGACAAGTTTAGATATTCTGCTTGTATTTTGCAAACTAGTTTTAAAACCACGCTGCTTAGCAAAAACTCTGTGGCGCCTCTTTATTTTTTTGGCAACTGGCTCAGATTTCTTCCTCACCACCCAAAATATTTATAAAGGGAAGAACTTACCTGCTTCGTAAACAAGGGAAAAGTTTAGTTGCTCTATAGATTTGAGTTGACAAGGGAAGGGACGGGCAGACCAGGTTTATTTTGTGCTGTACACCCGGAGAAAACTTTGGTTACTGTGGGACATTCTCTAGCATCTCAATAAAGTGAGTTTAAGTCGACAAAAATTAGAGCAATTTTGATTCTGTATCTTTATTTTTAGTATACCTTGATACTGTTAATGGGCCCATCCCTAATGTTGATTATGCACAGTCTTGACAAGTGCCTTAATTAGGCAGATTGAGTAAAATCGCCACTTCTGATTCACCCTTACTGCTGTAAAGCTTTTGAGTACACTACATTTGTCTGAAAAACATCGTTGGTAGTTTGTAACTTTCCGGTCCCTGTGCGCTGCTGAACTTTGAACACATAACTGTCGCCCCTTACCAGGCGGTAAGACTCTTCTTTCTGACCCTCTAATCCCTGGTGGCCGGCTTGTGACCATGTACCGTGGCGTTTATGCAGTGTGCGCGGCCTGGGGGCCAATCATCTCCAGCCATCATGGCACAGACACGCAGGACTGGAGAAAGCAATGGGCCGGTGCTCTTTCCATGTCCACTCTGTGTATGTGTGACGGTGTTGTAGTGTGGGTGTGTGAGAGAGAGAGCTACAGAGATTTTAAAAAATTAACAGCACAGTGTTTTACAGAATGTATTGAGAAGAAGATTTACCAGTTTCTGACACAGTCATTCAGAACCAGGTGAGGATTTTACCTTCGTTGAGTCTGAAATCAGCACCACCCTGACGATGGTTTTGGACCCATTACTGCTTTCTATCAGAACAGATATGATGAGGAAAACTACAAGTTAAAGTCTTAGTGCAGCTAATCCACCCCGTCTCAGCCTTACTAACAAGGTCTTCTGGTTTCAGAACCAGAAGTTAGTGTCCTCTAATTGATGTTAGCAGTCCCTCTCTGCTGAGGATGGATCCTTAGGAGGAGATAAACTTCTAATAATGTTGCTGATGCGACGAAGGTTGTAGAAGTCACCAGATGTTTCTTATGCCCCCGACTCACAAAGTGTGGTTGTCAAAGGCCAGCATTGGCTGATCTGTATAAAGGCGAGCCAACTTTCTGGTCAAAGGACATATGGCGTAAAGATTTATGAACTCCATATGTCAGAAAAGAAGGGCAGGGCTGCACAGTGGTGCAGTTGGTAGCACTGTTGCCTTGCAGCAAGAAGGTCCTGGGTTCGATTCCCTGCCCTGGTCTTTCTGCATGGAGTTTGCATGTTCTCCCTGTCCATGTGTGGGTTTTCTCCGGGTACTCCGGAGGAATCCCACAGTCCAAAAACATGACTGTCAGGTTAATTGGTTTCTCTAAATTCTCCTTAGTGTGTGTGCATAGTTATGTAACAAATTTTGGTGGACAATAAATTGTCCTGGAAGTTATTGCGATAAATAATAAATGTTGTATTTGAGACCATTTTCAAGTAATATCCTGTTAATGGCACAGTAATGCATTATCAAAAATTAATAAACTTAAATTTCTGACAAACATTTAACACTGGAATTGAAAGACATTTTAAATATCCAAATTAAGTAAAGAACAACAAATAAAACGGATTCTGTAAACAAAATTGCCCTTCAAAAAAGGAGATAGTTGAGACCAAAGAACCCGATTGAAGTCTTTTGTCATCTCGTCTCTGGCAGGAAGAGAGAGAGATGGGAGAAAAATAATCATGCAAATGGAAATTATTGAGCTGGTTTTAATTCATCCATCAACCCATCCATTATCTAACACGCTTATCCTTGTGGGGTCAACGAGAGAGAGGCGAGGGACTTTCTGGATAGCCCAGTCTATTGCAAGTCAACACACAGATGCACACACACATACGCACACACACACTTAGGGATAATTTAGAGAGAACAATTAACCTAATAGTGATGTTTTTGGACTGTGGGAGGGAGAACATGCAAACTCCATGCAGAAAGACCCCAGGCTGGGATTGTGCTGCCATTATGAAACCCTGGTTTTAATTTTTTTTTTTAAATTTATTTTAATTTATCGGCTGTGCAGCTAATATGCTATGTAGCCAATATAACACCATTGACTATATTTTTTGTAACCTTGCAGCTCTTGTAATATCATCTGTATTTATGATTTATACTTGGTCAGAGCTCAGTTGGTGGGAGCTCTTCTTCATGGGTTTAAGACAGAAATGTTTTTGAAAGAGGTTGGAGTTGCTGGGAAGACGGATGCAGCTAAATTCAGGGTAAACCTGGAAGGAAGCAGCAAGACTTGAGATTGAAGCAGAGATTCGCATTCCAACAACTATAAACATATCACCAGAGCTGCAGTGGGATGGTGTAGATCATACGTTTGGACAACAGGAATCTGAAGACATTTTAATGATAATAATTGTCTCTGACTCATTTGAAGCAACAGGAGTGTTGTCATTGTCATGCTGTTACTAATATCTACATTTTCTTCGGTTCTTCTTTTCACAGCAGCTTCGGCCTCTGACTCCCCAGGTGTGACTGCTCTCCTTCGGCTGTGCTGCGTTCATGTGCGTGTCTATTTTGACTGGCCTTTGGGGTAATGTACAGTGCCTATCAGGACCGTGAGGAGTTGGAGGACAACCTCTATCAAGAGGATGGCGACTCGGACGAGTCAGAGGCCAACAGTGAGCTGGAGTTCCACCTCTACAGCCAGCTCCACTACTCCTCAAATTCTGGTGAGCTAGACGAGCCGGAGCCTGGAGCAGAGGAAGAGAACAACAGGCAGGAAAGCCAGCAAGGTGGTGCGCTTGAAAAAACTGCAGACAAAGACCCAGAACTGAGAAGTACAAAACAGAGCAACCCCACATCGTCTGCTGATGACCATTTAAAGACAAAGAAGGATGCAAAGAAGAAAAAAAGCAAAATTGAGCCAAAAATTTCAAAGTTGTCGTCGTCACGCTTTGAGGAGGTTATTGTGATTGACTCCAGCCCGGACGTAATCTCCATCTCTGACAATGACAGCGATGATGAGGACGATGCAAGTGTTTGTGCTCTGAAGGCTAAAGGTTCACTGATGCTGCAGACCTCCACTCCTGCACAGCAGGTAGAGGAAATAGTGAGACACAGTCCAACATGCATTCATACATTACATTTAAGAGTAGAAGGGCATATTTCATCATTTTTTGAAGTTTTCCTTTTCAATTGTGTTCAGTAGCTCAAGTGAAATGTGTTTTAAAATGCAGTAAAACAACAACTACCATGTCTAACATGAACATGCCGTTCATGTTAGGCCCACATCCCAAGTTTTTAATGGTAGTCTGAACTGTCGTGTTGGATCTTATCCGAGTTTTACCTCATTGATGTGTGACGTGCGTCATAAATCTGCACTAGGAAATGTCAGACATGGTAAATTCGGATGTAAACAATGTCTGATCAAGCAGTGCTGAAAATTAGCTTCCAGGTGGACAAGCTTTCTCCTATTGCCCGTTTCGAAGAGCAGCAAAAGGCGCGTTTGACTGCAAAGCAGGAATGCGTGTACACTGTGGACCTGTATTATAAACACTTCACAATCAGACAAAAAATGTTGCATTGGCTGATAATTAATAAAATCTGGAAGACGTGTTCTCCCAGCTTCATTTGTTACTTTAAATGAAGGATTTACTCTCAAATGGGTGTAAACAGACACTTAAATGTATTAATCAATTGCATAATACAATTACACTTAAATTAAAACATGAGCTGTAAACAGTTTAAACTGATATTAGTAAAGTCAGGTATTGAAAAATTCAACCAACTCATCATACTTTTGACTTTACCTCCATTAAACTTCATTGAAACAGTCCTGGCAAATGAAAAAAAGTACCGCCATCCCACCCCGGGGCTTTTTCTGAGGTAAATAACGACCTTTGGTTGTTATTTACTGACCATGGGTGAAAACATTAATACACCAAAAGAAATGTCCCTGTGTATCAAATATTTACATCCCGTTGAAACAGGAAGTCATGAATTTGTGATTCAAGCTTTGTAGATATTCTGACCAGCTTAAAATGTTAAATATAAATTACACTCTTGGCTCTAGCTAGTTTGTTAATATAAATTATTAAATGAGAGTTTTCTTTCCTCACTGAATAAATGTAGATTAGACTCTTTTGCTTAAGCAGTTTTAGAATAAAATTATTCTACTGCAATAAAATAAATTATTTTAAATGTGTAGGAGGCTGTAGAAAGGAACGTGCAACTTTAATAAAATAATAATAAAAAAAAAATCAAGGAATTTGCCCAAGAGTTAAAGCTGATTTTTTTAATGTAATCCATTTCCACTAACATTGAACATAACTGTGGAGAATTGACATTTTCTATTAAATGTCTGATTGCAGATTAATGTCTAATGCCCTGATTCCATTTATTTGTCATTTTTCTGGTTATTTAGAAATCCCAGAAAAGAAAAGGGAGTCTCTTTGTTCCGGTGGCTGTTGTGTCCAGCAGCTCCGAATCCTCTGAATCCGAGTCTGAATCAGAACCGTTGGATTCGTCTGATGTGGACGATCTGGAGAACTGGATGATCCTGGGTCAGGGGAGGCAGGACGGAGACCAGTCCATCTCACTCAACGTGGAAGGAGTGTCTTACAGCAGCAGCACAGGTGGGCCTTTTGTTTTTTTTGTATCATCTACTGTCTAAAGTGGGTTTCTTGATCAAAGTTTGGACATTTTCATCCGTTTCTGTGCACCGGAATATGTTTGACCAGGGAAATGAAACCACTGAGTAATTTTGTATAGCTCAAATAATCCAGAATTACCTCGTCTACCTGCTGCACGTTGATAAGGAGCGGGCACAGCAGAAACCCTGTCTGCGAACAATCTGTGTGAATGCATGTTTGTATGTGCACCATCTGTGTCGGCATGTTTACAAACTTGTAAGCTCTTAGCATTCCTGGCACCGACTGCGCCGTCGCTCGCCTCTCCGATGCATCTTTAAGTATGCCTGTGCGCGTCTGGTGTTAATATGTGTCTGTGTGTGTGTGTGAGAATTTTTGTGTTTATAAGATATTCCTGCTTTAATCAGCATGCGTCTGTACATCCACGTGGATACCAACAGTCATAACGCTAATGCCAAAAACAAACAAACGGAAAAACACAACGCAGGAAAGGGAGCGGAGGGAGGAGAGGTGGGAGTAATCAGAAACTGAATAAAAATGTTCCCCTGCAAATCTCCTCAGATCTACACATTATCTTAACCTGCAGCCTCAGCAGCCTCTCCAGCTCTTCCTCTGCGCCCTCCTCATCCTCCCCCCCCTCTCCTCCTCCTCCTCCTCCTCCTACCTAACGCTCTCCCATCTCATTCTTTTATCCTATTTTCTCACTATTGTGCTCCTGCTCTCCCTTTTCTCTCTGTCTCCCTCACCATTTCGTCCTCATTTGAATTTCCCTGGGCTGATGTTTCTGCAAGAGTGCTCACTGCCTCCTCGACACACAACTGGGCTGAAGGAGGGGGTCTGGAGCTGGTGGGAAGGCTGCAGGTTTTGGCCTGGATTTTGGAAGGAAAGGAGGATTTTAGGTCTCTGTCTTTCTGCCTCTCGTCTGGCTTCTCTCTGTGATCTTTGGAGCTTGACCTCATGTCTGCACATTGGGGGTCATGGGTGTGGTGTGGAAGGAGACTTAAAGTGAGTGGATGGGGGAGGGCTTTGTCAAAAAAAAAAAAACGAAATAAAGGGAAGGAAATTAAGGGACGAGCCTCAGTAGTCCTGAACTGTGCCCCCAATTCTTCACTGCTGACTAATTCAAAGTCGGTCTGGGGTATATTGTGTCTTCGGCCTTAAAAAAAAGTGTGTTTTCTTATTGTTAACAGTGATTTTACTTCGGCAAAGATTTTGATGATATTTGTGTTCTCGGAAGCTGCAGTCTTTCATAACCATAATCACGCTCACTCTTGTTTACTTCCAGCCAGTCGTGCTGTAGTAAATACTCTCTGATGTCCAAAGTGTGCAGTGATCCTTTTAAAGAAGATTATTAGTTATGTTTATGAAACGATACAGTACTAGTAACTGCAATATTTGCTAAAACCTGCTTGGCCTTTTTTTCACTGTCCACAGTAGAAATTATTTTCTTTCAATGAATTTCACAGTTTTTCACCCGATGCCCGTCATTTTTTCTTCTGATGGTTAAATATCTTTGGGACTTACGTGGATTGATTTAGTTATATGTTTCTGGATGTTCATTGGATCTGCTGGTCTTGCAAAAGGCCTGGAAATTATATGTGTGAATTGGCACTACATAAACTGAAAACAAAATTTGAAATCATCAGGCTTGGTCAAAAATACGATGGAGATAATTACAGTTGGCCATTTTGACTCACCAAGGACCAAAGGAGTATCGAATGACCCTATTTTTGTGCCTAGATTATATTTGTCTTAGTTTTTGTAACCAGAAATATTTACAAACAAACACATTTTTATTTATTGGAAGCAGAATAAAAGTGTAGAATCCATCTTTCAGTCAGCTGACCGGCAGTGGAAGGGGCACGACAGAACCACCTGTTTTTTTTTTATTGGCGTTTGAGTTAAAAATGTCATTTTTGATGACAGCTTTCTTTTTTTTTTTTTCTTTTTTTTTTTTTTTTACATTTTCTATGATTATAATGTTGATTAAAATAACTGCTCAGTCTTTTGGTGCTAATAAACCACTGGGGAAGAAACACTTCAGATCAATTCAGCTGTAATTTAGAAAACACGAGTCAAAAAAAGTGTCTTCTCAGACTCTATACAGGACAAACTGGTCCAATTCATTTCCAGATATATTATGGAATCAAATTAGGTTCACATTCAGTTCAAAACAGTCATTTCATTCCAATACAATCCAGTCATTTAATCAGTTTCTGATCCATTTACATACAGCCCCATTTACTCCAGTACAGTGGAGATCATGACTGGGAAAAATGGAAATATTTCTACTAATCTCTTTAGACAGATTATTGTGTGGATTCAATAATCATATATGATAACGACTTTAAATCTATCTTAAACCAGACATGTGGTTCTTGAATAAGAATTAAAACTGCTACACTTTTGTAGTTGTTGCAAATGAAATAAAGGCACCAAAGTTAACAAGCTATCTTCTAAAGAATCTGCATTTGGTTGAGGATAATCCTGTCCCAATGTGTAAAACCCAAGAATAATAGATTTTCAAATAGAACAGATTAAATTTATTATCCCTGCAGTACAATGGGGCTATACCACACTCCAACTGTAAGATACTTTTAGCTTTGGGTTACTTCATAAAGATGGCAACAGCGGCTACGATTTCAAGGAGGTTCAGTGTTTATTTTAAATTCAAATGTCCTGAATGCCAAAGCCTGTAAAAAATATTTAGGGATTTGAGCTTAGCAAAATATAAATGTATGACAGTCTGAAATATTTTATGACAAAACATTTTACATGTTAAAACATGTCTTTAATTTAGTGAAAGACCAATTAATGAGAATTATCGGCAAACCCTTTAGCGTACCGTAGCAGGCATGGTCATGTGTGGCCTTGTTTCTGCCACACTGGTGATTCATACAAACTGGGGGAAAATCATTATGAATTAGTGAGATTGCATCTAAACTCTAAATAATGAACCCCAATCATGACTGATTATTGTTTTTTTTCCACAATTGATTCTAAACTGTCCTGTTTTACAGTTATTATTAAATTCGCGTCATATAATTTCTGTTGTCAAGTTGCCTATTTAAGGCACTCAGCGATAGATTTATGGAGGAAAATATGGGGTTCAATTTTAACAATTCATGTTGTCAAATTTGTTGCTATTGTAATAAATAACACTGCATTTTGTGACTGAAACTATTGGATTTTGTCCTGTTTCAGAACAGGATTTTGAAGTTGCTAGGTTCTTCTTTTGAGGATTTCTTTGTCCAAAAATAAATAATTCTAGAGGACAAGAGACAGTTTTCCTTCTCTGATACGGCTTGTTTGATTTACAGTGTGACTGTATGGCTTTGCACCCATGATTATTTTTTATGCCATGCTGAGAGTTGACTTTTGCTTACATGTATTGGTGACAGGTTCGCACAACAGTGACTAATGGTGTTTGTACGCCTAAAGCCCATCTCAGCGCTACCATCAAATTGCATTCACTACACTTAGTCTCCCGCTCTCGCCTGCAGAGATTGAATCCGTTCATCCTCTTCCTCGTTCTCTCTCTCTCTCTGTCTCCTACATGGTGACACTTAAGATACTTTTACAGTCAAACCCTTTATTCCTTCAAGCTAGTTCTGTTTGTGTCAAAAGCCTTGACATACATGCACTCATGACTCGTGTGATTATCTGTCAGCGGGGTAGCTGTTGGTAGGTGGTGCTGTGAAAGCATGGTTGATTAAAAATGGAAAAAAAAAAAAAATCCAGTGAAAGGGGCCGAGTTAGGGCCGTCTGACTGTCCAGCAGCAACCGGACGGAACAAAAAAATGGGGAACAGGGTTTCCCGAAATCCAGTTCAGTGCCTCTCCCGCCCGAAAAAGGTGTGCGCTTATGTCCCCGTGAAAGAATCCGGGGTGTAGGCGGGCTGTGCTGGAGCTCAACTTGAATCATAAGTGGTTAAACTTCACTCAGTGGTCACACTTTTTTTTTTCCTCCCAGTTTTTTTTGCTTTTTTTTTGTCCGCTCTGTCTTGGTCATTGCACACCAAACTTTGTTTGAGGCTTAGAGAATCGGCTGTGGCTCACTATCAGGGTGGCCGATCTCATCAGACTGCTCCTGAACGTGTGTGTGTGTGTGTGTGTGTGTGTGTGTGTGTGTGTGTGTGTGTGTGTGTGTGTGTGTATGTAAGTGCTGCGAAGAGAGTCTAGCTGAACTTGGAGAGGATTGTTTGTAACAGAAGGAAAAAGGTAAGTTCTCTCTGCTCTCCTCTTCTGTTCTTTCTTCTTTTTCTACTTTATTCTGGATGTGTCCATGTTGAGGTCACATGCCAGTATAGAGAATGTGAATATGGATTTAGCTGGCTCCTCTCTGTGTTTATGGCTCTGATTGTGCATATATATGTGTGTGTGTGTGTGAGAGAGAGAGAGAGAGAGAGAGAGCGTGTTTATGCACAGGGCACCGGGATCGTAAAACGCGATTACAGTGGCATGCTGGGTACTGTGCTCGGTGTCAGTGTGGCTGAGTGTGCGTTTGTGTTGTGTGGGTGCGTGGGTGGGCGGGCAGAGGCTGCAGAAGGGAGACATGGATAGGATCAGCTCTTATCTAGGCTGCCCAGTGCCACACGAGGTGTAACGCCACACCCACAGCGCCACACAGTGTGTTTGAACAGGCACACACACACGCACACACACACACACACACACACACACGCATACTCTGTTGAAATTGCTGTGCCATAGTTTGACTTGTGTTATCCAGTTTTTACAGAAGAAATGCAAATCCGACGAGATTACTGTGAACATCTAATTTTAGAGCTAAAATAAATTGTAAAGATTTAATTGAAAGTGTGATGCTTTCAGATTTTAATTTAAAAATCTTAAGTTTTTGGTTGAACAATCATGACGTGCAATGGCAGCAGGAATTTAGTGATTTTTAATGAATTTCTACAGAAATGTCGGCTAAGCTGCTCTACTTGCTGTATTTTTCTTCCAATGTAACTCAAAATCTGACAATAATTTATTTTAAAAAATTTGTGACGTCTCGGTGGATCATTTTAGATTTTATTTGTGTTCAGATTTATTGTCAATTTTATTTAGCACGTTATGTTAAGTTCAGTTCAGTTCTGGTCATTTCTTGATTTTTCAGAAATTATCTAAAAAGCAATGGACAAGGATAACTGTAGAAATCCTTTATTGATTGAACGGAAAAAATATGTTCCAGACAAACATAAGTAAACTGATGCACAAATAAACAGAAAGTGCACTATCACGTGTTCTTATCATGTGGCTTAGTTTTATTTTTAATTTATTTGAAGGTGATTTGAGAACAGAAAAGCTAAAGTAAAGCCTCATATTTGTTCTGAGACAGTTTGGCTCCAGGTGCTTCAGTGTCTCCAACAGGCCTGCGATTCTAGATGTGCAAACCGATGTGCAGCTTTGTTCGTTGTTCCTCTCCGTTTGTGGCTGATGGTTCTGTTTGTATCTACTGACTTGATGTGACTCCTTACAAAGCCACAGGTCTGGATTCAGAGCTGTGCTTTCTGATGCAGTGAAACGACACTTTGTTGTGTTTTTCTGTTTCAGATTTGTAATGTGCCGGTAACATTTCAAGTGGTTTGTGTGAAGCTGTAAGCCACAGCAGTTGAAACTTGACTGATTTTCAACTTGACTGGATTTGATGACATTTATTTCGAGGATTTGAATAATTATAAATATTTATTATGGACAAGGAATTGTTTATTAAAAGTACAGGGGGCGAAATTGTAATTTTCTAATTCCTATTTTTCAAAGCAGAGTTATCCTTAAATTGTCACAACTTTAAACTGTTGCGGATGTTTTGGCTGCAGCTGCGTCTGACCCGCTGCAGAACGTCTCGGGTGTCTCATGCTGATATACGAATAGTTTATTTATACCACATTTATCTACATCTGGATGGGACAAGTCATCCTGTCTGAAAGTAATTTCTGTCAAAATAATCTATGAAAATTTCTCAATTTATTTTTTTCTTGGAAACTTTGACTAAAAAACACCCACGGACATCTGTGGTTGTGGCTGCAGGTGCTCATTTGTTTTAACTCGGCTGTTTTTGTGAGTAAGGGCTCGCATTTAAATATAATCTAGCAGAAAATACTTACCGCACACACACATGCATGCAATCAACATCAGTTTTTAAAGCACCAGTGCTCAGTGGATGGATGTCATTGATTTTTAATATAAGTCAGATGCAAGTTTGTTTTTTATGCTTCGTTATTTTTTAAATATAAAATGAAATAAAAAATGTTAAATATATCACTCTCCCCCCCCCTCCCTCTATGCTTTTAGGTTTAATTTTTTTGTGTTGCTGAGATAAGAGGATATTTTTCTAGTGAAACTAAAGGTTGGATGTGCTGTGTGTGTTGGAGTGTGAAGGTGTGTGCATCTTAAGACAAAACTGTGGATACGTGTGTGAGCCGGTGTGAGCCTCACCACGCCTGAGGTGAGCCCAATAACCGTGGCCTGGCCCAGAGGAACGCCGTTTCACTGTCTTTAGCTCTGAACAGACCAGGAACACTGTTCCAAATGAAATATGGGCTGACTTTTTCTGTTTTCTTTTTTTTTTTTTTTCCTTTTTTTTTTTTTCTTGTAATATTTTGCTGTTGTATTTTTTTGTTTTAAATGTCAAATTCAAAGTCAAAAGTGTCAGAATCCGTAACAGGCCCTTTCACATCTACAGCAGATGACGGCGTGTTTCTTAGTCGCTGTAGCCTGGAGGTAGGTGTAATAAATGGAGGTCCACTGGGCCTTTACTGTAGTTAAACGTGTCTGTGTGCGATGAGGTGGCTGGTGGGAAGAAAAGGAAATCCCTGTCTTTTTCTTGAACCTTTATTTAAGCAGAAAATCCCACGAGGATAACATTTGTAGAGTTTATTTTTACTCCTCTGAACGAAAACCTGCTCCAGACGTTGTGCCCTCGAGCTACAGGATAAAAGAGCCTAAAACACACATAAAAGCATCACATGATTAAATCCAACTTCTCAACCTCAACACCTTAACCCCTCGTTGATATGGATGCGTCTCATGTTTATGTGCTTGTCTTTGACCTGAAGATGTCCCTGCATCTTTTCGCTCCCTGGTGGATTTTCCTAACCAGTCGTTTCCTTTGGTCTGAGAGAGGGAAGGGAGAGCAGGGAGAGGAGAAGAGAGGAAGAGAGGGTGGGGGACAAAATGTCAATTACAATTACCAATAATAATCATTATAATTAAGCAGTCACTTAATAGGAAATCAAATTATAGTGGGGGTAACAGTAGGACAGAGGATGGTCCCTTGGGACTGTATTAATTTCTGTTCTTTTCTTTGACTGCAGAACTTTGCCTTTATTGTCTTTCTTTGATTTTTTTTTTCTTTTCTTTTCTTTTTTGGGCTGGGAGGGGTTGTCGAGAGGGCTTTATTAACTGGTAGCCTAGGGTGGTGGTATTTTGGGGGGTTGGGGAGAGGGGTTGTGTATTAATATTAATAAGTTTTTGGGATGAGAAGCAGGAGGAAGAGGTGTGAGCGGAGGAGGGGTGACGGGGGGGCCAAGGCAGTAATAGATCCACAAAATCTCCCCTGCTCTCTGCCCGTCCTTCCACTCCTCCTCCAGTCTCTCACTTTTCTGCTCTCGTCTTCCTCTGGCGGTGCCGTCGCAGGCATAAAGGAGACCAGTTCAACAGTCAACAGGATAAGAGGGAGAACGTCTAGCTCACAAACATGCTAGGGGTTCGTCTTTGCCTCGGTATGCAAAGGGTGGCCTAATAATAGCTGGCCAGTGTTTTTCACTAAGTCCCAGCGGACGGCTGTTCGTGCGTGCGTGTGTGTGAGTGGATGTGAGAGAGATTCTTGGCACACATTTACACAAGTGTAGCAGTTGTTTCTCTCCAGAGACTCTCGCCGGTGTGTATGTGGCCATTCCAGGGCTTCTCCCTGCGTCTCTTAATTAAGGCACTCGTCAGACAGAGACCAGCTGGGCCAGGTCTGGCCTCACTGGCACTTACTATAATTTTAGGCAGTCTTGTACTTGCCTCATCTTCTTCTTATGCTTACTTTCTATTCACCTGTTCTTTTCTTTTGGGGATTTGTTTGGCCTTTGTTTGTCTTATCGATTGAATTTGGGGTGTTTTAGCCTGTTATATGGCGTCTTGTAGACGTCCATTGGTGCTGGTGTCTATACTGAGAGGTTTTCAACTCATGTATTTTTAACTATTAGGTTTTCTATTAGGATCTGGTAGATTATTAGGTAACATTTCTAATTAATTGCATGCAGGTGTTTAGCAACCTCTTAAATTATAAAACGGTTATTTTAAGATATTTCTACATTTTATTCAGTAATGTTTTACCACATTAAAAGGTTTTAAATCGAGGTTTAAAGTCTTGGATCTGAATATTTGATCTTTCTTTGATTCATTAATTCATTCATCTCATCTCTCGCTTCCATCGCTGAACATCATCCATTGACCAGAACCAGGTTCTGGTTTTATTGCTGCTGCTTTGCCAGGCTGGGAGTGTCGGAATCTGTTCTATTAGCATTTTGTGGCCTATAAAGTATTTTCGTCCAAAAGCTTCTGTTCCGTTTTTGTCTGTATGTTTTGTCTTTTGACAGAGGTTTAACGTCTAATACTGAATACCATTTTCTAGGGTAAGCACAAATAATTTAGAAGCTGTTTAATGGAAAAGGTTTTTATTTTTATGTTTTTACAGAATGATGCAAAATGTCTGCAGCTCATTCATGCTGCTAAGGAGTGAGAGTGAGACTTTCAGCTGATAACAGGAAGGCAGGGCATATATGTGTAAACTTAGCTCTATTATGTCTTTTTGAGCTTTCTGTCAAAGTACATGGTGGATTTGGAAATCTGTGTTAAGTTAAAGACCTGCATTCTCAGAGGGACTGTCCCGATGTTTCGGTAGCGCTAGTTGTGTCTGACATTATAAGGTGCTAAAAAACAGTTTAAAATGCAAACCCTGTAATTACTTTGTCTTTGTTTTAAAATGTTAAAATCCAGTTTTGCATCGACTTCTCCCTGTTGGGATGGTTCCTCTGCTTCCATTGTAAATATCTGATGCATGCTCAGGGTTCAAATGCAAGGAAAAAATGTTTAGTTTGCTGTTTTTTGCGTCTGTATCTGTATTAGTAGACCAAACTGAATATCAGCCCTTAAAATGCACTTCTTCTACTTCCTATACAAGTTGAGGAAGAACAATAGTATCATAATCATTGTATCCTTGTAAAAACTACATATACTTTATATTTTATTATATATTTGTGATCATTTACACACAGTATACTAGTAAATCTAATATGTGGCATAAAGATGTTTTTTTTTTTTTCAAAATCTCTTTCTCTTTCTTACTGTTTATTCAATGCCACATGCTCTTCTTATTTTTTTCTTTAATTATGTAAAGCACCTTGAAATGCCTTGCTGGTGAAATGTGTTATACAAATACTATCTGATTGATTGATTGATTGATTGATTGATTGATTGATTGATGTAATGGGAAAATCTTCAGACGTGCACAATGTTCAGATGTAGATTAAATAGGCCTGACTAAGCGTGACAAAATTTAATTGGCTATACTTTGAACCAATGTTATTAATTATGCTAAAAGCATCAAACTATGTCAAGCTAGACATTTCTGTGTTTTTGTTCATTTTAGTCTTGTGACAATTGCTCATAAATAGAAAAAAGATATCAACAAATTATAATTATATGCACCAAACCACGTTATTCATTGTTGCAATAACATATTTCAACTTTAGATTGCTTTTGTATACTTTGTGCTGATTAACAGCGATATCAAAAGTAATTTATTAGAGCACTTAATGAGAAAATATTAACTGGTAAATTCCCACCTCTGGATTGGGTTTCACTGCCTTTTAGAAACATGGGGCTTGGAGTTGAGGAGAGACGAGTGATGAAAGGGGTTCAGCCGAATTCCTTTCTCCGTATCAGAAAGACAAACTCTCTTTGCAGATCTGTTTAACTGGTTTAACTCATGAATTCAGCCGAAGTCTTCGCTCATGCTTGCGATCCTGTGTGCGCGCACGCCTGTGCATTAGCACACCCTGGCCGCCCCTTTATCCGGGGGATTATGGTTAAATGAAATGCTGAGATTCTGGCGGCAGGTGCCTTGATAAAGCCAAAGTCAGCGTTGGGAAAGAAATTTAATTATTGGGGGATAAAATCAGAGCGAATGAGATAGTTACTGAGTCGTTGGGGAGTTTAGTCATTGATATTTCTGCACAGCCTTCCAGACAACACGCGGAGTTCATCGCACACTTAATGTGAGGCGGATTTTGTGTGTCTGCGTTGGAGCGTGTGCATGCACCGTGAGCCTTTCCAACTTTAAAAGATTTTAGTGAAAGCTCAAACTTCATTTGGCTTACGCATAGTCGCAACGTACTGCTTTTTAAAAATAAGCTGCAAAAATAAAAAGCTGGATTGATGTAATCGCTTCTAAGATAATGATAGATGTATGTATTTACTACTGCTTTTTATAACCAGTTAACGTGCTACCAGGTTTAAATTTATCATAAGACTTGTCTAGTTTCTCTTCTAGCGATATTGATTAGATATTTTTGTGTATATATACATATATTTTATCTTTTGTGATTTTTCTTGATTTAAAGCAGTTCAAGCAGTTTAGCCGGCTGCTTGAAATAAGTCAGATTATCTACAGTCAGATTACAAAAAAGGTGTTTTTAAGTTTCTGACAATATTAAACCTATAATATCAGCTCCATCTGGTCCTGAAGTGGCCTGAACAGGAGTCTAAAATCAAATAAATATAAAGTAATAATTCTCCTCTCGAATTGGAATATGCCACTCTTATTTTGGAAATCCTGCTTTTATTTTGAAGGCCACACCTTTTGTTTCCTATGTAAGCACCCTCATACACTTCCCCAACAATATGTAATTGTAAACCAGCAGCAGAGACCGGAGAGGTGCAAGTTAGCCTAAAAACATCAACTCGTGCTAAAAGAAAGACTTTTAGAGTTCTGAGGAAACCTTTGAATTACTTAGAAATATGAAAGTGGTTTGCTAAATCTGTTTAAAAAAATACAGGGTTGTTAATGATTGGACTAATTATGCAGGAAAATAAGAGGCCATGCTTGTTTGGCAATTGTTTCAGTAAAAATGGGTTATCAATGCTGCACATTTTATTTCTTAGATGTAATCGCTGGTGTTGCTAGAAGAAGTTAAAAATATTTAGTTTAATGTATGTAGCTCTGTAAAACAAGAAAACCATTGAAAAACTATCAGGTTTTCATATTTTACTATTTATAGTTATGTTTGAGTAAAGTGAGCAATTTTAATCTATAAACATTTCTTTCAAATTCCAAATGAGCCTGTTTTTGTCACCTTTTTTGTTGCCATAAAGGATAAATGTGTTTTTATTCATTTGTTTTAAAAAGAAAATGCTCTTTGAAATCCTCATATAACACAAAGAAAACACATTTGTATTCATCGTTTTAACAAAATGCAAAATCTGAGATGAGTTCAGAAATCACTTTTTGGTGGAATAGCCCTAATTTTTCGATCACATCAGTGATGCGTCTGCACATTGTTGTTGGGTTCAGGTTATTGCCTCATCAAAGCCCTGATGAGCAGAGCGGTGTTTGATTTGAACTCAGAGACCGAGTTGCTCTCATAGATATATTTGTAAAAATGCTGAATTTGGAGCAAAATTTGCAGTGACCTTTTTTTTGTTCGGAGCTGCGTATTTGGAATAATTTTGTTCATCCAACAAGCCGGGCCTCAACAACAGTCACAGTGGCTTATGTGACCCTGATCTCATGAAAACTGCATATTAAGTCTTTTTTCCTTTTCTTTTTTTATGATTTCACAGATTTTATTCATTAGAAAGCCACCACAATTTTAATATATTTTTCCCCCCAAGAAGTTAGTTTAAAAAAAAGAAGAAAAAAAAAACAAACTATAAACATTGCATGTAAAATCCCAAATTATGAAAACAAATCCTAGAAAAAATGGCAAGCTAGTAAATTGAAACTAAATTAGAACATAATTATTTAAATTTATATTTCTAAATTGCTGTGCGGAAGTCTCACTTTTGACTGAAATTATACTTTTTAGAGTTTTGTGAGATTTTAGGAGAGGGTATTTTTCTGGATTAGTATCAAAAAAATCAACCATTTAAAAAAAAAAAAATACTTTGCATTTTGCAGCGCAGTCTATAACAGAATCATAAAAAATAAATTTGTGTGATCGGGTTGTGCAACCTAAAATAGCACCGAGTGTTGTTTTCCGGTTTTGTAGGAATCTGTTAAAATCGCCCGAGAACAAACAGCCGTCCGTAATCTTACAGAACTAGTTCTGTGTAAACAGATTAGCGTTTGCGTCGTTGTGTGCGGGCGCGCAGGTGAGTGCGTTTCTGTCCTCTTTGAGTGCAGACTGATCAATACTAATTGGGTTGAGTGTCTCAGACCTGCTTCTTGCCTTTGAACCGCGGGCCTTTTGTAGGCTGACGCGGGGCCAGAAGAGAAAAGGGGACAAGAGGGAAAAGAAAAGGGGGAGACGGGGAGAAAATGGAGGATGTTTGCAAGTCGACGAGCATGACTGACTCCCTCAGCCAAAACTCCGGATATTTATTCAGCATTACTCACTAATCTAAAAAAAAAAAAAAAAAAAAAGAAAATCCTTCTGCCTTTTTGTGTCCCCTCTTTCTATTCCAGTCATATTGGAGGGCAGAGGAGAGTCTCTGTGTGTGTGTGTGTGAGAGAGAGTGTGTGTGTGTGGGTTTCTAAAAGAAGGAATGCCGTTAGTTGATCTTTTAAATTGGCTGTGATAGTACCCTTATAAGTCTTTATGATGTATTAACAGGCTTGTCTCCTCGCTCCCCCTTGTTTACAAACACAAACACTCCCAGAGTATCTCTCCAGCACCGTCCTCCTTTATTCCGTCTCTTTTATGACTTCCACAAAAGCAGCTTGTATTGAGCGAGGTTTGAAGCTCCTCTGGTATTAGCGGGAAGGCATTAGGCATAAACTCAAAGGTATATTAAAGCAACGGCCCTGTTGTTCATATAAACACACCAATTCAATTTGGCATGCCCCACGGGGAATGGGATTTCAGCAGCTTCCGAGAGCAGCAGCAGAAACAGGGGGAGGAGGGGGGAGAGAGGCAGCGGTGAGGTAAGACAAGTAGATGTGGCATGAAGGGATCTCGGAGAAGTGCAGAAGCAGGAAAGGGGAGAAAGGGAAACGAGGAGGAGGGAGAAAAGGGAGAGAGGTTAGGGCTGCAATGCAGAGATTAGCATACTGGAGGAACATTGTGGTTTATAATTTTTGTTGCATTGAATCTCATAATGTAAGCAACTGTGGATGGTTGTGTTCATATAGCGCCTTGAAAAAGTATTAATATCCCTGGAACCTTTTTTAATTTTTGATAATAGAAGGATGTTATTTGGATTTCATGTTAGACCTACATAATTATTAAGTGGATGGAAAATGACACATGTTATAAAATAATTTTACAAAGAAAATAAATTATATAAAAAAAAAACAAGCAAAAAAACCTTTTAGCTGGAAGGCGATCCTCTTTCCAGGACGCAGCCTCTTAACAAATTTTCCCTCAGAATTTTTTTGTCATTCCCACAGCATGATGCTGCCAACCATTTTTCACTGTGTGCTTTTAGTGTGATGTGCCGTGTAAGCTTTCTGCTGCTGCTTAGGATTTTGGATAAAAACTCGTTCTTGGTCTAATCTAACCAAAGCCTCTTTTTTATTTGCCACTTACTGCACTACTTAAAAAAAACAAAAACAAAATAAAAAAACAAGTTGACACCTTCTCTGTCATTAAAAAGGCTTTAAAGTGTGGGAGTTATATCACCTTTTTTTGTGAGGTTTTGAAACTACAATGTACAACTTTTTAACACCGTGGTGTATCTTGATGCCTAAGCCTACAGCACACACACACACACGCAGTCCAAAATCTTCATTCATGATGGGACTGCCAGCGTCTGCAGTGTGGTTCACTTCTGCACGCTTGGACAGAGCGCACTGTGGGAAAACCTTGCATTTATATTATTCAGTCCAAGTTCAGATGGGCTTGTCAGGAAAGCTGCTGTTTTTATTACCTGTCAGAGGGGAAAAAAAAAAACAGTGGATGGATGCAAAAGAGGGGAGCAAATTAAACGACACTAAATGAGACCCCCTATCTCTCTGCTCTCATGCCATTCCTCCCAGCGCCGCTGACACACGCAGACTCTGACAGCACGCTGTTGTTCAGCTCTATCTGTGGGCTACCTTCAACTGGGGTTTATCTGTCAGTCAGATGCGGCAATTATTTTGTTCGTCACCAAGTTACATCTTTAGCCGGTATGGAATCAGCTGAGCCAGGCGCTGGCTCTTGGGTGGAAAGAGAGGTCTCGGGTTTTTATTGAATGAATTTGATGCTGATTTGACATCTATAAACGAATCAAAGCATGAAAATGTGCATTAATATGTTCTTAAAGATGATTTATGCATCATTTGAGGAAGTGAGGGAAGACCTTGGTGTTTCCTCCCATTACTTCCCCACCCAGCAAAGGCTCTCCCCCCTTCCTACCCCTTTCAGCCAGGCATAACCTCTGCCATCTGCCCACTCCCCTCCTCTTACCATCTTCCTCCCGTTTTCCGTCTCCCCTTGTTTTCCTCCTCCTCCCCCTGGACTTCTCAACACCTCCCTCCTCCCGCTGTTCATTTAGGACCTTTATGAAGGCCTTTTTGCTTGCATTCAGTGGAATATTAACTCTTGTTATTAGAGATTTGTGTTGCTGTGACACAAAATGGAAGGATGCTGGCAAAATGTATTTACACTTTCTTTCTCATATAATTTTCTGCAATATTAGAGGGTGAATAATAACGAAGGACTGTAGTTCGCATCTAATGATGTAGCAAAAATATAGTTTTTAATCATGATTCTTCATGTAAAAGCATAGTTCCTAACCACAAAAAGAACATATCTGAAATGATTAGTTTGTGCAAGTTTGCAAACTTCTGATAAGCAAGATGTGAAAATGATTAGTGTGTGCAAATGTATCATTGCTATCATCTCAGTACTTGTCATGGTTTCATCACTCATAATCATCCTAACATATGGATAATAATTACAGTATTCAGCTCACACTCTTATGCTTCATAAGGTGACAGGAAGCTGTTAGCGATTTACTTTACAAACACACACACACGCACGCACACACACACACACACACACACACACACACACACACGCACACGCACACACACACACACACTCTCAAAGCTCTTTATTGTAAATGTCTGAAAGGAAGTTGCCTGAGATTATTTAATTTTATGCTATAAAATAGCATAAACTAGAGCATCTTTATGATTGCAAACAGAAGCTGAAAGTCAACTTACTTAGCATCAGATGCTAGTGGCTGCTGAAGGCTAATGTCCCAATGTGTGGTATAAAATGGGTCAGACGTTTAGAAAAGGTTTCCAGGGATAATTGTTTGCTTTATGATTTTTGTGTTTTGAAGACATTGTACTTTTATATTAAACTCAAAGGCTTGGATTAGGTTAGATATATTAATGTTTGAGGATTTTATGAATATAAACAATATTTAAGTATTTGAAATTCTTTGGGAACACCATGGAGTTACCAGAGAGGAGGCATATTAAACCTAGCAGGCATCATTTACCCCTGCTGATGTATTTAATTATCTGTTAATGTACTGTAATTTACATTAGTAAAACTGCACCAAAACTGACTGCAGCCCACGGCCCACATCTTTGTAATCCTGAGTATAAAGTCTAAACTACAGCTAAATAACAGTTGGTTCTCTTTGCTGGTTAAAATATTCTGTCTGGATACATTAAAAGTGTTTTTTTTAATTCTTTACCAAAAAATGTAAGAGTGATTTCAGTGTAATTTTCCTGACTGTCGATAGCTATTTTTATTACTAGTGGTTCTAGAAGTAGGTAATTCAAAGAAATGTGTTTGATTTTTAGAGGGGATTTTTAATGAGATCTCATGATATTAGAACATGAAGTTTCTCGTCAAAGTGAAGTCTGTCTCCTGAAAGGAGAAAACATCAAATGTGGTTTGACAAGACAAATTATTTGTATTTACCTCAAGAAGTGATATAGTGATACACTAAAACGAAGTAACTAAGCCAAAGTTTGCATCTCAGCATATCAAAGTAAATAAAAGTCTGTGGAAATGTGGAAGTTGTCTCTGTGAGAAAACTTAATTATTATTTTTGCACCTATGAGACAGAGTGAGACAACAGGAAGCAAATTTGCTCTGGTTTATCCCTCAGTTTCCCCTTACTGATGAAAGATGATGTTGGATTTGGAAATATGAGTTAAGGAATGAATTAACACTCCCTAGAACATGATCACTGAGACTGCTTGTTATAACTGTGCCAATTTAAGATTAAGTTTAGAATGTCAACTTCAAATCATTTTGTTTAAAAATGGAAAAATCCTGCTTTACAGTGACTGACTTCTCACACATGTGGAGTGACACCTCCTTTGCTCCCAATATAAATAATTCAGGACCACTCAAAGCAGGAGGACCACATGAGATGTATTTTTGCTGGTTTTATCTGTTTTTGTTTTAATTAAGGGCACTTAAAACGAATATCAACAGTTTAAAGCTTTAAAGCTTAAGATGGACAATAATCAGTGACAAAACTCTTTAAAGTTTAGAGGTGTATAAAAAAGCATAAAAAGTGGACTAATGGCAAGATTTCCATGAAAAATATGATTTAAAACGTTTGCCTCTGGTTATTTTCTTACATTTTGACTGTTAAATGTTGCATAAAGTTCAGACTGCTACCTGCAAAGTGCGAAGGACAGCTGAATGATTCATAAACTGTATTTGAACGAAGCGATAAAAGAGCCATATTGGGTGCCCCTCTTCTAATCCTCTATTGTTCGTTGTCTGTCCCCCGTCCCACAGAGGGGCTGCTCTAATTAAAGACTAATAATTGTATTGTTTTTTCAAGCCTATTGAGACAGAGATTCTGCTCTTCAATCATTCTCTGCCTCCCATGTAGCCTGGCCATGGAGGGCTATCTCTCTGGATGAAGTCTTAAAAACATGCTGTGAATAACTCTTTGGGTGTATGTTTTTGCAGCTGTGTATGTGTGTCTGAGGGGGGAGGAGGGAAAGGAGGAATGAAATGGGTAAATCTAAATTAAAACTTTAAAGCATCATTATTTAATTACCCCAAAGGCTGTGGATTTGAAGGATTGAAGGGTGGCTTTGTGTGTGTGTGTATTTGCTCATGCAAACATGTGCTGCTATCCAGGATTATTTCACTTTTTCAATTTGCCTTTTCTGCTCAAAATGTGTGTGTGTGTGTGTGTGTGTGTGTGTGTGTGTGTGTGTGTGTGTGTGTGCGTGCGTGCGTGCGTGCGTGCATGCATGTGTGTGTGTGTGAACCTGTGTTATTGGTTATTGGTTGCCCAATCCCATTGCCCCCTCCTTCACCTCTATCCTGCACACACGTACATGCAGACACACATGCTGAAGCGCCGCCAGATAAAAAGGCATTATGGTAAATTCCACTTAATGACAAATTTTTAATTTGGGGAACAGGGCCTGGTGAATGGAGCTTAATTACCGGGGCCAAAGATCCCTCGGAAAAATAACCCTCTCGACGTGCCCAACCTGCCCGATAATGGAGCGCTCTGCAAAATGGTTTAGATTAACCAGCTCCGTTTATCTCGCCTCCTGCAATCCCCCCCCCTCCGCCTCCTCCTCTGTATAATAACAAAAATAACAATCATGAAAATTCTATCTGCCTCCCAGCCCCCATCAGCCCGCTCCCCTCTCTCGCCTCTCTGCCCTCCCGCCCTCTGCCTTGCTCACTCCCGCAGGAGGAAATTCATCAAAATGAAATTGAGGTTGCAACTCAGTGGTTTTATTAAAATATATTTCCCCCTCACAGATGACAACAGACTGCATATTTGTGTTTTGGTGCCAAAGACAAAAGGGACAGCAGGAAAAATATGGTCATTGTTTTTATCGGAGGTATTTTGTCAACAAAAAGAATTACTTGAGTAATAAAATGTACACACTTGTTGATTATTAGCTGTTTGGCCAGCTCTCCAAATGATATGAAGCTCCACTCTGACCTCCTTTTACAAATAGGAGCTTGGCGTGAAGCCCTGTGCTGTATAGTTTTATTATTTGGGAAAGTAAAAATAACAAAAAAGTAAATAAATAAATAAAAAAGTTCAAAGTAGTGCACTTTTTCTGACCCATAGATTCAGAAATCCTTAATTCTGCTACAAGCCACTGTTTACCAACGCTGTTTCTTCTTTCATCCAGAAGAAAGTGTCAAAAATAAATGCTGTATTTTGATACTATTTAGCATCATGTGTAAAGTTTTCTGGGTTTTATAACAAGGTGTAAAACATATAATCTTCCATAATGGTTTGTGAAGAGCAAGTATAAAAACACTACAATTTCTCTGTAATACTAAGAGTGAGATGCCTTGAGAGGGCAAAGGTTTTTGCAGATAACAGGAAGGCTCAATGGGGAACAGCACCATTGAGCTGTTTTTAGAGATTGTGGTGGCTTTTTGAAAAGCTAAAGTTTTAGTAAGGATCTACGATTCACTATGAAATACACAGACATCTGTTTTAGTAATGTTAGCCTTGCTAAAAGTGATAAATGTGTCATAGCTCGTCTGAAGCAGTGGGCACACCATGCTCAGACTAAGAAAGAGCTCTGCAACAACCTGCTTCCTGTTGTATTAGATCAGTGTGATCTAATTTTGTTCAACTACTGACTGTTTCATGCATTTTTTTACCGTCACATAATGTATCAGGGAACATCTGAGCATCTTAATGTAAACGGGTAAATGAGTTATATGGTCAGTTCACAGATCAGCTATGAACTACTTGTTCTAAGCCTGTCTTAATTAACATCAGACCTGGGAGTATGCCATTAAAATGTCTTGAAAATGATGAAGTGTTTAACATGTCTCAGAGAACACATTGTTGAATCAGGCCTGAATGGGTTAATAAAAACTCTGATTATCAGCAGACTGATGATCATTTCTGTGTTTCAGATTAATAATCATTGCTCAACACACAGCAAGCGGATATTAAAAAGACACAGTGACTTCCTGTCTTCCATCAAACCTGCAGACATGCGCTGGCCCGGCTCTGGGTAACATTCGATGTGGTGGATGTGCGCACACACAAGTGCACACATGACACCACTTTTACTTTTCTTGGCATTCTTTGGTCCCTGTTGTTGTGTACCCTGATTGGACCGTGTGGTTGCCATGCGGTTGCCAGGCCGCGCCCCTGCTGTGTGGTAATTGGTGTCTGTGGTGTTGCCGCGTGGCGGTGGAGGTTTGACTGACAGCTTTGGCCACCTGCCCTGCCCTGGCTGCCAACATGGTGCGGAAGGGGGTGAAGAGGAAAAGGAGGAGGTGGCACGGGCGAGCAGAGGGTGAGCGCTTGACATGTCACAGGGGGAAGCATGGTGGGGGGTGAGGGGGTGCTTACATATCACATCATTAAAGATGAGGTGCACTGAAGTATGTTGTTTGATGTACACAAGGTGGAAATTAGATTGGAAAGCCACACACAAAAATCCCTCTCACCTGGATGAAGGCGTTGATTTTCACATTAGTCGTCCAAAAACAAAAAGTGGCTGAAATTCTTGAAATATTTAAATTGATCAAAACATTTTTGCATCTGTTTCAACATTATATTTGATATGGTCATGACTAGATTATGTCAAATTAAGCATGTTTTTGGTAGCTGAAAGAAATGCTGGGCAGTTACCATAACAGATGGTGTATAAGGAAATGTGACAACTTGGGTTTAAGTTTGGAAATGTCTACTTTGCGTTAATCCTTAAAGAGCCTGGCTGTAAAATGTTAATATATGCTGTGCAGCAGATACTTAGAAACTACTACATTTAGCTGCTGTTTGTTCATTTTTGAGTAAATTGTAAATCGTGCATCAAGATCAAAATGGCAAAACTAAAGTGTCATAGAATTTAAGTGAAAGTCTATTTTAGGAACTTTAGGTGTAAGTACACCACTTTTGTTTTTAATGCAATTGCTTAGACCATCTCACACTTTTAGATTATTTTAAAATATTGAGATACATTGAAGGCGTTGGTGTATTTAATCCAGGTTATTTTACAGTGACAGTCTCATGCATAAGCCCTACAATTTTAAATCTGTTTGAAAGAGACATAAATGTCAGTGCTTCTGTGTTGATGTGCCACACCAAACTCCAGGCACAACATCACAACACTACTATAAAACATTATTTTGAAATTAATGTTAATTTTAAGCTTTTTTTTTTTTTTTTACAAATTGTCTTGGATATAAATATTTGACTCACTGATGGAACCTTTCCTTTACCAGGTTCACTGTAACAGAACATTGACACTTTACAATTTTTTGTTGTTCTTGCATTGTGTTTTTTTCTTTGTTTTGCATAGTTAAACTAATCGTAATACTAAACGATGACCTCTGTAAGCATACAAATAATGATTTCGCTCACTAAACCCCAAATATTTATATATAAATTTATATTGCATTATATATAATATTAGTAAATACCTCTCAAACTTTGCTACCCTTAGCAGCACCAATTGTCATCAAGAATGTTACATCGCTGTGGTGAAATTTTGACTCACTCTTTTTTTTTTCCAGCATCTTAGGCAGATTTAAGTTTAGGTTTTGACTAGACCACTTCATGTTTTATTTATTCATTTATTTTGAGGCATTCCGATTTGGCTTTACCAGTGTGCTGTGGACACACTTCATAACCAAAATGCACCAACTAGTGGCTGGACATTCTCCCTCAGGATTCACTAGTAACGAGCAGAGTTCATGGTTCCATCATGACAGGTAGTCCAGGTTCAGAAGCAACGCAGCCCCAGATCATGTTTTGACTCTAGATGTGACATCCTTTTCTTAAAATACAGTGCTAGGTATATGCAATGGGACAAAGAAAATCCTACTTTGTCTCATCAGAATGTTTTTCTAAATGTGAGACGGGTCTTTGTGCTCTTTTGGTCAGCTATGGTTTTCTCATTTGAACTCTGCCATGGAGGCCATTTTTTCTCAGTTTCTTTCTCAGTTTTAAATCAGGAACAGTGATCTGATCTTAGGCACGTGAGGTCAGTAGTGCTTTATCTGCTTGGCTTTGATTTCTTTGTGATGTGTCATTAATGCACTGTTTCATGTTTTCTCCATCTGAGCCTTAGAACAGCTTTGTAATCATATCTATATCCTAGATGGTGTCTGTAACTTTGACTCTTATGTGTTTAATTTCTTTTTATCAGTGTGTGTTTAGGTTTCTTCTACTTTGTGTGGTCAGACAGTTTTTATTTGAAAGCTTTCTTGCTTCTACTTGTCTTGCAGTAATCAGGCTTGGCTGTGATAAATGATTAACCAAACTGTGGCTCATCACAGTTAGATCATGATTTCACTCTTTCACACAAGACCAGTTGATTTCAGATGGTGCTTTCCCTAATGAACAAAATCATCATTGATAAGTTTTATTCTGTATTTTCTCATAATTTCTTTTTATCTAGTATTTACATTTGTTTGATCTTAAATATTTCAGTGACAATAAATCAAAATCAGAAGAAATCTGAAAAGATTCACATACTTTTTTTTCTGCACTGTAGCTGCTTTGCCCATTGTCTCCTGTATGTTTTCAGATGCTTCTGCCTCCTTTCCTCTGCTACTCAGCTTTCATGTTCTTCATCTCCTCCTGACCCCTCCTCATCTTCTCATTGTTCGTTTTCATCTCACTTGCTCAGTTTCTTCCTTCTGTTTTACACTCTTTTGCTGTGTTTCAATCTCACTGAGGGGAAGCCTGTATGGCAAGAGGTGATGTCCCAGAAGAAATGCCTTTTTTGTGCTCACACTCAGACACACACTCCCACACACCCTCACCATTGTCATGTTTGCCGTTGGTAATCCTGCCCTGCCGCTTCAGTATCAAACATAACCTACGTTTGGGGTGAAAGGCCGCTGTTTTACTTCTCCTGTGTGTGTGTGAACGCATACTGACTGGTGGATTAATGAGCCTGGGCGGGTTGGCTTGCTGTGCCTGGTTAAGTGCTGGGACAAGAGAGTGGGAATCCAATCCAGGCCTCAGATTTGGTTTAAATGAAGGCCGATTTTAGGCAACAACAAACTGAACACAGACAGGCCTGAGCGTACGGCTGGTCTCTGCCTCGTCCTTGGTTTATCAGACTTAAACCATCCTGTCTGAACCTTATCCCATTTGTGTGTGCGCATCACCCCAGGAGACCCGGGTGTTCATGGTTCATTAGCCACACGTACACTTCCGTTCTGCTCTTGCTGGTAAAAGGGACAGATTCACACCCACACATACGCGCACACACACTCAATTCCTCTGTTTTGTTTTGTTCTGCCGGCTCTGATGAACAGGCACGCAGCTTCCTCCCCTCTCCTCCTCGTCTTCTAGTAATCAGGGTACCTCTGAGACAGACAGGTAGCATCTGTCGCTTTCTCTCCCCTGATCCGGCCCTCCCTCCGTTTCTCAGTCTCCCTCTCTTCCATGCCATTGTGCTGCATTACCCTTGACGATAGAGTGATGAGATAATGAACGAGTTATCCTCCAGAAATAGTCAGCCGAAGTCCCAGAAAGTGGAGTGAATTGGACTTTTTCTCAAATTTCTATCAGGTGACTCGGGCGCTGTTTGGCACGCTGATGTCTGATGGTGACGGCAGCCACCTTAACATCAAAGATCGTTGGGCGTACACCTCTTAGTTGGGTGCTAGGAGTGCCTCCCCATTAGATCTGTTGAAATTGAGCAGTTGCGGTCGACACGGCGGAGGCCTCTCTTGAGTCTGTTCAGATGCTCGAAGAAGCTGCTGCCATCTGCTTTTTCAGCTCCAGACTCCTTCATATCCGCCGGGCCACGATGGAACGAGGCTGTGATGGTTTGGTTTTGAACAGGGCCTCCGGGGTGATTAGCATATTTTCACCCTGTGTACAGACAACAGACCAACCCACCCACCCTCTCCTTCCCTTCCCTCTCCTTCACCCCTCCACTCATGTGTTTGATTCCTCGGCCGTGACAAAGAGCTTCACCCTTTATCTACGTGTGTGTGTGTTGGCTCGGTGAGATGGGGGTGGCCTTTAGATTAAGGGAAAGCTTCCTGCTCTTTATTTGGGGAGTCCCCCTGGGAGACGCCTTGGGAACGACTTTCGTTGAGTCACTAACGCCTACTTACATTCACACATACACAGATGCACTTCAGCACACACACACACCCACACACCTTTCACCCCTCTTTTTTTTTCAGCTGCCCATTGACCGGGTACTGGTTGTTGTGTAACACCAGCTAAGCGTGCAAAGAGGCATACACATGTCCCACTGAGGCCCCCTAGTCTGCTCACAGTAGCCCAGCATTAGGAGACCTCTTTGCTCTCCCCTCAATGTAAACTCACAATCACCAACTGGAAGAAAATATCTTACTTTGCTGTGACAATAAAAGTAAAAACGGATGCACCTTTGCAGGTATTTAAAAAAACTGAAGTGAACTTCTGCTGAAATTACACCTTTATTGAGCGGCCAAATGCTGGGAGGTACGCTTTGCGTCAAGCCCACTTGGTTGCAAATTTATGTATTTTATTGGGGAACTATAGAGACGTAAAACAGTCAAGTCAGTTTTTAAAACTGAAATGGATAAACAATAGAGTTCTGAACATTTTTATATAAATTACAGCTAAAACCACAAAAGCCACAGGAGCATCTCAATAAATTGGAACCTCACCCAGTACTTTATTTGTGATTAATCAAATTGAAGAAGCTTATTATAAAGTAATGTATTTTAAGCCTTTACGTCTGTTCAATTTGAAGATGTTGGCCTACAGCTAATACAGAGTCGAAATTCAGTCTCTCTGAAAATTAGAATACAAATGGAGAAAGGCTTTTTTTTTTAGAGTTAGGTTGTGAATCTAAAACAGACCAAATTTCTTTTGTTTTAGGTCAGTTACCAGAATAATTTCTATTTACTAAATGCCACAATAACAGGAGAAAGAATGTTACAGAGGTTTATATAAAGTCTTCAGAATCAGAGGTTTACATACATTTCCTGAGTATTTGGTAAACTGTATGACTTGGCTTTTGAGTTTTCTTCCTGACGTTAATCACAATAGTTTATTGAGGTCTGGCTTATTCCTCAGGACATCAGGGCTTCATGATGGTCACACCAGAACATTGACCTTGTCGTCATGAAGCCACTTTGTAACCATTTTGGCTGTATGCTCAGGATTATTATCCACATGGAAGACCCATTTGAGCCCAAGCTTTAACTTCCTGTGTGCTGCTTTTACTTGTTCCTTCAATATTTTTACATAATGTTCTTTCTTTTTGACGTCATCTATTTAATTAATAACCAGGTCCCTCTGGAACAAAGCACCCCCATAGCATAATGCTGCCACCCCCATACTTTACAGTTAGGATGGTACAAGCATCCCTGTTTTCCTCCATACATAACGATGGTTGTTATAGTCAAAGAGTTTCACTTTACTTTCATCAAACTGCAGAAAAGTCTCCAAAAATCAAGGTTTTTGTTGCTGTGTGCCTTGGCAAACTGCAGTCTGGTTTGTTGAGTATTGTTGAATCATAAATCTTGGTTTGATTTATGATATGTATCTTTTGCAGCTTGGTTAATTTTAAAGACTAAGAATAAGAATAGGTCTACATAAGCGCATACAAGATAGTACATCATTCATAACCCTTAGAGCCTTTCCTAAATTGAGCCATTTAGGAAAGGGAAAGCAATTTTATTGGCATTGCACATTTTCAGAAACAAGGCAAAGTTCTCATGATTAAAAGCAAAATAAAACAACAACCAAAACACAAATAAAGCAAAGCAATAGCACAATGAAAAACAGACTGTAGTCGATAATCTAGTTGTAATTAATCGAAGATAACTCTTAGAAATTAAATTTTAGCCTAGAAAAGGAAATCAGCGTTTTGGCTGGGGATGCAGAGTAGAATTCATCCAGGAGGCCTGAGTGGTCTGAAAGGTTGATACATCAACAACAACAACAACAGGTCTTTAATGTATTTTGGTTCAAAGTCATTGAGTAATTTATCAACTGTTTTTAGTGCGAACATGAGCAGCAACGTTCTGGATCACCTGCAGCCGATTGGTTGGTTTTTTTTAGGCAGCTTTGTGAAGACACTCTTGCAGTAATCAATGCGATTAAAAACAAACACATGCATGAGTTTCTCTAGATGTCACTGGGACATTATTCCTTTAGTTCTAGAAATGTTCTTCAGGTGATTAAAGGCTGACTCTTTAATTGTCTTTATGTGACTGAAAGCTCAGATCTGAGTTCATCACTACTCTACAGATTTCAACTCATTTTAAAGAAGCTCTTCGTTATCTCAGATCCATCAAGCAAAATTGTACTTCAGGATTTGAAGCACACACTGAGTGCTGGTGACGGCACGGGGTTGCTGGTTTTTGTGATGGTGTCTGTGTGTGTATTTAGAGGTGAAGGTCGAGGCAGAAAGAAACCCCATCCAAACAGCAGCCATTTTAATTTGTTTGACAGGGAAGAGAGGTGATAACCTCCCTCTGCAGCCTCTCACCCGGGGAAGGGTTAGAAAACAAGGAGAGGAGGCAAAAGCAAAAGGAAGGAGGGTTGAGCTGCATAGCGATAAGAGGGCTGGATAGAGAGAATCTGAAAGAGGACTGGAGGAGAGAAGGGTGGAAAGGAGAGTGTAATATTTGATTATGGCTCAAGGCTGTGTGTTTATCCAAAGGCTAAAGACTGCCAACCAGCTAATCGCGAGAGGTCGATGTGTGTGGGTGTGTCTGTGTTCCTGAAAGCATGTGTGGGTCATCGCTATCGGCACATAATTTTATGCCGGCTACACGTGTCTGTGTGTTTGTGCTTGTGTGAACGTTAGGATTTCTGGATGTCGGTTACAGTTCTGTGGGCCTGAGGAGAATACGGCGCGCTCCCTCAGGGTGCTGTTAGTGCCACTCTCATACAGATGTGCCGGGCTGCCATTGTGTCAGTTTCACTGTGGGTTAACGTGTGTGTGTGCGTGTGTGTGTGTGTCCCCTCTGTCACAGGAAGCAAAAGCCATCCCACAGGATTTAGAGTTCCTAACAGGGTTGTTTGGTTTTGTGGAGTTTATACGTTGTGGCTTGTTTTGAATCCTGATTCAAATGTGCAGTCACATATATTTTTTTAAAGATTTATTTACTGGCACCAAGAAAAAAATGGCCAAAAATAAAGCACAAATGGAAAGGACACAAGTTCAGATACACCAGTCTAAAACCTGAAAGGTTTGTGGTTCTTTTGCGCATCTCCCCTTTACTCTAATGCCTCTCAATAAAATCCTGCATAACCAGGTGCCACCTAATTAGTTAAGAGTATAAATGGTCTAATGTCACTTTACAGCTGTTCTGCGAAGGCCTCAGAGGACTGTTGGGGAACGAATATTAAAAAGTATGTGACATAACAGCAAACTCTCCAAACCAGCTATCAGAGCAGTAGACAATAGTGTGCTAACTCTGGAGGAGCTGCAGAACTCCACAGCTCAGCCTGGAGAGTCTTAGTCCTGCACACATAAGGTCTTCATGGATCAGTAGAAAAAGGAAGAAAACTTTTCTTTCTTGCCTCGTTTATGGAGGTGCAGATAGATTGATTAAGACTGGGAAAGAGATTCACCCTCCTGCAGACCAGTGACGCTAAATATATACAAATGGAAAGATTTAGGTCACAACATTTTCACATGTAAGAAAGGCCTGCTGGAAAAATAGCTCAACTTTCTCTTGCAGTGAAAGTTTGTTCTTTAAAGTACCGACTCGTGTGAACCAAGTATTTAAAAACATGTTTGCAAACCATATATTCTCTTATTTCCGCTTCACAACCAGTCATTACTTTGTGTTGGTCTTTTCACTAAAGCCTCTGTATTTGACATTCAGTGTGACAATCCTCACTACTCATCTGGAGTAAATACAAACTATCAGTGGTATACATAAAAAATAATTAAATACAGTTGAAAAAACATCCAGCCCTCTGTCACTTTAAAATGTTTTTTTGTTTTTTGTTTTTTGCATAAATGTTTGTGCTGCAATTAATTAAACATTTTTTTTCTTTTTATCAGATGCTGACAAAGAGGAAGAAGAAGAAAAAGAAGAAGGAAGTTGGATTGTTTCAGAGAAAGATAAGGAGGTCGGTGCTGATTACCAAATTAAATTAATTAGCTCGCGTTCATAGTTTACTGTCACATTAATCTCCTTTTGCTTTCTGAGATTATTTTTTAGTTTCCTTTGATAAATAAAAATAGTTTGCCGTGAGAAGATTCCTATTTGGATTTTTCCGATGTTTATGTCGTCCCTTTCTTTGTATGAATTAAACATTTAGGTCTTAATGTAAAAAATGAAATGTCCAACTCATAATCAGTCTTTTCTTGTCGTTTCAGGCTCAGATCTTTAACAAAGGCCAGGGTCCCAGGATCGCAGTGCACCGTATGTCTAACCGATACTACACTGGGAAGAACATCCAATGCAGAAACTGCAACAAGACAGGACACCTGTCAAAGAGCTGTCCTCACCCCAAAGTAGGTTTGCGCTAATGCGATGTAGCACGGCCATCTTGTAAATAATGAACCTAAAAATGCAAGCAAACTTGCTAACTGCATTATGCTAATTGTGTTTCTGCAGAAGGTGACGCCTTGCTTTCTTTGCGGCTCAATGGGTCACCAGGCCATCACATGTCCGAATAAGCACTGCAACAACTGTGGGCAGCCTGGACACCTCAGCAGGTTCTGCAGCGAGAGATCTTATTGGCACAAACAGTGCCATCGCTGCAGCATGAGGGGACACTTCTTCGATGTGAGTAGAGAGCCATGATGATTGTCTTTTCACTTTTCTCTCGAGATGTTGCACTTATTTTCAAAATGTTGTTATCCAAACCAACATATCCTTATTTAAAGGCACTGAGTGGACCAGAATGTTAGAACCAGTGGAAAGTGCCTGTTCCTGCTGGTATTGCTGTGTTTTTGGCTGAGTTGCTTCGATACGTTGAATTTATCTGTCATACAGATCATAGAGTGATCTCTAAGCATGTCTGGTGTCCCTAAGCATGTTTCAACAGTATCATTGTTGTGAGGCTGCAGGACAGAAATGCGGCTTTTTGATGTTGCACATGGATCCATGTGCAACATGGATGTCTTATGGACCATTACAAATACAGAAACTGATGCATTTTGGACAAATCTCATGGTTCGCACAACATTCACAGGTGGTAGGAACCATTAAAGAACAATATGTCCTGAGTTACAAGAAAGGACTGCTGCATCATGGTGCTGATAAGACAAATGATCCAGGTGCTATCAGGTTTCCAAACTAAATTATTGCCACTCCATTTAGTGATAGTCAAAGGCATCTCTCTGAAATACTTCTTCCAGTTTTTACATGACATCTTAATGCAGCATATTCATATGGATTACACAAATGCATTAGTCAATAAGCTGAATTAAATACTGAATTAATTACCTGTGTTGATTTCAAACCGTCTTCTCTGTCTCGATGCAGTTTCTTGTTGTTTGACCTCCATATTCATACAGTTAGGCTCAGAGTCATCTCTACAAATTTAGATATAAAGTTATTTTCATTAATCCAAGATTTCTAATGGGAAGTAACACATGCATGTTCCTGAAGATATTTAATAAAAATGAAGGCATAAATTATTTGCGTTCTCCTCAATAATTGATGGAAAGGCCTTTCCTTGGTGTTGCAGCAGTCAAACCTTTATTAAAGTTGCTGTAGTTTCCTGTTTCCTCTGGCATTTTCTGATTCTTTGAGGATGGAAGGCCTCCTTGCTATCACCCTAATCGTTCTCTCCCTCCACAGGACTCTGGCTGGTCC
Organism: Poecilia mexicana; assembly: GCF_051168715.1. NCBI lineage: Eukaryota > Metazoa > Chordata > Actinopteri > Cyprinodontiformes > Poeciliidae > Poecilia > Poecilia mexicana. The sequence continues at coordinate 12,263,933 of NW_028263370.1, read as the reverse complement.
ACTTGAAATCATTAATATTGCTTCCAGTCAGAAAAAAAGACTGGCCAGAGCTAAAATAATATTTAACATCTAAATCTGCCAGCCTAATTCCACATGCTTTAAAACACTGTGTTGTTAAAATGGACATAACGACTCGCATGCCAGGGTTGTCAACTAGGTGAGCTCATTACCAATCACATTTACCCCCTCAGTCTCTCTAATCACCCCTCTTCTCAGTCACCAGAGGTCAACTCACATTGCTGCTCACATTAATAGATACTTAAGTAATTAGAACTTAGGCATTCCAGCTGTTTGTGTGTCTGAAAGATGCAGTTAAAGACCATTAATGACAATTATCACAGTGCTCCATCACTAGCTGAGCCATTTTTACACAAATACTACAGGAGGAGGAACTGAATGGAAGAAGCAGTCTGCCGCTGCCCTCTTTTTCTTTTTTCTGTCTCGGTCTCTCTCCCTCTTCGTCAGTCAGTCATGTACTGTGCTCTGTGTGATGGATGAGTAACCAGGTGAACACCAGAGGGAGAGGGTACACCAGGACACACACAAGCCAATTTCTCTTTCTTTTTTCCTCTCTTTCTGTCTCTCAAACTCGTCTCTCATCTTCTGAATCAGATCCTTCTGTGTATCTCCCTCTTCTCACCTCTTCTACACATCACACCACAAACAGCACAAGTCCAAAGATGTGCTCTGAAATAATTACCTCTCGCTTGCAATGCACAACTTTTCTTTTTTTCTTTTCTTTATCTCCCCTTACACTCACAAATTACGCTGAACATATTAGTGTGTGTCTGTTTGTGAGAGAAAAAGAGTCAAGTCTCAGTCCCCTGGGCCTTTCTGTGTCTCTCATTAAAGACAGACGGTTGATGGAGCGCGAGTGTGTCGCTCGCCTCGCCTGTCGCCCTCGACAACAGCACACTACCCCAGCGGTTTGGAGGGATGGAGCAAATAGGAGGGGGGGAAACAAGCGGCGGGGACGAGGGGTTTGTTGAAGGAAAAAGCTAGATTAAAGGTGGAGAAAGATGCAGCTGTAGAAACCCATCGAAGTTCTTCTCTGTGTTTGAGTCCAACCAGATCCAATTCCCCAACAAAAAACGCTTCAGGAAAAATGTAACTCCCTATTAATGGCATTTTATTTAATATAAAATCAGTCGAGGACCTCTAGTGTGCAAAGACCAAATTAAGATTGGCCTGTTTCACCTTGAATCTGAATTATGTCCTCACTCTGTAGGTATGCAAGTAGATAAATCTCATTGCCTGCGGCGACTGGGGCATTTTCAATTTCCCCGCGGGAAGCGGCGGTGGCGGGTAAAGGATGCCGGAGTGCTTGGGGAACAGCGTGGAGAAGCCCCAGAGATAATGCTTTATCCACACCAGCAACAAAACAACCAACTGACTCACTGACTGTTTCTGAGTGACTGACGGCACACCAGCACCGATACAGAGAGCACTTCTGAGCAGGTTTAGGGAAAGATGTGGGAAGGGACTGAGAGATTCAGAGTGGAAACTGAAAAACAAACCCTGGTATTATTTTCCTGTCTGTTAGTCAGGATCTTTCAGTTCTCGCTCTCACCTTTAACCCGTTGAAACAACAGATTTTAGTTTTCTTTTTCTGTATGCCTTCTGTTTTTACATGAAAGTGTGAAAACAGGATTGTCTTCAACAAACTGTTTTTGTGTAGAAAGTCTTTAAAAAGTTTCTTTATCTCCTTCCAGGATTGTCCAGAGATCTGGAGGCAGTACCACATCACAGTGAGTCACTTTCTTAAATAATTCAGCTCTGTCAAAACAAACGTTGAACTGAAGTCAAAAGTTTATCCACTTTTGCTTGTTGAATACCTGCCAGGTTTTGTCCATATGCTGCTGCAACGCACAGGTGTTTTTCTGCCAACAATTTCTGCACTTCCCAGCACAGGAATATATCGCAAATTGAAAAGGGGCCTTTTTTGCAGCAAATGTTTATTTAGAATTAAAAACGAGGCATAAGACAGCACTGCATGTATTTTAATAAAAGCAACTGTTGTTCTGACCATAATTCCAATAATTGCTGGCTAATTTGTAGGAACACTTTCTTATAAGGTCTCCAAAAATAAAACAAACTAACAAAAAAATCTTAATGAAAACCAGTAAAATAAGTCTTGGGGGAAACACACAAAATGTCTCCACCAAATATTAAACAATCCATTCGCTTAGATTAAACGTGATTGTGCATCAGTGCTGGTGTGATTCACTGTGGCCAAACATCCTCTCTCAGAAACTTCTGAACCCAGTTACAAAATTAACAAAATGTAGGCCTTAATTATTTAGTGGAATAAAAATGGTGCAGCGTTTAAAGGTTTTACTAAGAAAATGCAAAAGGTATGAATTTATCCTCCTTCACTCTGATGTCAAACAACCTATAGAAGTCACCGGACAGTCCAGCTGTTTTCTGAAGACCTTTCAGAGGTTTTTTTAAGAAAATGTTGGAGAACAAACAGCAGACCAAGACCAAGGAAGAGTCAGAGATACAGTTTTGTAAAATCTTAATGCATGGTTCGGTTAAAAAACAATAATCCAAACTTTGATCATCTCAGAACTACGTTTGGTACTACATTTGTAAGTAAAGTTGAAAATAGAAACCCGTTTTCTATTTTCCATTATGCTTCTAGCCACGTTGGTGACACAGCAAACATGTCACCAACTTAAAATTTTAAAATATAAAAATTTTGCATGCCTGCAACATAATACACATGGCAGAAAACTCACTCTGGGTAACCCTCAATACACAATCCCCGTAGAGAAACGTGGTGGTTATTAGATCATAAGGTAGCATGGATAGCTGGGCAGAGTTGAAGTGAGGATGGACGAAGTTAAACGCCAGTGGAGCAAAGTTTCACCCTCCAGCAGGACACAAAGCCTAAACATACAGCCAGATCTGTAATGGAAATGTTGATTGTTTATTAGCATGGCTTAGTCAAAGTCAGACCCAAATCCTGTAGGGAATCTATAATCTTGAAAATTACTGTACGCAGATGATTTCCATTTCCGCTCTTGAGCCATTTTGCCATGAAGAATGCAAATAGAAATCAGTGACGTGAAAATCTGGTAAACACACAACCTCAAAAAAACTTGGTTCTTGAGATAACTCAGCACAAATGAGTCATCTCATTTGTGCTGAGATAGACATGTTAGACATGTTTTGTCTAACATGGTGTTAGACAAAACATGTCTAACACCATGTTAGTTAGACATTTTGTCAGAAATGTAGAAACAGTGTTCCATTTTCCTTCTATTTGTCAATTACTTATTGCTTCGGGTTTGGTCTGTCACATAAAATCCCAATAAAGTACAATGAGACTTGTGGCTGTAAGGTGACGAGATATACTAGGTTTAGGTGTATGAATGCTTTTGTGAGGCCCGGTAGTTGTTACTGCAGCGGCTCCAATTAAAGAAGAGAACAGGGTGGTGATGGTGAATGGGCAGACTAAGCCAGCAGCTTTCTGAACCCAGAGTTTATAGAGCCAGCGACGCCGGGTCTAATCAGACCGGAAACATGTCGCATCTAAACACCTCAACCTGCTGGGAAACAACAAACATCCAGTGATGTTCAAACCAGTTCTTTTAAATCTTTTTGATTTTCCTCAATATAGTGCTTGAAACCAAGCAGTGTTGATGAGTTAAGATTTCATAAAAATGGAGTAATTTGTAGTTTTACGCATGTGTAATTTCCATTCTCTGTGAGCATAAAAATATCTCTCAAGATCAACTCAAATCTATACATTATTGAAGTGTCCACACATTTTTAAGAAGTCTTAAGCTGATTTATCAAAAATGAAGTCTTCAAAACGTCTCAAACTCACTAGAAAATGTCTAAGTTGGCATTAAATAAGATAATCACAGGTCTTGTATTTAATCTCCTATGTTGTTTATTTTTCTCGCTGGACTCTTCTGTCAGGCAAAAGTTTGAGTTGCATGCAGACACTAACTATCTGCTAATAAACCCTTGCTAGCTAGCTAGCTTTTTTCCATCTATCATTGGTAAATGTAAATCATCACTAGCTGGCTGGGCGACGTTCATCTTTGCCACTGTCTCACTTTTGTTGCTGAACAATACAATGCTATGTGCATTTGGTACGAAAAAGCTTGGCACTGCTATTTGAACCACCCACTTTTCTTTTGTACATTTCTGTGGTGATGCAGGTCTTAAATCTCATTCATAATGGTCTTAAAAACGTGTTTAGTTTGAGTTGGTGAAACGTGGAGAAATCCTGATTATAGAGGTTGACCCGGATGGCAAAAGTATTGAGAAAAAAGGCAAAGATCAAAGAAGCACTAACGTGTGATGTCAGTTGCACCGTGTGTGTGTGTTTGTTGTGAAGCAGTGTGTGAGAGAGTTGAAAACTGTGCGACAAACACACGGGCCATTAGTAAGCAGAAAGTTATCAGCCCTTTTCTGTGTGTCGGTGTGTGTATTTCCCAAATTTAAAAAGATAACTAATTTTCCTGGCTTGTTGTCAGTGTGTGTGTGTGTGTGTGGGGGGGGATCTGAGTGAGGGGGTGATATAGACCTCAGCCTAAGAGAAAAGAGCAGCTTGTTTGTCAATTAAAAGACGTGATAAAGCATGAAATGGGCTGCCAACACCACGCGGGACGAGGGGAGCGGAGAAGACGGAAGAAGAGTGTGTGTTTGCATACATCTTGCCGTGCACTTTGTGTGGATGTGTGTGTTTGGGGAGGTCTGTCACTCTCCTCTATGGAGATTAATTAGCAGGGGCTGTCTAATGAAAAGGCAGCATCGTTAGCACCGGGGCGGCTCGGAGGGAGAGAAGGAGTGAAAAAGAGGAAGGCGGAGGGAGCGGGACAGAGACGTTCCAGGGGAGATGCTGGCAGACAGGACGGGAGCCGACTTTAATTGTTGCTCGTGTTTTGGCGAAAAAAGCCGATTTTAGTTTCACCGAGAGCCACAGAGCAGAGGGGACAGGCCCCACGACTTCAGGTCTCCTGCATCTTCCTCGACGATGGAGCCTCTCCTGTGTGTGTTTCTGTGTGTGTGTGTGTGTGTGAGAGAGACGGCGTGCTTTAACGGGTGGAGGATTGTGACCCAGGTCTAATTGAAGTATTTAAGCCATTTAAGCACTGGGAACAGAAGGTCGTTACAGATCCAAACTGGCATGGGGGTTAGGGGCCCCGCGCAGACACAACCACACTTCCACACTTGCATACAAAGGGCTCCTTCTGTTTAAGACAGCCTCATTTTATTCATGATGCTGCTTATGACCCTGAACTCCCCAATGTGAGAAGGTGTGTGTGTGTGTGACTGTGTGTGTGTGTGTGTTCGCTTTGGGAGATGTGGCTCTGTCACCTTCCGCTGGGCTCAGCCAGGTGTGAAAAGGCATTCTGTCAGACCTCCCTGCTACCGGGTCCATTTATCCGTCCTTCGTTCATGTATGTGTGTGTGCGTGGGTGCGTGCTCGGTCCATTTATCTTCCGTGAGTGTATGTGTTGTCTTCCTGCACCTGGCCCTCAACTAACAAACTCCTCCAAACCCCTCAGTATAGACCACAAAGCCCAGGGGCATTTACTGAGAAACTACGATACTGACACACATGGACACACACAAGCATGCGCGCACGTCCAAATATAAAGAGCGGGAAATGGGGTAAAAAGAAAACCCGCAACATTTTCATCATCTCTGTCAAAGGGATCTGAACGTTTTTTTTTTTTTTTTTTTTTTTTTTACTTATTCAAAAAGACGTTTTCTTATTAAAGAACAGGTTGATTTCAATATCTCTTTTCGGCTGTCCCTCTTTTTCACGAACCCACACACAGAAACACGGCTGCAGATGGCCTGGTTTTACTTCTGTCTTTTTCATGCACCTTCTACATGGTGACGGCTGCAGACTCCTTCTCTCTTGCTCTTTTCATTCCCACTGAATACTGCAAACACTAACTGCAGATAGAAAAGCCACTAGAATACTCTGCTTCTTTCTTCAGGCTGAGCTCGTCGTCTTTTGGGTTTGCCTTCATGTCCCAAAATGGGAAAAAAGATTTGAAGTTGATGCATTTGGGCCAACAGTGGCTAAATGTTAACCTGTCCAGGTCCTTCTGTATGATCGCATCTACAATGCCTGTCATTTCCGTTTGCTGAATCGGTTTGTGCTTCCTCTGCGTTTGCAGTGGGCTTGCAGGTTATGTGCAGAACGAGCAAAAATGAAGTTTATGCCATAAATGGCAGATTGAATTAGTTTTTGAAGGATATTTAAACACCACTTTGCAGAGAATGGACAGCGTAGCTAAAATGTAAACATGATGCAATGATTAGTTTGAACTAAGTAAACCCGGAAATGTGATGCTAAGAAACAACTTTTATTAATAAGTTTGCTTTTAATTTTAATTGGTTCCTCAAGTTTCACGCTATTAGCAAAAGTATTTAACAAAAATGATCAGTTTGCTTTAATTCAAAACTGAAATGCATCAATTATTTATTACCACTACAAAAGTAATGTGGATTCCAATTATAGCCATATTGCTTAGCATTTATTTATAGATTCCTGTTCTTATTTGTTTAAAAATCCAGGTGTAAATTCTACTTCAGTAACAAGTAATGAGATAAATTTAAGTTGTCATTTGCGTGCAGAGATTTAGCTTTGTTCATAACAAATATACACAATAGTGAAAAATGCAGATTAAACAGCAACTCTATTGGCAGTTTTTAAGTAAACTTGTTAATTGTGCAAAATGTTATAATTTAGGATTATTGCTGAGTTTTCTGCTTAATTACTCAAGCTATCTGCTCATGTGGTGAACCTGCAGTCAGCCACTTAGCATTCCTACCACTTTAGCCTCTTGGCATGACATCTGTACTTTATCCTAAAGTGTTACTTTAGTTACCTTAATGGGTGACACTCTTTAAGCTTCCATGCTATCGCTTTCCAAACGTCCAACTTTCTTCCCTGTAAATTAGAAAGAATATGTGGGAGTAAGTAGCGGAGCCCCAGTAAGGAGCGACTGTACTCCAGAAAGCAGGAGCAGCTCTGCTTGCTCCAGAATCTTCTCTGGCATTTTATTAAAAGAATTTTAAAAACGTAGCAATTGGATGGCAACATTTTAGTGCTTTTGAAACTTTAACGTTTTAAAAGTTTGATGCCCAGTTGGTTCCTATGCGATGTTGAAATGTTTACATTTCTTATTTTCAAAGGCTGGATAATTTTGGAAAAAGAAAACTACATATAGAAAAATGTTTACCTTTCTAAACTTGATTCCTTCTCCCATTTTCTAAAAGAAATGGGTAACATGTATGAAATGTTGCTTTTTTAAAAATAGTTTGGTATTCAAATGACACCCTTTGTTTTCAATTAGCCACGTCACACCTTGATTTAAACATTTTAATCTTAGTGATTAGAAGATGATTGTGTAGATTTAGCCAGAATTTCAAAACTAAGGACATTTCTCTATATTAAAATGCCAGATAAAGCAGTATTTCAACAATTTTTTTATTTTTTTATTTTTTTACATTTTTATAAACAAAATAAAGGCATCAGACTTCATAAACTACGCTTTGAAGAATCTGAATTTATTGTAGAATAATACAGCCCAGAATTGGCGAGTCTAAGTGTTGAAGATTTTAAAACGGAGTTGATCTCAGCTGCTACAGATGCAAAAAAAAAAAGCTGTAAAATTGGCAGTTTACCAAGCTGCCGAACTGAAAACCAACTTTTATTCAGCGTAATGAACATGCAGATAATAAAATCTGATTACTGTACATTTTCCAGGTAAATACTTTGTAGGTCCGTAATATTTTAAAAAACAGAGGGGAGATTCTGGAGCTGTATTGTGTTTTCAGAAGAAAATTCTGTTGGCGCATTGTGTGTGTGCGTCTGTTTCAACCTCTTTGAAATCTGCAGTTTTGTTGTGTTGGCCCGGTAAAAACATTTCCAACACGGTTTAAAACAAGTTTCTGATAATCATTAGCACCAGAAACCACTAAATGACCATTCGAACAAAAGATAAGTATCAAAAATGATCAACTAGTTTTTTTTAAAATTACATTTCTGACAAATCAAAGCATCAATCGAGTCGATCGCTTCCAACAGAAAGACGATGAATGTCGATGATGGAGAAAAAGGCCAGAGTGTGGATTTTAGTGGCCGACTGTTTGTGTACTGACTACATGAAAGCCTCTCATGATTGTACATTCGATGCATGCATGCATACATGCAAAACACATTAACTGTTTCAGCAGCTCTGTCCTCTGCTTTCATAAACATGTGTGCAGAGTTTAGACTGAAGCGCCCCCTTCTGGTAGCTGGAGGAAGTGGGGAATTCAAACCTCTTTCAACCCACTACTTCTTGAAATCTGATGTGGCTTCATCAGATATTCATCAGATTTTACCTGGATCTGTTTGGTGTGTTTTATGCGCTACATGAATGTGAGTGAGGTATAGAGAAGGTGGGACGCTGAGGGAGGGGCTGGAGGACGGAGTTTATTAAACTGTTGGACAGAGACATGGAGGCTGCCTGTGAGCACACAGCTGCTGATAGGTACAGGTATGTCTGCTTGTGAACATTGATTGGCCGCTCTTTAGATAGCAGCGGTGACACCTGTACGCTGGTGTTTATCGATCGGCAGCTTTGCCGACAGTGCTGTGTGTTTATTGAGCGGATTTTCTCATCATGCTCCTATCTGGGTGGGTGTGCATTGATCTTTTCCTGAGGGACAGGTGTGGATGTGTGTAGTATTGCCCTTCTCCCGTGGAAAAAAAAAAACTATCCTGCCTGACTTTGAAATAAAGCTGTTTGAACTCTCCTGTTTCCCACCTGGCTGCCCTTCTTCACCCCATCATTCACAGCGTTTTACCTTTTTAATGCATTTCTGTCTCAGTAGACATGCTCAACTCACACATGCCCATTGTTAGGCCAAGGTTAGGACATTTTGTCCCTTAAATCCTCTTATATTCTCTCAAAGAAAGTGCTGTTAAATTTCTAATAAGGGTGAAATTCATGGTAACACAGAAGGCTCTTCAGGTTGTCAGTGTTAAATTAAAGCACTTGATTCAAAGGTAGGTTGATCATTTCTTCGTCTTTGTGGGGTTTTGGTGGAACAGAATAAATTGGGGTCAGTAGGACTTTCAAAAAGTCACAAAGTTACACACTTATTTTTTTCAATGTAAATTGACGAAGGGCAGATTTGACCCAGAGTCAACCTTCACTAACATGTTCTCAAGCGAAGCTTCATTCACCATTTACACATAAACCATTTCATATCCATGAACCAGTAAACTGTTTAATATCGTGTTTTAAGTATTTTGAGGAATTAGTGACAGTTTTATTAAACTAACCAAATCCCAGCTTTAATTTGACTTGGATGTATATAATTGTCAGAAGATTTTGCATTGCATCATGTTTCTATTGATTGTGATTCCGATCGACTCCCACAAAACATGACAGATTATAACCCTTCATCAGACCGAAATAATACCTATTAACTTCCTGATTGCAGATGTTATTTATAAGTCATATAAATATATTTTCTCACATTAGACTGAGTTGATTGGAGAAAATTACTTTAACTGGGTATAATTTGTTCCCTCTGTGTTCATTTAAATCCGTGTGGTGTTTCTCCAAGTTCATGAATGCCTTTAAACATCTTCTTTTTACCAAATTTATTTATTTAGAGGTATTTTACTGATCTTTATTTTTACTTAAGAGAAAATATAATGTTTTATGTAACATGTAATCTGTAGATTTAGATTGTGTAAAATGATTCAATGATTCTTTAAATGTATTTGCTGCGGGTTTGTTTTCGTCAATCCAAACTGTTGGGAGCGTCCAGTTGTAAACAGCAGAAGTGCTCTTCTCTTACTTCTGTGTAAGACTGAATCTCTGAATTCATCTGTCTGTCCCTAATGGGGGCTTGTGAAGTTAATTTTGCTTTCTGGGGATGGAGCGCCACTCGGTGGTCGGTCAGGGGAAATAACTCTCTGTTTCCACAATCTTCAGGAAATCCGTTTTCTTATTATTGTTAGACCTCTAACTGCATCCAAACCTTTTATTTTTTGTGAAATTCTAAATATTGTTTTTTTTTTTGGTTCATATTTTTACCATGATCTTTTTTTTTATTTAGATATATGAAAAAATAAATAAAATTATTGAATAGAAAAAAACGAGCACCATGTGAAAACAAATGAAGGAAAACACCAATCCCGGCTCTGAGTCCAACTGGCTTAATCACATTTCCTCGAGCCGAACCATTCTGGCATCAGGTCCTCTGTTCTTCTGGGTACAGCGGTTTGACCTTCGTTGTACTTTTCCCCGGTCCTCCTTTCTCTCTCTGGCTGACCGCTTTCATTCGTTCTTCTCTTAAGAATGTGCACAATTCAAATGGATTTCCTGTAGAAATCCCTTAAATCCGTTTCTGTGCAGAAAGCTGTTTTTGCTGCCTCATCATTGTACAGTACAGACTGTCCTGTCTGCTCCTCTCTGCCCTGTCAAAAGCCTCTCAGCTCTTTATTCGCCTCAGACTGAGGCACTAACAGCAGTGCATGCAGACCAGATAACAGCCTTGAAAGGGAGAACTTCTGCTGAGTTTTCCTCTGACGCTGCAGACATGGAGGAACATCTTGGTGAAATCGTGCATGTTCATCTAATTAGTGAAGCAAAGCAATGTGATCAATAATTCCCGTGATGCATTTCCCACATCTGGTTCAAGGTTTATGAGACCCTAAGCTGTTATTGGTCAGCTCCAGTGATATCCTTTTTGTAAAACTAGTGTTCATATGTAAAGGTTTTTGCATTATACTGTTAACATAACTGTTGTTATAGTTTACAACTGGAAAATATTAGCAGAATATATTCTATCATTATAAAACAATATAATACACCTTGATCTTCACATTGTTAATTCAAATACACAGCCCAGATAATTTCCGGCAGAATTAATCATTTTTCCGTATATTGATGTAGCTTTAAGTACTTTAACTATGACTAAAGAATTATCATATTAACGACAAAATATTTACTCTTTATGCTCTTCTATAAAACATTTTCAATGTCACTGAATTTTCTGTGTTTGACAAGTCAAGTGGTGAAACATCATTTTATCTTTTAGTATATCAGAGTGAAAAACTCCTGAACAAGAAAAATAATCTAGTAGAGTGAATTTAAATTCACTTTGTGTTGGCGTACTAAAAATATGAACAGGGTTAGGTACATGTTTTTTTGATTAATCTTGAATAATCTTGAAATTTATTTTTTCTTTTTGATTCAACACAAAAAATACCTACATTTATCAAAGAGCCTGAAGCTCATGTGTCTGTCTTGTATTTTCCTAAAAAAGAAAACCTGAACCTGAACTCAGTATTAACATGGGAAAGCTTCATGTTTCCCTCATATCTTGATCTGGCTTTGATTGAGCTAAAACTATGAATTTAGTAATATACAAATAATTAAATTCAAATAAAAAGGACAAACTTAAATAAACATGAACAGATTGCTTTGGAGGAAGACGGCATCCCATCTCTCTTTTTCTCTCAGATTTTCTTAAATAAGCTGTTGCATGCACACAGAGAACCATAGGAATGCACCCACAATGCCCACTCACACACTCATGCACACACAGGTGCAGTGTTATCAGAGGTCTTGCAGGCTTTGCAGGTCATTGTGGCTTTGTGCTTAGCAGGATGGTGTTGATTTGATGTAATGTTTGGTTGGCTCAGATGTAAATTTAGGGTTTAACGTCCCGCCTGGTGCCTACGCAACTCTGTCCATCTGTACGTAGCACATCTAAATCCCCGTCTCCAGTGCCCACATATGCCGTCTCTGTCTAAGTGGTGGGGAATAAGTGGGCACCTCCATATAAACATGGACTCACGCTGGCGACAGCAGAGTCAGGCTTGTGGGCTCAGCTTTTGAGCGCTAAGAATAGAAAGCGTACAACTTACATTTGAATGGGTTAGCTTGTTTCCTCTGTTCGACCTTCCACGGTGTGACCAGATTACCGCCAGCTCCTGCCCTGAAAGAAGGTTTTTCTCCAGAGGTGGCACCCAACCCTGCATCATATTATCACCACAGTTCAGAAGCGCTCTTTTATTTTTTTTTATACCGGTGAGCAGAAAATCTGATTTTCTTCAGAGTTGCTGATTCTGGATGAGATTCGTTCTTAGGAGACTGGTGTTATCTTTGAGTAGGATTTAAGGAGGATCTTATTTTGGTTCTGAAAGGCAGCAAGAATCAGATCCTGATATTTAGTCAAGTTTATTTGTATAGCACCTTTCAGCAACAAGGCAGTCCAAAGTACTTACATTAAAAACAGTCACCAATTGTGAAACAAACATTAAACATTACATTTTATCAGATGCCATCATCAAAGACATTAATGCACATCAAACATGTTTATCAGTGTTCCAATTACTACAAATCAAAGGCAACTATAAACAGATTGATTTAAAGGAACTCAGTGTTTCAGCTATTTTGCAGTTTTCTGGAAGTTTGTTCCAGATTTGTGGAGAAGTTGAATTGTGCTTTAGATGTTCCACCTCTTCTCCACCTTAACTGCGATTTATTCTCTTTCTGAGTAAAAAAATGAGAATAAAGGGGTTTAAAATTGATGCATCCAGTGCATTTATTATGTTGTGTCTTACCTTCCAGGCATTTCTTCTCACCCAGAGTTTAATCCCCTGTTTACCTAATATGTATATACTGGCATGCTTCTCTCCCACACAGCACAGGGGCGTGTTTGCTTTGGTATGAGCCCAGTAGTCCAATGTTGGGGAGCGGAGCTGCTGTCTATGATAAAGCAGGCATAGTTGGTCCCCTGTGGGTCCAGTAACATATGCAAACCTCTCCCCATTGCTGCAATAACATATGCAAAACACTGCTGCTGGCCCCGGCCCCCATGCTCCCACCAGATCCCACCCCCTCTCCTCTACACACAAGCGTGTTTGCTCCTCGGATTTTGTTTGATAACTGTGTGTGTGTGTGTGTGTGCGTGTGTGTGTGTGTGTGTGTGTGTGCGTGTGTGTGGGGGTGTGTGTGTGTGTTCCTTCAGATTGTAGTTTTTGTAACAGTCTGAGCTTGTGTTGGCCGAAGGATTATCACAGCTTTGCCACCAGCAGCCAAGGCAAGGAGCAGGAGTAGAGCAGGGCTTAGTCAGACGCGACATATGTGGAGGGACAACTGTGGGAAAATACATTTGTGTGTGTGTGTGTGTGTGTGTGCGTGCGTGCGTGCGTGCGTGCGTGTGTGTGTGTGCGTGCGTGTGTGTGTGTGTGTGTGTGTGCGTGTGTGTGGGGGTGTGT